>NC_086054.1:600000-1200000 GCF_947568885.1 Cydia strobilella
ACATTTTTTCAACGCTTTTAACAGGTCTACAAAAGTTTCGGTTTTGGCCGAAACTAGAGAGCCGAACCTTCGATTTCGGCCAAAAACTATGTTTCGGTCGGACACTACTTATCAATCCGCAACATTTAAGAAATCAAAAATGCTTTTGTTTTATTGAATTAATAAAAAAGGTTTTTATTATTAAAAATCTAGAAAAATCCGCCGTATCGGCCTCGACCTCGACCCATAAACGTAACGTAACGGGCACTTTGACGTCGTAACTTTTTTATTTCTGCCCCCAGGTTACAGTTACTTGAACGTAAACGGGGGAGTTGTTCTATTTTAATTAACCTAATAACATTGTACGGACACTATCTTAATGTCTAGGCAATAAATTCTTAACAAACTTTCTACCTCGTACAGCTAAATGTGGGGGGGGGGGGGGTCAAAAGTAGCCACATTTGTCTCCGAGTGTATCCCTTTTTTTCGTATTCAGTACCATTCAATATTCTTTCATTCAATATACTTAATTGTGCAAAATAAGCTCTATGTGCATGCATGGGATCCGTAAAAAATATAAAAATTATATAGTATTTGATTTTATTAAGCAGTGACTATCAAGATGCGACTGCACGATCGAGACATGTAGGTCGTTTATCTTACTATCTCACTCTATCCTATATAGATTAAAATGATAGCTGGCAAGGTCGTGTAGACGCGGCTTGCGGCTATAATAATTGGCTGTTTGCATTTTTCATAGTGGATACCACATAACACCCCCTAAGAGCTGCAGTATGATTTGCTAAGGATGATTTTATATACAGGGTGGCCATAAAATATGTGCATTCCCGTTGCCAGGGAGATTTTGGGATTATACTGAGCAACTTTTACTATGGGACCAACCCCGAAATCGCGAAAAAAAAAATTGTCTGTTTCATACATCTTGGCTGGTAATTTTCTATGGGAGGGTATTTTTTTTTTTTTCGCGATTTCGGGGTTGGTATAATCCCAAAACCTCCCTGGCAACGGGAATGCACATATCTTTGGCCAACCTGTATAGGATGATGACGGGCGCACGCGCCGGGTGGGAACCATTGTAGGTAAAATCCGCCGTATGCGTCCGCGTGATATAGGACGCCCTATGATGGGGCTGCACAATCAAAAAGTTACAACCTCCCTAAACAAAAGGCTCGACAATACTAATTTGGCCCGAGCCTTAACAAACAACGCCTCAAAGGCTCGACCCTCTAATGCCAACAATAATTTGAAGCATTGGGTAATTGTAATTTGGAAAGGTCGCGTTTGATAAAAGAGGAGGATTCCGGTTTTAAAACATGACATGATAATGATTTCGTGCATCTCGTTCACACTTAGGCATACTTATATGGGTATGATAGGAACAAATATAGATTATTTGGAATCAATAATACTAATGTTTAGTAATGTATTTGAAATCGACTGATTGTGCCGTAGGCGTTCAGCGCGTCCAGGAGTGTTTTGGTGATTTTGAAACATTCGAAACGGGGTGAATATTTTAGAGTTTGTTTGATATCACTTTGTTTAAAGAGAAGAACGGTAATGTGATTTGTTTTGTCGACCATGGTCATTGTGGTATTTGGACCTAAAATCCTAAAATTTGACACCACCAAAATAATGTCGTCATAAACGCTTAAAGGCAACTATTAAAAATACGAAATCCATATTAGCATAGAGTAACTTAAACTAGAGCGGTACTGTCATAGTAAATTTTGTAGCCCCAGTAAATTCACTGCCATCTGTCGACACACTTTAAAACTAAAAATAAATATTTATAAAAACACGATAAAATTATTTAAATATGGATAAATGATTTTTTTTATTTGCATTAATTATTTTTATGATTTTGACCCATGTTCTTTCACTGATATGCGTTAAAATTGTTAAATAACAAACGAAACAGTCAACGCCATCTATACGACAGTGGGCCAAAACTAGTGGCGCCCTCTGAACGAGAATCAATTTTTCTTGATTTTCGAGGCACGTTTTTTTCTTAGACTGTAAACATCTATTACGGAGTTATATCTATCTTTGATATTAGCCAACTCTTTATGTTTCTTAAGAATTTTGTTTCCCAGAATCCTTTAAACATAAACAAAAGTTAACACGTTGATCAAGGTCAATTGAACTTTTAAGTTAAGGGTCCACGGCAAGCTCGGTTCTCCATACAAACGTAGTTCCGCTCTCGTTTTAAAACTAGCTAGATTGCTCTAAAACTTTGTACTTACAATAGGATAAGGTATATCTATGTCTGTAATTTGTTTATATAGCTTGAGATACATGAATATGACTATTTAGATTCGCATATTGAAAAGAAAAAAATATATGTCTGTTTGGTACTATCCCAAAAAAGAAATCCAATCAAACCGCAAAGAAAAACATTTTTAGATGAAAATATACTGAAGCCAATTTTGAAACTTGTATTATATTATTATGTTGGTAGGTACAGTCGCCATCAGATATATCGGAGCGGCCGAGGTGTTCACAATATCTAAACACGCACCCTAGCGCCTTGACAATAGAGGCGTGTTCAGATATTTGTGAGCACCATTGCCGCTCCGATGTATCTGATGGCGACTGTACCACGCATTCAACTGAACGAGAGACTGACGTTGGCAGCATGCCCACGTTTTGGGGAATATTTCTTTCACAACATGAATTTACTCTAGGCATATTGCTTTTTCAAATACAAACAGGGAAATAACATACAGTACCGGCCACTAATATATCACCCCCATGTTTTTACGGTACAACTTTATTTATTTATTTGTGAGTGACTTCCACCTCACTGCTTTAGGTAGTCTAGTACCAAAGATAGATATAACTCCGTAATAGATGGATACAGTCTAAGGAAAAAACGTGCCTCGAAAATCAAGAAAATTTGATTCTCGTTCAGAGGGCGCTACTAGTTTTGGCCTACAGTCGTATAGATGGCGTTGACGGTTTCGTTTGTTATTTAACAATTTTAACGCATATCAGTGAAAGAACATCGGTCAAAATCATAAAAATAATTAATGCAAATAAAAAAAATCATTTATCTATATTTAAATACATTCTATCGTATTTTTATTAATCTTCATTTTTAGTTTTAAATTGTGTCGACAGATGGCAGTGAATTTACTGGGGTTACAAAATTTACTATGACAGTACCGCTCTAGTATAAGTTACTCTATGCTAGTACTATTCCTTTGTCCGAGCGATGAGAAAAATTGGTCTCATGTAATGGTTTTTTCATAGAGGTGTTTTTAAATGCATTGTTGACTTAATTTTTTTACTATAGGTTTTTTAGTAATATGCTGAGTATCCTATTGTAATTCACAGTATTTCATTGCAATATTCATCATATATTTGTATAAAATGACTATTAAAGTATGCAATCTACAAACTAACCTATATTGTTTACTCTATACAAGCTCGTACAAAAACACTCAAAAGTAATATATTATTGGCCGGTACTGTATCTACTAAGGTCAGGTGGGCTAAGAGAAACACCGGGGCAGGGAAAACACTTCTATGGAATCTTCATACTGTTTCTCTTGCCCCGAGCAAAATAAAGTATGTTTTATACCCAATTTGACTCTGAAGGTGAAGTCGTAAAGTGTACAGGTGCTAAAAGAAATTATTTTCTCGAAGAAAACGATTTGAAAACATATTACGACCGGCCTGGCCTAGTGGGTAGTGACCCTGCCTGTGAAGCCGATGGTCCTGGGTTCGAATCCCGGTAAGGGCATTTATTTGTGTGATGAGCACAGATATTTGCTCCTGAGTCATGGGTGTTTTCTATGTATTTAAGTATTTATATATTATATATATCGTTGTCTGAGTGCCCATAACACAAGCCTCCTTGGGCTTACCGTGGGACTTAGTCAATCTGTGTAAGAACTATAATATTTGTATAAGTTTAAAATGTGTTATACTTTTTTGAAAATAAATTAAAAAAAAAAAAAACAACGCACCTAAAGTAATTTCAAAATTAGTAAAAAAAAAAAACAAAAAAAAAAAAATTATATTTATACTTATTTATTTATATATTTATTTTTATTACATATTGTATTTTAAAACATTCCAACATTGGAGAGATCCCTTACAATACATTAAGCTTGAGTAAATCAACTTGAAAAATTACTCTTATTTTATTTCAGTACGATACTATATACTATTAATAACAGTTTCATAATTTTAAGGGACATCATTTTCTGTTTTGATGCACTAAGGGTCGGTTGTACCAAATTGTGTATCACACACACCTTCGCAAATTTTTATTGTATGTTCATTTCATTTCATTTATTGATTGTAAAGTCATGTACATACATTTTATAATTTAGGTGTTACATCAATTCTGAAAGTCAGTCCATGACGTCCTGTGAGGACATACAACATTATATTAGACCGTAATCTAGGCTAAACATTATAAAATAAAATTTATTAATAATCATGCGAACTAACAAAACTACAGTCTCCTAAATTAGTAATGCATTAAAATATGTTACAATTATTATTTAAAAAAAAATTATGTCACTTAAATTACAAATTTTACACATTAGAAATTAAACGAATAAATAGTCAGTACATAATAATTAAAAATAAAGTAAGAATTATAAATTATCATTAAAAAAGTCACTAACTGAATAATATCATTTATCTATTAATAATTTTTCTAATTTAGTTTTGAAGATCGCATTTTGAGGTTCTTGCTTAATCAAGTCTGGAATTTTATTAGTTATTAGAATACATTTGTAATGTGAACCATTTCTACATATTTGCAAGTTCGTTTCAGGTAGTTGCAATTTATTTCTGTACTGTGCTCTAGTTGTTTGCTTATTCTTATTTTATTTCAGTACGATACTATATACTATTTTGATGCACTAAGGGTCGGTTGTACCAAATTGTGTACCACACACACACCTTCGCAAATTTTTATTGTATCAAGTTCATAGTTCACTGCTGATTGCTATTGATCAGACCGTCAATGAGGGCTAACGCGTATGAATTCGCCGCTAGGGGCGCTAGTGTAGATGGTGATCTTTTCCATAGTTCGAAATGTCAAATGTCACTTGTCACTTCAATGACTGACAGCTGTTCTTTAGTCTTTTGGACCACCATCAACCGAGGCGCCAACTGGTGAGCAAAAAAACGATAGCCCTCATTGTGGTTGTTGCAACTGGCCCTAACATTAACATATTTACTTTACCATCGCTAGACCTTTATGAGATATTAATAGCGTTGAGAAAACCGGGAAAATTACGGGAAAATTTCAAAACGGCTCGTTCTTTCAAGTTTCTTTGTAAAAAACAATGTGTTTTTCAATATACTTAATTAGGAATTTAAACAGGTAGATTAAGGTTGCATGTCTAATGTGTTTGTTTATGGCATTGACCCTGTCATCACTCATCAGTGGCATTGTGTGTGGCGTATTTAATTTTTCTAAATAGAACTAGGAAAAAAACCGAAAAAAAAACTGAATTTTGTAAAATTCCCGAAAAAAATTTTTGATTTTTTCCGGAATTTTCATCCCTACATACGAATTAACAGTGAGGACGATAGTTCGAGAGCTCACATACGAGTTTCATTACCAGAACCCGGAATTTTCGCGGCAAAACAAGACTAACGTAATCTTGCTAGAGTTAGAAACATTTTTTTTTATTAATATCGATAGTTGGGTTATGAAAGAAAAAAACGGTTCACCAAATAAAAAAATAGGAAAATTTTATAGGAGGTTTTCTTCTATTACACAACTATCGATATCGATCAAAAAAATTTTTATAACTAGTAAGATTGCGACAGTCTAAAATTCCGGTCTCTGTTCATTACATTGCGGTATTTAATCGGTCGGCTAAATTGTGACTAAACCCGCACGCTAGTTCGCGCACCGTCTAAAAGAGCCCTAAGGATGTAATATTTCTCCCTTCATTTATTAAGTATATCAGTCTACATGTATAGTTTTATACGACGTGTTATGAAAGCGTCAAAAGCCTATTTTATGTGTGTTATGAAGGCAGTAACGAGGAACGTACAGCTCATTAACTCCGGCTGTTTAATGTGATGATCAGTGGGCATATCACAAGAGTGGCGCGACTATATTTCGCCCGTGAGATAGACTACCTGTCTCTTTCTCACTGTATAAATTACAGAGGGACATGTTAGTCTATCTCGCGGGCGAGATACTGTCGCGCTACTCTTGTGCTAGGCCAACAGGGGATAGTGTTATTCGCTTACCTAATACGGAGGGCTTCGATGTCTGCATCTTCATCAAATGATTTTTACGCCTAAGAGGGTAATCTGTTAAACAAAAGCCATTGTTCCTTTTGTTCACTCAATGGCACACAATGGCCGACCGCTCGCATAAAAGGAACAATGGCTTTTGTTTAACAGATTACCGTCTTAGGCGTAAAAATCATTTGAGAAGATGCCAGTATAGTTGGTCCATTATTACCTACGCGTAGTTGTGTTTTATTTAGAAGTAACATGATGGTAACTGGAAACTTCCTTGTGCTAGCACGACCTTAAAATGGGGTTGGCAACTGTCAAAGGTTTGCAGAGATGGCGCCATCATAGCTTGCCCCTTTTTCTATGAGGTTTGGCTTAAAGGGCTGGCGTCCAGGGCATTAAAAAAACGAAAATTTGAAACAATTCTAGGGATTTAAAGGGCAAGCTATGCTGGCGCCATCTGCTAAACACTTCGACCGGCCAACCCCATTCACTGAGAATTTTTTGTCAGGTGTGTCATAATAACGAACGAATACTACGAATGTTTTATAAATTTTAGAAAAAGTAGGTATCTAAAAATTTGCGTTGAACGCATGCGTTCACGGAATGGAATATATAACGCTCAGTCGCAGACAACCTTACTTTATATTATGTTTCCAATTTTATTATGTAGTTTGATAATCACAAATTATTAAGGTAAAAGTGCTGCTTAAAAATGTACATTAATTTTAAAGATTTACTAACATCATGCGTGGCCGGGTTTCAGCGTGTGTCTTTATTTTGCTTGACTACAATTAACCAGCGGCCGTAGCACGGTCGCATTTTTGTCACCTGTCACCATGCCTGTCACGTTTTAACAAGTATGTAAGTGCGAAAGTGACAGGCGATAAAAATGAAACCATGCTGCCACCGCTGATATATAATTATATATATATGTATATATATAAAACTCACAAACAATTAGATTTCCATATTCAATTCCCCCGACGACATAAACTTATACAAACCATTACGAAATAAACTCTTATTTACCTGTCAAAGAGCCTTCCAGGAAATCGCCCGTTTCCAGAAGAATCCACGATTTTAAACAATTCCGTTCAAAGCTGGGCCTTGATGCCGATTCTGTTTAGCCATTTGATATGGTTCTCATCTTATTTTGATGCGACCCTGACTATTTATGAAATATTTTTTGGATTTGTGTTTTAGGCGCCTAGCCTTCAATAAAGATAGCATACACCAGAGAATTTGGAACGGGTACCGCCGGGGCCGGGTGGTCTAGTGGTCACGACGTTAGCCGCGTAAGCTGAAGACGCGGGTTCGATTCCCGTCTCGGCCACCGGTGAACTTGCTCACTTTCTCTTTAGTGTATGATATCTATTTCAGTTCGTATCAAAATGAGATGAAAACCGTCATGAAATTGTTAATTATGAATCGGCCTCCGTGAAATTACATTTTGTCATTTCTCTTTTCCCCATTTACTTTATTACACGCGATTTGGGAAGCACAATTTTATAACCTATCAAGCCTCAAACGTTCATTTCATAAGCAACCTTATTTCGTAATAAACAAAATACATTATTGTTTACAATGAAAATGCGAGATATACAATCTGGGTTGTATTAGGGTACTTAGTAGGGATAAAATTACGTTTAGTTACTAGGGAGGTATTTGATTTAATAAAATAATTGAAAATGAGGTTAATTAAAGCTCGTTATATGTGGTAATCAGTTTCAATTAACGAAATTGTAACGATATGAAGTTGACGTATATGAACATGTCATAAGTGCGAAAGTAGCAGACCACAAATGAAAAAAATGTGACCAAGCTTCATAGCGGCTAGTTGAAGGTATGTACCTACTAAAACGTAAGGTTATACAAAAAGTAAAAGAGATAGTGGGTGACTATATCTTGGTTAATATACTAATAACTAATTAACGCAATGACTATTTCTGCTAATATCCTATCGATCCGGTCAATTCGAACAACGTGATAATACGAGAACAATACGAGATCTAATAGACGTTATAGTTTACTTCTCAACTAGTTATCTTTTGCAGTTCGATTCGAGAAACCAATTGTCATTTCACGCTACAATTATTGTTACGTTTTGGGATATCCATTAGATAATCCATTAGATGTCTAAGTAATATCTTAAGCAAATCTTAAAGAGATCGTACAAGAGGAAATTCGGAATCGCAGAAATGTCAAATTTGACATGACTTTCTTAAATATCTCGTTATCGTTTCTGTTTCATATCTATAGTGGATATCTAGTTGATATCTAGATCATTGTTCGAATTGGCCCGAATATCATCTAATTACGAATATCATCTGCTAGTATACTTAAGTCAAATAATAATAGTTTGCGGTTCATTTTTGGTCTGCGCAAATACAATCACATATATTTCTACCGTCGCCAGTTAAACTGGCTCCCAATCTCCCAATAGTCACAATTTGTTATGAATTTTGGGGTTTTCCTATTAATATCATCTTATAGTAATCAATCAGTATCATAAAGTCAAATAACTACCCTACCCCCACTAAGTGCTTGCAAAGTGTAAGTAACAATAATATCCTCAAACACTCTGTGACCCTAGTGCATGTATGAGCTAATATTTGCCCATTGATCCCCAGCGGCTATGAACCGTGGACCTTATTGTAATGAGATAAGGTGCAAGATTGTATGTATTTGTGAAGACTGGGTAAGGATTGTATAATTAAAAGATGCTGTGGAAGGTTGTTAAGGACTAGCCGTAGGGTTTGGGTAATAATCGTGTGTTTTAAGTCTGAATATAAACCCGTATCGTAGCAACTAAAATGCTTTCGTCCTCTTTATAAAAATAATCAGTTAAAAAAATGGTTGACCTCAAATGCTTTTTATGACATGTCAGAATATAATAATAATGATTTAATCTTAATTGAATTTTGTATTTTTAATAATTATTATTGGAAGTGTTGATAATTTTTATATTGTTTTATTTTACTTTAATTTAATTAATAATTATTTGAATGAATTGAATATATTATGTAAACCTGCCTGCTGAAGGCTGCCTGCCTACCTGGTGAAGGTCGCGGGAATTCGGTGGATGCGAGCGGCACAGGATCGGTCGGAGTGGCGAGCCTTGGGGGAGGCCTATGTCCAGCAGTGGACGTCTATCGGCTGACATGATGATGATGATGATGATATTATGTAAATCCAATTATGACGTGTATATGAAATATTATTATAAATAAATGAGTATAAGTTACATATGTTATGCGCACAGTCACATTTTGTCAATTTATACATACATACATACATATAATCACGCCTATTTCCCGGAGGGGTAGGCAGAGACCACGGATTTCCACTTGCTACGATCCTGACATACCTCTTTCGCTTCCTTCACTTTCATAACATTCCTCATACACGCTCGCCGGTTTAGGGTGCTCTTGACCTGGCCTTTCTTCAGGATTTCCCCGATCTGATCAGAGAAAGTCCGCCGAGGTCTGCCCCTTCCAACTGCCGTTTCTACCTCTCCCTTATACACTCTTTGTTAGCCATCTTTCACTCATTCTTTCCACTCAATCTTTTCTTTTGTCAATTTATATCCCATCAAAAACATTACATGTAAAAAGATGCCCGTCTCGCAACGTAATACTTCTACTACAAAAAAGTTTAGAGATGTAATATGATACCAAGTCGGTAATTTTAGTCAGCGTCAGTAGGCCGAGCACATGATTGGCGCGACAGTATCTCGCCGCGAGATAGACTACCCGTCTTTTACTAACTGTATGAATTAAAGGGGGACGGGTAGTTTATGTCGCGGCGACATACTCTCGCGCCAATCATGTGCTAGCCCGGCAGGGGGTGTTAAAACCGCATCAATATTAGATATCTTTCATTTTTAATACGTATAATGACGAATAACGTTTATTCACTCATTTTATCATAGAAATTGACGGACAGCGACCACGTCAAGGCCGCAGCAGTCATGTCGCAACAGTCATTGAACGTCATTTTTAGGGCTCCGTACCCAAAGGGTAAAAACGGGATCCTATTACTAAGATTCCGCTGTCCGTCTGTCTGTCTGTCTGTCACCAGGCTGTATCTCATGAACCGTGATAGCTAGACAGTTGAAATTTTCACAAATGATGTATTTCTGTTTGCTTCTATAACAACAAATACTAAAAACAGAATAACATAAATATTTAAATGGGGCTCCCATACAACAAACGTGCTTTTTTTGCTGTTTTTTTTTCCGTAATGGTACGGAACCCTTCGTGCGCGAGTCCGACTCGCACTTGGCCGGTTTTTCTTTTCTTCGATTCATTTATATTTCTCAAAAAGTACTGACAATATTTCAATAATTCATAATTTAACGACTCTACCTTGAGGAGTCTCGCATCAGCGTTCAAAGCTTTGTCCCTCTGGTTTTCCTAATTAGTGGCCATTAGGAGGCCAAGAAATATCGGCGCTTTTCAGCTTTGTTTGAACTAACGAAGCGGTGGAGAATTGGCACAGACATTTATCTAAATAGATGTCGAATCATGTACTTACTTACTGCTATGGCGCGACGACCCCGAAGCTTGCCATGCTTATCTTTCCAAAGCCGTTTCGATATACCCTATCAAAAAACACTTATTATTATTACTTAATTTATTACGCCGTCTGTCATGCTGAATGCAGTTATTGAACCGCTTTAATTTAAGGCTCATATACAGGGTGGCTAGAAAATAATTGCCAGGGAGGTTTTAGGATTATACTGAGCAACTTTTACTATGGGACCAACCACGAAATCGCGAAAGAAGAATTTACCCTCCCATAGAAAATGGATCAGCCAAAATGTATGAAACAGCCAAATTATTTTTCGATATTTCGTGGTTGGTCTCATAGTAAAAGTTGCTCAGTATAATCCCAAAACCTCCCTGGCAACGGCAATGCACTTATTTTCTAACCACCGTGGATACAAATATTTAATTTAAAAAAAGGTTTGTTCCCTATTTTTTCAAATAGTTTTTGCTAAAAAACTTGGACGCTAATTATGAATGTGAACGGTGACATTGCTGGTTGAATAAATGTCACTGTTGAAAGCTGACAGAACATATCCAAACAAATCCAGATCGAATTAATAACCAATTATTACCATCAAAATAAGCCTTCGGTTATTAACGTCAATTTGAAGGTCATTGGCAGTTGTCGACACCTTAATGCTGACGTTTGTATAAATCCTTCGAGGGCAAAAGGGGGAAGGGGAGGTGGTGTAACTTCTCATTATTCTAGTCCGCAGATTGTCCCGTTTGCAACGACAAAATGTCACCGAAACTCGCCAGCTTTCAACAACAAACCAATACACCCGATTTAAACTAATTTGGACTTTAATACGTTGGTCCTAAGTGTTGAAAGGCGGCATGTGTTTTGGTAAATGTCAAGGATACACTTTGCACTCAGTGTGAACTAATTTCGACTTTAATGCATTCGTCGTAAGGGTTGAATGGCCGCGTGATAAGGTAGCGTTTGCGAAATGTCAAGAGTGTTAAGTTGAGGGGATTAAAGAGGGATTAATAACAGAAAGTTGATAAGTGAATACTTCATAACTTTTCAGGGCATTGAGTGTAGCGTGTGGTGAGTGATGAATACGCGAATTAAAATAATATGCCTTCTATGTTTCTTTTTATGATATAGGAGGCAAATGAGCAGATGAATCCCCTGATGGTAAACGTAACGTCGCCCGTGGACACCAGAGGGGTCAAAATTATATAAAAATAATAAATGCAATCATTTATCCATATATAAATACATTTTATGGTATTTCTAACCATCTTCATTTTTAGTTTTAATCGTGTGTCGATAGATGGCAGTGAATTTACTGTGGCTACAAAATTTACTATGACAGTACTCCTCTATCCTATTATATCCTCTTTGCCATTGTTGAATTCAATATCATCGGTTTGATCTTACATCCCACCAGGACCACAGAACCGGGGAAGAGTTAACAAAATGCAAATTCATCGTTCGCAAGTTACTCCGCCAATGCTTATCGGATTGTTATGAAACGGAATTAGGGCTTATCGACTAATTTGCGAGTTTTACGACTTTGCCAGACGCTGCCCTTTCTTAAGCACGTTTTAAGTTTAATTAGTCTACTGGAATGATTAAATTTAATGAATTTCGCGAGTCAATGTCTGAAAAAATTTTGAAAGTTTGCAGACAGGCTGGTAGTGATATTACAAATTGAAATAATTTAAGAGTCGTATAAGAAGCAATAGCGTGCTTCAAAATAATATATATTTTATATTTAATAAATTACGCACACCAGAGTAGAAAAAATAGGGAAGGATTACCTATTAGAAGTGAACACGTGTATATATATTATGTATGCGTACGTACAATTTTATAATAAATTTGCAAATTCCTGGCCTAATTAGATACCAGGCCCATTTCTCAAAAGCTTGTAACTTGTAATACAAGCGGATCTCACTTTTTGACAGCTTTTGTTAGAATAGGGGCCCGTTTATCAAAGGCTTGTAGCTTGTAATACAAGTGGAAGTCCCCTTTTGACAGCTTTTGTTAGAAAGGGACCTCCATTTGCATTACAAGCTACAAGCTTTCAATCGGGCCCTAGGACTTCCACTTGTATTACATGTTACAAGCTTTTGAGAAACGAGCCCCAGGAATCCATAAAATCAGTAGCTTATTAGCATTAACGTTTAACAGATCATTAGTATACTTTAATTCGAAGCGATAAGGTTTAAAATGGATTAACTGTGTCGATTTAGGTAGTCTTCCCGTCACTTGTCGCGGTAGCGGTTTGTGGCGGGCATCACGGCATCGACGTCATTCGCGTTGGCGTCTGATGGATGGGCTGAGCGTCAATGTGGCGAGAGGGTAAAGCATACTCATTTGCAAAAAGGGTTTTACTATTATATTAGAAGTGTACACGTGTATATGTAATATGTATGTGTACGTATGTATGGTACAATTTTATAATAAATTTGCAAATTTCTGCCCTAATTAGGTGGCCAGGGGCCCGTTTCTCAAAAGCTTGTAACTTGTAATACAAGCGGATGTCACTTTTTGACAGCTTTTGTTAGAAAAGGACTTCCACTTGTATTACATGTTACAAGCTTTTGATAATCGAGCCCCAGGAATCCATAAAATCAGTAGCTTATTATGAGCATTCTAACGTTTAACAGATCATTAGTATACTTTAATTCGAAGCGATAAGGTTTAAAATGGATTAACTGTGTCGATTTAGGTAGTCTTCCCGTCACTTGTCGCGGTCGCGGTTCGTGGCGGGCATCACGGCATCGACGTCATTCGCGTTGGCGTCTGATGGATGGGCTGAGCGTCAATGTGGCGAGAGGGTAAAGCATACTCATTTGCAAAAAGGATTTTACTATTTCAATAATAATTTTGAATATACACTGTGTGTATTTTGTTTATGCCTCTATACGCTGCCGCTTTCCCTAGTAATAGCCCTTTTCACATCTGTTATATTCCCGTCAAATAAAAAATAAAAAATCGTTATTTTTTTTCTTTCAGCACAAACGGTATTTCTTTTATTTGGATTTAGTTATTGGAGAATATTACCATATAAAATTAAACTACATTAGCATTAGCATTAAATGTTAGTGATTTTTAAACAAACATTATTTTTGTACAAACGCGAGAACCTCAAAAAACGGTCTGACTAGACGAAAACACGGGGCTAGTACATATACTCGTATAACGTATAACCTAGATACTTAAACATATTTTTTTAAACTGTCATGCACAAATAACTGCACTGTACAGACTGAACGGACAAATAAAAAACAATATACTGTAGGTATATATTTAAATTTGTGTTATATAAATGTTAGAGCATTCCTGAGAAGCAACCCTACGTGGGGCTTTAGAACTATTGCACCCTCTGTTCGAAGTGTGTTCACTTAACTTTTAATGCAGGTGGTTATTATTGTTCGTGTTAATGTTTCTGTTTTGTTTAATGTTTGTATTATGTGTTATGTACTTATGAGTCACAGATACTCGAAATAAATGAATTTTATTTTTTTAATTTTAATTATAGTTATAATATGTTGCGTTTCGAAGATATCTTCAAAAGACGCATTTACCTCGGTTGACCTTAAGTCATTCTAAAATTAAACCTATTACCTAACCTATCTAAAATATATCAGACTCAAAAAGCTTAATATAACCCCTAAAAACCGACGGAGCGTGTCAAAGTTTGCGAATAATTTGAGCGGCACCGTCGTGTTTTAATCTCGTTACCCTAAGGCCTAAACTCATCATAGACGCATCAATCGCAAAGTTTATAAAAATCCCCAAAGTTCGCCGGCTGCTGGCCGAGTATTCACATTGCTGGCGCACTAGTAAAGTTCTCAAGCACCAGTGTAAATTGACCTTAACACGCCAATTCGAACGTGCAGTGAGCTGCGAAATTGCATGGAGTAATAATGAATGAATTCATTGATAAAGTCGCCAAGCACTTTTGCGGCTGATTGTACACTGATATCAGAATGAAATTCATTTGTGTATTTATTTATTTATGTGTTATCTGCCGTGGCATCACCGAATAGGTCCTACGGAAGACGGAGCGCTGGTTTCATAGCTTGCATTATCCTGAGTTGGGTCCATTTCGTGATGAACACTTGTCTCGTTTCGTGGTGTCATCATTAAAAAACCGGACAAGTGCGAGTCGGACTCGCCCACCGAGGGTTCCGTACTTTTTAGTATTTGTTGTTATAGCGGCAACAGAAATGCATCATCTGTGAAAATTTCAACTGTCTAGCTATCACGGTTCATGAGATACAGCCTGGTGACAGACAGACAGACGGACAGTGGAGTCTTAGTAACAGGGCCCCGTTTATACCCTTTGGGTACGGAACCCTACAAATTACGCCTTTTTCACGAATCGAACTTAGCTCTTGGCATAATTGCACAAACTGATTAATATTGATATTAATTTTAAGTACACATCCTGCTCTACTAGGGACTAAACGAGACCACTTGCTTACATTGGTCTGTATAAGCTTCGGACCCGCTAGTGCTTGGTAAATCTGAACGGTGCTCGGCAATCTAAAATACTTTACAATTTTGCGGTTAAAGTAACGCCAGTTGAATTTTAGAAGGTCGAACGAACAATATTGACAGCTCTCTCGCAACGAAATACAAACAAGCTTCGAGATTTTCTTTTTCCGTCCGCGACTAAATCCCTTTGTACAAATTAAAAAACCATAAGTACGAATAATTTTATCGTTCAGTTTGTTTTTCATTTTCAAGCGTAGTTTTGAATACTAAGTCAATTATTTTTTTAAATTTAATAAGGTTGTGATGTGCTGCGTGCGCAGGAGGCACATATCCTCTCGGTCTAAAGACAGGGGGCTTATCTATAGACAGGGATTACGCTGGCCAGCGGTGTCCAATCCGGGCCTGCGTACGGGCATTCACTGGCGGTTGGGGGCCGCTCCAGCCGGTGACAGGATTCACTCGCAACAGGCATCTCACGCGCACCAATAACTGTGAGCAAGATGCCTTATGAGACGAATTTCATTTTGTGAGTACTCACTCACAAAATGAAATGAATGCTCACTCAAGGCAGTAGATAAAGTAAGAAATGTCTGCTTCGTCTCGGCCGACAATTCCATGTGATCTGAGGCTTCTTATTTACGGCCGTGGCCGAGGCGTTGTTTCTGTTATAGACGAGGCCGGAGAACGGCAACTTTGTTTAGCACAGCGTGCCGAAAGCTGACGCTTACCGCACGGAGTACAGAAAACAAGATGAATATCATAAATCGTAACATAACAGAAATAGCTTCTTGAGACAGAAATTACTGCTATCATGGATTATATTGAATTAAATACTTCAAAGGCAAAATCTGAAGTTGGAAATTTAATTAGGTACAGTGTAGCAACACCGCTGGGAAATACTCGGCAGCAGCTTAAAGTCTGTGTACCTACGGGGAAAACGTCCATTTCGTTTAAGAAAATTAAAGTTTAGTTTAATGGATGTTAGATAAAGAAATTTTCTTGTTTCACGATAGATCCTCAGATTGTCGTAGTGGCGCCCTGGCGCCCCCTACGCAGTTTAGCGTAATATTCCCTATCTTGTAAAATTTTGACCGTAGGACAGTTGTCATTACTACCACCGACGGTACGAGTGACAACCCTGAGGCTGATTCTGATTGTATTTAGGCAAGGATTTAGATCTGGATTTGTTATGGATATGATGTTAGTGTCAAAGTGACATTTCTTCAACCATTAACGTCACTTTTAACACTGACCGATCGTATCCATCCCAGATTAAATTCATATCCTGTTATTTCAATCAGAAAAAGCCTCCCTGGCTACAAAGTAACGCTCGGCAACCCTCCGTAATCTGGGTTTATCCCGCCCTGGTGCGTTGTGCAATGTGTGCTATCTTTATGACTAGTTTTATGACAGGACTAGGCCTTGTTTAATTGGCGAGAGACGGGAGATTTGCAACTTTGCAATAGAAAATGAAATAAAGTTTTACCGACGTACACTGTTCTTATATTACGTGCGGAATCTGTGGATCCCATACATGTCACGACTTCTCTTTCCGCACAGACTCTAATTTGTGTTGTGCTCTGTACACCTCTTGGTAAAGTTAACTTGATGAAGACCACAAAATGTTATACTGTTTTGTGAAATAATTTTTTTTTATTAACGATAATGTTAAGTTTATTATGACCCGAACAGATATCTAGCTTAATTTTTTTTAAACATTGTCTACGTCTACAAAGTGGCTTGCCTCAGCCCAAGCTCCGTCAAATGTTATGGTTGGGGAGTCCCTCAGGGAGCTGTACTTGGCTTTGCAACATTACTGTAAGAGCGTTTTCACATTGTCCGTTCCGTTCCATAATCCGATATTTTTGATTATTTTTTGCATTCCATTCGTCTTTGTCATATTCATTGTTAAACATGAGCTCGTCTCTTTCTCTTTCGGTGAGCGGGAGCTACAAAAGGCAACTTGTACAGTTTGTCACAAGGTATGCGCTTTAATTTTGGAACGCCTATCTTGAGTTATAAATGTTATAATCATTTATTAATAAAAAAAAAGTGAATATTAATTTTATTGCAAAAAGAGAAAGGAAAAAGAGGTCGAAAGACGGATTGGAAACGCCTGGAGGAGCTATTGGTCCATGAAACACCTGATGAAAGGTAATCTTTCGATGTCACTCAAACGTAAGCTCATGGACATGTGCATACTCCCAGTTATAACCTACGGTGCACAAACTTGGTCTTTGACCAAAGCTCAGAAGTCCAAACTCGGGGTTTGCCAACGAGCCATGGAGCGTAGCATATTAGGTGTCAAATTGGTGGATCGAGTCCGGAACACCACGCTGCGCTCCAAAACCCAAATCGTCGATGTAGCTCGGAAGGCGGCCAAGCTAAAATGGGACTGGGCTGGTCACGTCAAAATCGCCACAGAGTGGGAGCCCGAAAACTCAAATCGGGGACATGGCAGACCCCGCCGGCGATGGCGGGATGAACTAGACTCCTTTTTGAAGGAGTGACCAGACACATCACTGGACAGAGATCTGTTGAGAAATTGGGGGAGGCCTTTGCCCAGCAGTGGGACACGTAAGGCTCCAAATAATAATAATAATAAATAGTAATAATAATTTTATTTTAACAAATTAAATAAAAATATAGTAACAAAAATTATAAACTAAACGTAACTAAAACATACTACCTATCCTTTACCTTAATCTTAATGTTATAATAAATCATTGACATCCACAATGACAGACCGCGGGGTGTACTTACAACGGCGCGCCGCGCCTGCTTCAGCGATCACGCCGCCTTTTTTGGGTTAGCGTTTTTTTGCCATGCAGATTTCTTAAATAAATAAATATTTGGGAACAATATTACACAGATGGACGTAGCCCCAAACTAAGCAAAGCTTGTACTGCGGGTGCTAGGCGACAATCTACATTCTTGCGGACTCAGGAACAAATATTCGTGATGACATACAAATAAACCGCGACTATTAGGCTAAGAGGCCGTTTAAATACTTTAAATTAATGAATAAATACAGAAACAACATATGTTACTTATATGTTTTACTTCTTAATAACAAAACTTCCGTGAGACATAGACATATTAAATATATTAATAACGGGTCACTCACGTGAGTCGAAAACATTTCCACCAGATTGTCCGAGCACATACGTAGTATGAAGAACAGGGATAGCCGAAGTTCTGCGGTGACGGAACACGTATTGGATTCGGATTCGACTCACTATAATAATATACGTTTCGATAAGGTAACTGTGCTGGCGAAAGAAAAGTTTGTGATTCAGCGAAAAGTACGGGAGGCTATCGAAATTGGTCGTCATCCGAATTTTAACCGTGATTGTGGTTGGTCAGTGCCTCCGAGCTGGAAAACTGTTTTAGGTACTGCGTCGGTGGACAGTGTGGACGAACCATTAGCGAATGACGTAGTGAGTGTTGTGTGCAACCCATCATTTGACAATAATGCCGTAAACGAGGGTAGTTTCTCGCCCCCCCTGCCGCCACCGGCGCCCGTGCCGAGTCATCGGGCGCGGAGGGCTGCGGCCCGCAGTCTGCGCCGGTCCGTCACCGTCGACGCAAGCTCCTGATGACGCTCCTCGGTACGGAGTGAAACATGTCGAGCGTTTTCGACTTAAAACACGTGAGTGACCCGTTATTAATATATTTAATATGTTTTACTTCTATCCGATATCGGATCGGATATTGTGAAAACGCTCTAATGTCGAGAATACTAGGCGCTCCGGAGTTAGGCCAAAGTCAACAAGATTTGGCCCGCCCGGTGGCCTCTATTGTGTTGAGAGCTTAGTGTTATATGTAATTGTTTACGTAGGGCTTAACTAATTTGGTTGTTGGAATGTGTAATGTAAATAAATCCTTAATGATCTAACAATTAAAGTTCGTCATTGTACATTACGTCATATGAGGAGTCAAGATTGATCACGGACGAAACAAAAGCATAGTTAATGTCGTCATTCTTTAGTTAATCATAAATAGCATTTATAGAAAGATCATTTAGGGCCGGTACAGACGGACTGCAACCCGACTGCATTGTATAGGAACCACGCCGACGTTGCAGTTGGCGTGCAGTCGGCTTGCAGTTCCCATACAAATTGCAGTCGGGTTGCAGTCCGTATGTATCGGTCCTTAATCGTGCAAAAATATTACCTATTGAGCTTTTGAATAGTCGGTTCACATGCCTAAAGCTTTTTTAGGGTTCCATACCCAAAGGGTAAAAACGGGACCCTATTACTAAGACTCCGCTGTCCGTCTGTCTCTCTGTCTGTCTGTCTGTCTGTCACCGGGCTGTATCTCATGAACCGTGATAGCTAGACAGTTGAAATTTTCACAGATGATGTATTTCTGTTGCCGCTATAACAACAAATACTAGAAAAGTACGGAACCCTCGGTGCGCGAGTCCGACTCGCACTTGGCCGGTTTTTATTTTCTCAAAAAATGTGATTCGTCGAATGTCGAATTGTGAAGTTGGATAGAAAACATCTTTGTTGATAAGCAATTACATTAAAACACAATACAGAAATACAATGTCAAAAATTATACAAATATTAATAAATACCTAAAATCTAAAAAAATCTACATACAATTTCATCAACAATACCTAATATATTTTAATATAAAAAAAAACAAAAAAACACACACACACACACACACAAATACAAAACAAAACACAAAGCAGTAAGCAACAGTCAGTCAAAAATCCCACCGCGCGTCATCCCCGGCGCAAAGGTGCCCAAAACGCTCGCCGCATTACCACGCTGAACCGCAATGGATAACCTCTGCACCAAGAATGACCCGGAGCGGGGATCCAGGCCCTTATTCCGCAAACGGTTCCCAACCTCCTTGTAAAACTCTCGAGCCTCTGAGCACCAACAGCCTTTGCCCCTTTATAAGCAATTATAAAGGGGCAAAGATTACACTTGTACATTCTTTATCATTTACAACATCAATGTTCAGTTGTAGCAATGTTTTAAGAAATAATAGGTTTTCTTCCCCTTTCCGTCAATTTATATTTGCTATAACCACGACAATGCTAAATGGAGGATAACCTCTGAGGAATAGGACTGAATACAAAAATATATTCACATGTTAAGTTATCCGTCAAAGAAAACTTCCACAAAACAATATCTTTTAGATTTCTAGGAACCTCTGAAGAGGCTAAATTGTAAGATTTACGGCGCCGAGCGCCGAGTGATTTTTTTGCCCCCACATTGCAGTCACCCCTTTCAGAGAATCAAATTTATAGAGTACCTTTGAGTTTTTATCTGCTCCGGCTTGACTTGCAAATTCATCAGTTACTACCGTACCGTAACCTTTGTCTTACCCAACTTTGTTTGGTATTTGATTATGAATTGTTTTTATTAGCTTTTCTTTTTGTATGGGTTCTCGACTTTGAGTCGTTCCAACTTGTTTATGGCTTGTTTTTATTAGATTTTCTTTTTGTATGGGTTCTCATCTTTGAGTTGTTCCCTTTTTAGCATTCGGTAACTCGCACGTTGTTTAATTGTTTTAGCCGTTTCAAAGGATACATATAGGTTTTTTTCGAATAGAAAACTAGCAACAAATTGTTGGTACGAGTAGCTGTTATCTTGGAAACAGAATAAATAATAGTAGGTAATTTATTTATTTAAACCTTATGGCACGATATAAAATTGTACAAATGGCGGACTTCATGCCTTAAGGCAATACAAACATGATTAGATTAGATTAGATTAGATATATTTATTTCACAACATATGATTACAGTACAAATTACATTAATGTCAATTTATAAGAATCTACATTGTGATCGTCAGAAATAAATTTAAATAATAGCAAAACAATCCAATATTAATTTCATTAATTATACATTATATGGAAAATTTCCCCTGAGAAGGATCGTCAAATAGTAACAATAATAAACAAGGAAAATGTCAAAAATGGTATGCGATTATAAATTATACAGTTATGTCAAAAAATTCACTTATTGAATATAATGGGTTGTCTAGTAAAAAGTTTCTCAATCGACGCTTGAATGTTGTATCGGATGGTTCCGTCCTTATTTCTGCAGGTAATCGCTCATAATAAGTCGGACCGATGACACGCGGGTTCTTTGCTGCAAGTGCCATGCGACGTGGAACTGTTCGTAATCGACCTGTAGTTCTAATGTTTATGCCAGATACCTCGACGCGTTTAAACAAAGATAAGTTATTTCTAACATACATAATAACTTCAAATAAATATAATGAGTAATGTGTCATTATTTTGTGCGTCACAAAAAGGTCTCTGCATGAATGTCTAGGCTTCACACCCGCTAGCGTTCGCATTGCCTGTTTTTGCATTATAAATACTCGATTGGCATCCGTAGAGTTCCCCCAAATGAGTACACCATACGTCATTAGCGAGTGGAATAAAGCATAGTAAACCGATTTTAATGAAACGTACGAAATAAGGGGTTTCAACTTACGCAACGCAAAGACTGCACTACTCAATCTATTGCATAGCCGGTAGCATGCAGAGCAGTATCCTCACCCCGCGGCGGTAGGTAGATTACACATATTCACATTCTGATTGTAATAATTGGTCATGAATTTGATCTGGATTTGTTATGGATATGATCTTACAGTGTCAGTGACATTTCTTCAACCAGAAACGTAACAGGATAAACCTCAGAATCACAGTATGATGACGGAAAATTCAAAATGCCGGTGTAGTTATTGTGACAATTTCAGTAAATATAACATCTTTTTCTTCTGCCATGTTGCTATTGTTACGCCGAAGTTTTGATTGACTGCCCTAAAGTTAAAGTTGCCCTAAGAACAGAAATATACAAAAAAACCGGACAAGTGCGAGTCGGACTCGCCCACCGAGGGTTCCATACTTTTTTAGTATTTGTTGTTATAGCTGCAACAGAAATACATCAACTGTGAAAATTTCAACTGTCTAGCTATCACGGTTCATGAGATACAGCCTGGTGACAGACAGACGGACAGACGGACAGTGGAGGTCTTAGTAATAGGGTCCCGTTTTTACCTTTTGGGTACAGAACCCTAAAAAAGGTATCTTTCTTTCATCACATTTGTCAGATTGTCGAAAGCGTGGGTGTTAACATTTTTCCATTCTCATGTTCCTCCAACGATGTTTGTTCTATTTCTAAATTATTTACCGAATCTTTATTTAGGAATATTTTTACATAGGTATTTCAAATGTCTTATCTTATAATATAACAACCTCCACTTTTTATTTAATGCTTTAATAATGTAATCTTGTAGTGGACGGAAATAAAATCCCAAAGGTGTCGCGTTTTAAATACCTCGGCTCTATGCTGACACATGACTCAAAAATCGACCTAGATGTGGACCATCGAATTAATACGGCTTGGCTTAAATGGAGAACGCTGTCCGGCGTTCTGTGTGATAGAAAAGTGCCAATAAAAACTAAGGGCAAAGTATATAAGGCGGCCATCAGACCTACCATGACATATGGTTCCGAATGCTGGGCAACTTTGAGGAAGCACGAGCAAAAGCTCCACTCAGCAGAGATGAAAATGCTCCGGTGGGCAGGAGGCGTGACGCGCTTAGATAAAGTGCGGAACGAATATGTAAGAGGTTCCTTCAAAGTTGCACCAATAGCCGAGAAGGTCAAGGAGGGGCGACTAAGATGGTACGGGCACGTCATGAGGCGAGACGATAGCCACCCCGTAAAAACAGTGCTGGACATTAATAGCACGCAGCGACCAAGAGGCAGAGGCAGACCGCCCGCCACTTGGTGGTACACCGTCGAGAGGGACCTAAAAACCCAGAATATCCCATTGTTGACAACCCAGGACAGACTGGCCTGGCGCAAGCGCACAAGAAGGCCCGACCCCAAATGAAGTTGGGATTAAGGGCAGGAAGAAGAAGCTTTACCTGATTTCTTAAAAATATAATTGCCAAATTTACGGTTTGCTTTAGCGAATTTTAACAGCATTTTAGATTAAACAACACTGGAACAATTAAATAAAAATAAGTATTGAAACTGCTTTTCTATAATTTTTATTTATTTATTTTATTTAAACTTGATTGCACCAAAAGAACATTTTCCAATTTTTTTTTCACGCAAATGATTAAATGGCAACCGCACGTGCCGTTTTACTTAACAATAGACAAAGGATTAGCCGTACGGAGCCAGCTACAAATCGAACGACTAGAGTCGTAGTCGACAAAACAATACGTCAGTAACCCGTTTAAAATAGTTTTAATATGGTTCGATTCTACTAGAGTTTAATATTAAGTTAAAATTATTATCAGCAAGTTTAAATTCTCAGCACTACTAGATTAAGTTTTAAATCTACTTTTACCTTGCAGCTCGCGTACCGCAAGATGACTAGACGCCATCCTAGCTTCAAGGGCAATCGCTTCTCGAGATCCCTTGTTAAACAACACAGCACCAAATCATAACCAACCTTATCGCCTAACGAATAGGGTATAAAAAACTTTGGCTGCCGTAAAAATTATCTTTATAAAGGTGAATAAATTTGAAATCAGTGCGGCATAAAGAGATGGTTAATGTAGTTAGGAGTACTGGGGTGCATGGGAAGTATCTGAGATCGTCGTTTTACATTTTAATTTATCTTCTGTCTTAGCTTATAAATTGTAATGCTTAATGTAATGATGGTTCATTGTATAATAAAACTGATGCTTGTTCTACCGTCTGTACAATGGGGAATGTTATGAAGAACTTTTTGATCTGGTGCCACCGTCACATTTTTACCACCGCACCTCCCGCCAAAGAAACAAAGCTCGTCCTCACTTTCTTGACACGTGGCAAACCAAAAACAAGCGGGCATCTCGCTCGTTTTTGCCCAGAACGTGCAAGTTGTGGAATGAGCTACCTTCTGAGGTGTTCCCTTGCGCTATGACATGGGGTTCTCAAAGGTGGGCAACGCATAAGTGTGGCTCCTCTGATGTTGCTTATGTCCATGGGCGGCGATGACTGCTTCCCTTCAGGCGGCTCGTCTACTCGTTTGCTTCCTATTACATAAAAAAAAACACAAAGATATTATTATATAATAAAGGCTAACACACACGCGTGCTGCCTGACACTCCTGGCAGGCTCGTGTTCACGCAGATTACGTATCTGATGGAGTTCGGCCCAAATTCGTTTTGTCACGTTCTTTTTGGATTTAATAAGATTGTTGATGTTGAAGTCAGGGCTTCCAATACCGGACCTCTCGGAATACCGTTATTAATACCGAAACTTAATCAATCCCGGGATATTTATCACTACGGTTATTACTCACTATTATTTTTAGTCGCTTTTGGCGACATGTTTCGGATTCTTATACCGTACTGATAAATATTTTGAAATATGTCTCACGATAGTTTAAGTGCGACAATCCCGGGATCCCGGTTTTTATAATGATTTCGGACTTTTATTAAAAATTGGGAATTAAAAAGGATAAATTTTAAACCAATTAAGTTGTAATAACATTAAAGGACAATGGACAATCAAATAATGTCGCTATTTTCGCTATCTGCAATGATTAAGTACATTTTGCATTTTGCTAGCCACAGTCATCAGTACCTAACTTAAATGTTAGTCAGCTGCAGGGAAAAGGTACCCCACGTCCATACTAATATACAGAACTTTGTATGCAACTTTTCTCTGCAGCTGACTGCACCTGTACCTGCTACGGATTTCCAGTTTAACGTTATAACTCATTTAACACCTACCTAATAACACCTTACATCACTTACATGTTTATTTAATTTTATTCTATTAGTCGGTACAATGGGTGCCAAAGAAACATGCAGAATTAAACAATGCCGTTGCTTGTGTACTTTACAAAACACATATTTTGAGAAAACTGTTTTTTTAAGTAGAATGAATCAAAATATGCTCATTTGCGTATTGGTGTTCATAGTGGTCGGTAGAAAATAAGTATTTCTTACAGCTTGAAATGTTTCATAGCTTCATTTTAGCAAATACGGTAATGCGTAATCAGATTTCACGTAAAAAGAAGATTTGCGTAGTGCTTTCTTCTTACAGTTAATTTAAAACGGTTAATACATTCCTTGCTCTTTTCCCACTGTTTATCGTATCTGCCAATATTTAAATAACTAATTTTGTTCATTAAATACAGAAATATTCATCGTCTGATATTTATCACACGCCGATCTACTCACGTGTTTCAATAGTTATTGAATAAGAATGAGATACTAGTTTGATGCGACTGACGTTTATTGGGCTTCTTAATGCTGCCAAATTTGATAATTTTAATGGATATAGAGGGTTTATACTGCACATTACATAAAAATAACCTTAAATGAAAATAACATTTTTAAATAAAAATAACCTGTTCTCAAATTCATCCCAGTTCCCGCGACAGCCACAAAAAAGGCACTTGTGAAATAAAACCTCGCCGCGAATTCTGAGCGACCAGGAGCGCATAACAATGAAGAACCCTACCGTTTGCTAAGTGTTTACCGACCCTCGCTGACCCATTCATGCTAGGGTTGCCAGGGGGCCTATATGACAATCGTTCGCAGAAAGCGCAACGAAACGCTATTCTCTCTATCACTCTTTCATATTAGTGCGATAGAGACATAAAAATTTAATTAAATAAGTATACGCTTATTAAACCTGGCCCCTATTTCACCACGGTGACAGGTGCGACACTTATTGAACATCACTGTTGCTGACGTCACAGGCGGATGCCTGTGGGCGGACGGGAGGCGGGTGGCAAATAAGCACACCGCCCGTCCGTGAGAGGTTACCGTGGCCTCTGGAGGCCTGTGACGTCAGTACAGTGATGTCGACAATTGTCACACTTGTCACCGTGGTGAAATAGGGGCCTGCATATAGCGTTTCGTTTTGTTTCTCTACGAACAATTGTCATTTCGATTAGGCCCCCTGGTAAGCGCAAGAAAATTATTGTACTTGTGTCAATCAATCAATCAATCAATCAATAATTTATTGCAAGAACATAGTATTACATAAGTAGATAAACATTTAAAAGAAGTCAACATATGACCGATGATAAAAATTTCGTACTCCTGTCACAAAACCACTTTCCGTAAAATTACTTGCAAAATAAGCTTTAATATCCAATATATATTCAAAAATTTTCATCTAAATTAGATAGATGGAATACTCTTTATAAGCACACCTCAGTAAAAGATACAGCTTAAAGAAAAACAATTGATTAAAGATAGAGGCAGACAACAGGCGAAGGCGGTCTAAATTGTGTTTTTGAGTTATTTTGTGATAGTTCCAAATGGTTTAGAGGTAAATTAAACATTTTTGACGCCACTGCCTTACTCCCAAAATGCCGAACTCCCAAAAAAGTGCTAATTGTAGCCTATTTCTGAGTGAAACTGGTCTTATTTTGCTTCAGATACTAGACTTTTTTGGTGGCTTCGTGATGGAAATTATCGTACTTTTGAGAACGATAATGCTCTTTGGAACGGACGTCGTACCGGAGCCCAAATTATCGTACATGTACGATAATCATCGTACGCCTGGCAACCCTGATTTCATGCTCATACTTCAGCCACAATCCACTGCCATTTGTCTGCTTTTTTAAGGTCAAGCGTGACATGTGTCATAGGAAAAAATGTGCAACATCATATTAGGATATCCCTTGTATAGTTAACGCTATCTCTACTGAGCTCGTTCACTTACCTGTACTAATAATGGCATTCTGTTAAACAAAAGCCATTATTTCTTTTGTGTGAGCGCGTGGCCTTTGTGCCTGAGCGCGTGGCCATTGTGTGTGAGCCTCAGGCACAAAGGCCACGCGCTCGCACAAAAGAAATAATGGCTTTTGTTTAACAGAATGCTATTGTTGGTACAGGTAAGTAAACGAGCTCAGTAGAGATAGCGTTAACTATACAATCGGGGACATTCCCGGTGAACCACTTCAGAAAAAAAAATTCCTTGATCCTTACGAGCGAGCTAAACTCCGCCTCCCATAGAGATAACCAATTACGATGCATTTAGGATTCTTTATCTCAATAATGAAAAGGGTCAAAACAGGTAATGAGACAAACAATAGGTAGTAAGGACAGTTAATTAGTTGTTGTTGTTTAGGCTAAGCTTCGCCTCCCCATAAAGATAACCAATTTGGATGCATTTTGGATTCCTTATCTTAAGTTTCCAAATGCCGACCGTCACAAAGAGAAAGAACGGCAATAAACTTTACCTGAGCTATTCTTTTTTTAACACCCACATTTTTAAGTGATATCACCTGACCGTCTGCAAGACGTTTAAACGATTTTTGCCCTTAAGGTCCCGGGGAATGTCCCCGTTTGTACGTTATAATTTAACAACGTTAAAAGGTACATACAACAGCCAATAAATTTGTGACGTTGTACACCTCGTTACTGTCAACGTTTAGCACCATTACCCGCCTTTGCTGGGCGCCTGCCAGAATCGAGATTTCATAGCACAACCGGAGGACTTGTTACAGTAGTAACGACCTCTTGCTTAAACTCACTCGTCAACATTAAGGGCTGTCCAGACGAGACAAGTTTTTGCACAACCTGATTTAACTATCCCAATTTATCCCAATCATATCTAATACCTCGACTGTCTTTGTCGAGTCTCGAGAATATTTTTGTTTTTTGCTCAAGTTTAATTCTTATTATGAAGCAAATTAACGTGGCAGTGTGCAGATAATCTTAGTCTTGAAACGCGTTTACCCATTTTTAAGTCAATGCCTGGCAATACATTGTGGCTTAATAATTGTAAAGTCCAGCTATTATTTTACAAAAGCGACTACCGAACGTCATGCTGTTTTAATAACAAAACTTCCGTGAGACACAGACATATTAAATATATTAATAACGGGTCACTCACGTATTTTAAGTCGAAAAATGCTCGACATGTTTCACTCCGTACCGAGGAGTGACATCAGGAGCTTGCGTTGACGGTGGCGGTGCGCCGGTCCGTCACCGTCAACGCAAGCTACGGCTCCTCCTCGGTACGGAGTTAAACATGTCGAGCGTTTTTCGACTTAAAATACGTGAGTGACCCATATTTAACGGTATGACATTATTGGCAAAATCATCATAAATTTTGATGGTAACCATTTTTTAAAAGAAGAAGTCTAGAGTTTTGAATGATTCACGGTTAGTTTCACTAGACTTATATTGACCGGTGGTTTAATAATACAAAAGGTAATCACGGTCTATATCCCAGTCAATATAAGTCTAAGAAGAAGTCTGTCTTTAAATGATGGATCTCCGCCATCTTGAGCCCCATCCATACACATGGCGTTATAGGCGAATGAAATATTGATGGAGTTAGCCCGGCCCCGGACCAATGCAATCTTTGCCGAGAGAAATTGCCTCTTTATCAAATCAGGAACCGCGCGCCGTAAGCTCAGCTCAAACAAGGAGTTACTTTTCTTAAGAGTAGGTACTTAAATAAACGTTTGATATATTTCATCATCATCATCATCATCATCATCATCATCATCATCATCATCATCATCATGTCAGCCGATAGACGTCCACTGCTGGACATAGGCCTCCCCCAAGGCTCGCCACTCCGACCGATCCTGTGCCGCTCGCAACCACCGAATTCCCGTGACCTTCACCAGGTCGTCGCAGGTTGATATATTTATTTAAACATTATTGCAAAATAATTAACTTAATATACAAAAGGCGAACTTAATGCTGTGATGAGGAATTCCCGCCTTAGGGCAAAGCAGAAAACGACTGCATAATAAAATACTTCCTGCAACCGAAAACAAAATATTACATTCGGAACGTCGGGATAAAAGTTCCGTTATATTTTTAATAATCGTGTGATTGCTGAATGACATTAGAATTGCCTTATAATGGAACGTGAAATTAGCAGTTTAGACTTTGAACAAGTTTTGGAAACAGCTCAAATATTTTTTTTAAATATTTTAAAAAAATAAATAAAAATAAAAATAATTTATTTCCAGACAGTTACAGTCCATAGTTGTTAGTATTAACTTACAGGCTATGTTATGTTACAGAACAGTACCTACACTAAATTACACACATGAAACTACACACTAATAAATTACAAATTATTGTGGCCGATCTATCGAACTGCATGTTTGTGAACATGCAATTCGATATACCGTCCCAAAACAACCGAATCTAACCTGTTGGCTATCATTTTCAGGATCCCGTTCCGTATCCATTAGTCCCATCCAGTGACATTTCTTCAACCAGAAACGTATCAGGATAAACCTCAGAATCACAGTATGATGACGGAAAATTCAAAATGCCGGTGTAGTTATTGTGACAATTTCAGTAAATATAACATCTTTTTCTTCTGCCATGTTGCTATTGTTACGCCGAAGTTTTGATCGACTGCCCTAAAGTTAAAGTTGCCCTAAGAACAGAAATATACAAAAAAACTGGACAAGTGCGAGTCGGACTCGCCCACCGAGGGTTCCGCACTTTTTTAGTATTTGTTGTTATAGCTGCAACAGAAATACATCAACTGTGAAAATTTCAACTGTCTAGCTATCGCGGTTCATGAGATACAGCCTGGTGACAGACAGACGGACAGACGGACAGTGGAGGTCTTAGTAATAGGGTCCCGTTTTTACCTTTTGGGTACAGAACCCTAAAAAAGGTATCTTTCTTTCATCACATTTGTCAGATTGTCGAAAGCGTGGGGTGTTAACATTTTTCCATTCTCATGTTCCTCCAACGATGTTTGTTATATTTCTAAATTATCTACCGAATCTTTATTTAGGAATATTTTTACGTAGGTATTTCAAATGTCTTATCTTATAATATAACAAACTCCACTTTTTATTTAATGCTTTACCGGTTTCTTAAAAATAGAATTGCCAAATTTACGGCTTGCTTTAGCGAATTTTACCAGCATTTTAGATTAAACAACACTGGAACAATTAAATAAAAATAAGTATTGAAACTGCTTTTCTATAATTTTTATTTATTTATTTTATTTAAACTTGATTGCACCAAAAGAACATTTTCCAATTTTTTTTTCACGCAAATGATTAAATGGCAACCGCACGTGCCGTTTTACTTAACAATAGACAAAGGATTAGCCGTACGGAGCCAGCTACAAATCGAACGACTAGAGTCGTAGTCGACAAAACAATACGTCAGTAACCCGTTTAAAATAATTTTAATATGGTTCGATTCTACTAGAGTTTAATATTAAGTTAAAATTATTATCAGCAAGTTTAAATTCTCAGCACTACTAGATTAAGTTTTAAATCTACTTTTACCTTGCAGCTCGCGTACCGCAAGATGACTAGACGCCATCCTAGCTTCAAGGGCAATCGCTTCTCGAGATCCCTTGTTAAACAACACAGCACCAAATCATAACCAACCTTATCGCCTAACGAATAGGGTATAAAAAACTTTGGCTGCCGTGAAAAAATTATCTTTATAAAGGTGAATAAATTTGAAATCAGTGCGGCATAAAGAGATGGTTAATGTAGTTAGGAGTACTGGGGTGCATGGGAAGTATCTGAGATCGTCGTTTTACATTTTAATTTATCTTCTGTCTTAGCTTATAAATTGTAATGCTTAATGTAATGATGGTTCATTGTATAATAAAACTGATGCTTGTTCTACCGTCTGTACAATGGGGAATGTTATGAAGAACTTTTTGATCTGGTGCCACCGTCACATTTTTACCACCTCCCGCCAAAGAAACAAAGCTCGTCCTCACTTTCTTGACACGTGGCAAACCTGTAATGGCGCGCCTAGCCGCGCATTACAACATCATGCAACGGCCACGTGACAGACAGCGGAGCTACCTATCGAGCCGCGGCCACCGATCGAGTGCCAGCCCACTCGCCCCACCCGCCGCGCGCCGTGCCGAGAGTATAAAAGCGGCGCGCGCCCATACAACAGCGTCAGTTGGGCTCACCGCCTTCTGCAGTGAGGACAGCTGATCTCCCGGTCGAGCCGGCGTGTTTTCAGACGCGTAGGCACCCGGTTCCCCTCCGACCCTTCCTGATTCCCGTAGCCCAGTCAGAGCCGGCGTGTTTTCAGACGCGTAGGCACCTGGATTACGTAACCCGTCCTACCCTGTATCTTGGTCCGAGCCGGCGTGTTTTAGACGCGTAGGCACCCTTGATACTCCCTATCGCCCTGGTCAGAGCCGGCGTGTTTTAGACGCGTAGGCACCCTAGGCGCTCCCCCCCGATTCGCATATCCTTCCCGTCTCGCCATCCCCTTCACTCTTAGGGGATACCGTTCCCGAATCCGCGAGTAGCTTAGGGTCCGCGCCACACCGTTGCGATAATTAGAATCACCCCCGCGTCGTACCTAGCTTAGGATACCTAGACCTAAGCAATCTTGATTTATAATAAACCGGCATAAAAGCCCGCCGATCTATACTACAGCATTAAACCTGTGTTTCTTTGTCTCACTCTGCACCCTCTCTCTCCTCTGAGCTAACTAGGAAACCCTTGCTCCCGTCTGGAACAAGGGAGGTGTATGAGGCCGCGCCCGCCCCGGCGAACGTGACCCCATCACATCTGGCGCCCAACGAAAAAACTCACGTAGGAGTCCATACGGTATCCTGGAAGGAACCATTGCTCGAGAGAGGACAGAATAAATAAATAAATAAATATTTTACATATACCGCACCGTGTACTTATATATTCCGTACAGCCGCTACACCTAGCATCACCGCACCGAGACAACTGGGACTGTCGCATCCCGCCCACCCGTAGACCATATCTAGCTCCCACGAAGGTACAACAGGAGCCCCGACGCTCCATCCAAGTAATAAAGTAAAAAAAAAACCGCACGGACAACCGTGCACCGGACAACCGCTGCTTACCGGTAGGTATTAGAAATGCCTAAAAGTTGGATATACCGACTGAAAAAACCCGAATTAATACAAGAAGCCACGGCACGTGGCGTACCGACTGAAGACTTAACCGTAGAGGAGATACGCAAGGGCTTGGTGGAGATCCTGAAGGAGGAAGAAGCCGAAAAGATGGCAGAAAATAACGCTAAGGTAATAACAAAGCTAATAAAGGAGTGGAACCTGTCATTTGACACCACAGACAACGCCGTCGAGTTCATCGAAAGATTGGAAGAGCTCATCGACGCCAGCAAGGTCGGAAAAGAGGACATACTGCCCGCATTACCACGCATCTTAAAAGGTAGGGCACTGCTCTGGTACAGAAATTACGTAGACTCATGGAACGATTGGAATCAATTCCTGCAAACATTTAAGCTGTACTACTACCCGGCCAATTATGAAGAGGATCTCATAGCCAAAATTGTCACTAGAAAACAAGGAGACCAGGAGAGGTTTACCGACTACGTCACAGACATTCTGACGCTGATGCGTAGGTACGGAAGTCTCGACGAAGCAGCGAAGTTACACCGCATCCACGAGAATATGTTACATAGCTACAAGCTATACATCAAAAGGCAAGACTATAAGACCTTACCAGAACTATTGAAATTAGGAACCGAGTATGAAAATATAAGGACACCCACGTACGGTGCAACGACGTCGTCAGGAGCGTGGCGAGACGCCAGCGACAACAACAAATGGAGGGAGGACAAACAAGCAAGTAGCGAACAAACGACCCAAGGTAGGGACGACCGACGCAGCGACAACCAGAAACCGAAACCCGAACCGAGAGAGAGTACGAGCCACACAGTGCATCCGAAGTACGACCCCAAGACCAGCTGCTGGTCCTGTGGGAAACCGGGACATAATGCAGACGCCTGCAGGGGCAGACGCCAAGTATTTTGTAGCCAGTGTGGAAAACTAGGAGTGCTAAGCAGGACATGCTGCAAGAAAGCAACCTGGATAGGGCAGGAAAAGCTAGGAGCAGCCCACAGCCCACAGGCGAGCGACAACCGCATATACACCGATTTGCACATAATGGGAAGAAACTACCGAGGCGTAATAGACACAGGATCGACCAACTCGTACATCAACCAGCAAGTATATAATGAATGTAAGAACATCGCGTACCAGAATAAGGTAAAAACAAGAGAAGTAATACTAGCGAATGGGACCACGACACAAACCCACAACAACCTGTTGGTCGACATAGTAATCAAAGAGGTAACGATCAGACACTGGTTGAGGGTGCTGCCGTCAGCGACGGACATTATAATAGGAATGGACGTCCTGAAACGACTTGGAATGTCAATAAAATGGCCAGGAGAGAGCCAAGACGAAGAAGACCCCGATGACAAAGATACCCAGAGAAAAATCCGAAAAACGGAGAGGACAAGCAAAAAAATAGACACGCCAGAAGAAAATCAGAATATCACAACCGCCGAATCCAGTCAACAGCAGCCAACCACACTGCTCACAAAGGTACATCACAGAATAGAACTAAAGCACACAGGACCCGTAAAACAGAGATACAATCCGCGAAATCCGAAACAGCAAGAAATAACCGACAAACACGTGAGTGACATGCTTCAACAGGGCGTGATCGAGAGGTCACACAGCCCACATAGTTTCCCCGTCGTAACAGTGGAAAAACCGTCAGGTCAGTACCGATTCCGTGTAGATTACCGTGAGAATAACCAGATATCCGAAAAGGATGCGTACCCGCTACCACAGGTAGATTTACCACATACCAGGAACATTGACCAGATATCCGAAAAAGGTAAATACACAACAAACCAAGTCCCGCACCGCCGAGCAAAAGCGAACCTTACACAACACACACAGAGTCCAGCGATAAAATACAACCGGAAGAAGAAAATTAGAAAAACAGAAACCACGCAGCGCGGACACGAACCGACTTCAGAAATGGAACATGGGACCCTTAAACGTCAATTTAATAGAAGAAAAATAGATATAGGATGGATACCAAAAAGTAAGTTACAGATCGCCAGCCCCCTGGCACCGGCACCGTCCTCGAGACCAGACACGGAGGGCGGAAACAAGAAAAGGACGCGCAGGGCGGGCAGAAAGAGGAACGGCGGCCAACAACACGGCCATACGAGAAGGCCGCGAACGCGGCAGGCGCACCCGCCCTACGAACGTCACAGCAAAAGAAAAAAGGGGGGAAAAGAAGACTAAATAAAATAAAAATGTATGAAGTGAAATAATATAAAAATATAACAGTGATTATATTAAAGTACCGTAATAAGAAAACCAAATAGTGTAGTAAAAAAAAAAACCGTAATAAAGCGTAAAAAAAAAAAAACCGTCAGCAGATTTAAGTACCGTAGAAGCAAAAAAAAAAATGTGTAAAAAAGAAAACCTATTGTTTAAATAAAGTAAAGTAATAAAATGAAGAATAATTACCGTGCAATCAAGTGTGACCAGTAAACCGCAATAGATACTTAATATAAACATAAATAAACCCGCGACATAGTGAATAAATAGAATAGAATGATACAAGCACATAGAAAGAATAGGCTACAGACCAAGTAAGTACATAACAGTGAAGTGCATGGGTAACATTAAGTCAAGTGAACAACAATATAGTGGGAATAGTATAATAGAATAGCAATATATTTACAATAAATAACTTTTAAAAAAACAAGACGCGGGTCAAACAGAGAACGTAGGCTCAAAATAAATAAACGTGTTGCAAATAGGAAGACGAATACTTAGAATAAATACAAAAATGAGATAAACATAATAGCATCCAGTAAATAAAAAAGAATAATAATAAGAATAAAAAAAAAAAAAAAAGAAATGGTATCGTCTTTCAGCCAGCATATTGTAACGGTGATTTTTCCCCATAGGTAAAAATCTCCAGACGGGTGACGGGACTGTAATGGCGCGCCTAGCCGCGCATTACAACATCATGCAACGGCCACGTGACAGACAGCGGAGCTACCTATCGAGCCGCGGCCACCGATCGAGTGCCAGCCCACTCGCCCCACCCGCCGCGCGCCGTGCCGAGAGTATAAAAGCGGCGCGCGCCCATACAACAGCGTCAGTTGGGCTCACCGCCTTCTGCAGTGAGGACAGCTGATCTCCCGGTCGAGCCGGCGTGTTTTCAGACGCGTAGGCACCCGGTTCCCCTCCGACCCTTCCTGATTCCCGTAGCCCAGTCAGAGCCGGCGTGTTTTCAGACGCGTAGGCACCTGGATTACGTAACCCGTCCTACCCTGTATCTTGGTCCGAGCCGGCGTGTTTTAGACGCGTAGGCACCCTTGATACTCCCTATCGCCCTGGTCAGAGCCGGCGTGTTTTAGACGCGTAGGCACCCTAGGCGCTCCCCCCCGATTCGCATATCCTTCCCGTCTCGCCATCCCCTTCACTCTTAGGGGATACCGTTCCCGAATCCGCGAGTAGCTTAGGGTCCGCGCCACACCGTTGCGATAATTAGAATCACCCCCGCGTCGTACCTAGCTTAGGATACCTAGACCTAAGCAATCTTGATTTATAATAAACCGGCATAAAAGCCCGCCGATCTATACTACAGCATTAAACCTGTGTTTCTTTGTCTCACTCTGCACCCTCTCTCTCCTCTGAGCTAACTAGGAAACCCTTGCTCCCGTCTGGAACAAGGGAGGTGTATGAGGCCGCGCCCGCCCCGGCGAACGTGACCCCATCACAAACCAAAAACAAGCGGGCATCTCGCTCGTTTTTGCCCAGAACGTGCAAGTTGTGGAATGAGCTACCTTCTGAAGTGTTCCCTTGCGCTATGACATGGGGTTCTTCAAGGAGCAGGTATTTAGGGTTCTCAAAGGTGGGCAACGCATAAGTGTGGCTCCTCTGATGTTGCTTATGTCCATGGGCGGCGATGACTGCTTCCCTTCAGGCGGCTCGTCTACTCGTTTGCTTCCTATTACATAAAAAAAAAACAAAGATATTATTATATAATAAATGCTAACACACACGCGTGCTGCCTGACACTCCTGGCAGGCTCGTGTTCACGCAGATTACGTATCTGATGGAGTTCGGCCCAAATTCGTTTTGTCACGTTCTTTTTGGATTTAATAAGATTGTTGATGTTGAAGTCAGGGCTTCCAATACCGGACCTCTCGGAATACCGTTATTAATACCGAAACTTAATCAATCCCGGGATATTTATCACTACGGTTTTTACTCACTATTATTTTTAGTCGCTTTTGGCGACATGTTTCGGATTCTTATACCGTACTGATAAATATTTTGAAATATGTCTCACGATAGTTTAAGTGCGACAATCCCGGGATCCCGGTTTTTATAATGATTTCGGACTTTTATTAAAAATTGGGAATTAAAAAGGATAAATTTTAAACCAATTAAGTTGTAATAACATTAAAGGACAATGGACAATCAAATAATGTCGCTATTTTCGCTATCTGCAATGATTAAGTACATTTTGCATTTTGCTAGCCACAGTCATCAGTACCTAACTTAAATGTTAGTCAGCTGCAGGGAAAAGGTACCCCACGTCCATACTAATATACAGAACTTTGTATGCAACTTTTCTCTGCAGCTGACTGCACCTGTACCTGCTACGGATTTCCAGTTTAACGTTATAACTCATTTAACACCTACCTAATAACACCTTACATCACTTACATGTTTATTTAATTGTATTCCATTAGTCGGTACAATGGGTGCCAAAGAAACATGCAGAATTAAACAATGCCGTTGCTTGTGTACTTTACAAAACACATATTTTGAGAAAACTGTTTTTTTAAGTAGAATGAATCAAAATATGCTCATTTGCGTATTGGTGTTCATAGTTGTCGGTAGAAAATAAGTATTTCTTACAGCTTGAAATGTTTCATAGCTTCATTTTAGCAAATACGGTAATGCGTAATCAGATTTCACGTAAAAAGAAGATTTGCGTAGTGCTTTCTTCTTACAGTTAATTTAAAACGGTTAATACATTCCTTGCTCTTTTCCCACTGTTTATCGTATCTGCCAATATTTAAATAACTAATTTTGTTCATTAAATACAGAAATATTCATCGTCTGATATTTATCACACGCCGATCTACTCACGTGTTTCAATAGTTATTGAATAAGAATGAGATACTAGTTTGATGCGACTGACGTTTATTGGGCTTCTTAATGCTGCCAAATTTGATAATTTTAATGGATATAGAGGGTTTATACTGCACATTACATAAAAATAACCTTAAATGAAAATAACATTTTTAAATAAAAATAACCTGTTCTCAAATTCATCCCAATTCCCGCGACAGCCACAAAAAAGGCACTTGTGAAATAAAACCTCGCCGCGAATTCTGAGCGACCAGGAGCGCATAACAATGAAGAACCCTACCGTTTGCTAAGTGTTTACCGACCCTCGCTGACCCATTCATGCTAGGGTTGCCAGGGGGCCTATATGACAATCGTTCGCAGAAAGCGCACCGAAACGCTATTCTCTCTATCACTCTTTCATATTAGTGCGATAGAGACATAAAGGTAATCGTAATCAATATTTTATATTTCATAATATAGTTAACATGGGATCTTAATTTAATTAAATAAGTATACGCTTATTAAACCTGGCCCCTGGCCCAAGGTGCGACACTTATTGAACATCACTGTTGATGACGTCACAGGCGGATGCCTGTGGGCGGACGGGAGGCGGGTGGCAAATAAGCACACCGCCCGTCCGTGAGAGGTTACCGTGGCCTCTGGAGGCCTGTGACGTCAGTACAGTGATGTCGACAATTGTCACACTTGTCACCGTGGTGAAATAGGGGCCTGCATATAGCGTTTCGTTTTGTTTCTCTACGAACAATTGTCATTGTCATTTCGATTAGGCCCCCTGGTAAGCGCAAGAAAATTATTGTACTTGTGTCAATCAATCAATCAATCAATCAATAATTTATTGCAAGAACATAGTATTACATAAGTAGATAAACATTTAAAAGAAGCCAACATATGACCGGTGATAAAAATTTCGTACTCCTGTCACAAAACCACTTTCCGTAAAATTACTTGCAATATAAGCTTTAATATCCAATATATATTCAAAAATTTTCATCTAAATTAGTTAGATGGAATACTCTTTATAGGCACACCTCAGAGAAAGATACAGCTTAAAGAAAAACAATTGATTAAAGATAGAGGCAGACCACAGGCGAAGGCGGTCTAAATTGTGTTTTTGAGTTATTTTGTGATAGTTCCAAATGGTTTAGAGGTAAATTAAACATTTTTGACGCCACTGCCTTACCCCCAAAATGCCGAACTCCCAAAAAAGTGCTAATTGTAGCCTATTTCTGAGTGAAACTGGTCTTATTTTGCTTCAGATACTAGACTTTTTTGGTGGCTTCGGTGGCTTGACATCGTACCGGAGCCCAAATTATCGTACATGTACGATAATCATCGTACGCCTGGCAACCCTGATTTCATGCTCATACTTCAGCCACAATCCACTGCCATTTGTCTGCTTTTTTAAGGTCAAGCGTGACATGTGTCATAGGAAAAAATGTGCAACATCATATTAGGATATCCCTTGTATAGTTAACGCTATCTCTACTGAGCTCGTTCACTTACCTGTGAGCGCGTGGCCTTTGTGCCTGAGCGCGTGGCCATTGTGTGTGAGCCTCAGGCACAAAGGCCACGCGCTCGCACAAAATAAATAATGGCTTTTGTTTAACAGAATGCTATTGTTAGTACAGGTAAGTGAACGAGCTCAGTAGAGATAGCGTTAACTATACAATCGGGGACATTCCCGGTGAACCACTTCAGAAAAAAAATTCCTTGATCCTTACGAGCGAGCTAAACTCCGCCTCCCATAGAGATAACCAATTACGATGCATTTAGGTTTCTTTATCTCAATAATGAAAAGGGTCAAAACAGGTAATGAGACAAACAATAGTTAGTAGGACAGTTAATTAGTTGTTGTTGTTTAGGCTAAGCTTCGCCTCCCCATAAAGATAACCAATTTGGATGCATTTTGTATTCCTTATCTTAAGTTTCCAAATGCCGACGGTCACAAAGAGAATGGACGGCAATAAACTTTACCTGAGCTATTCTTTTTTTAACACCCACATTTTTAAGTGATATCACCTGACCGTCTGCAAGACGTTTAAACGATTTTTGCCCTTAAGGTCCCGGGGAATGTCCCCGTTTGTACGTTATAATTTAACAACGTTAAAAGGTACATACAACAGCCAATAAATTTGTGACGTTGTACACCTCGTTACTGTCAACGTTTAGCACCATTACCCGCCTTTGCTGGGCGCCTGCCAGAATCGAGATTTCATAGCACAACCGGAGGACTTGTTACAGTAGTAACGACCTCTTGCTTAAACTCACTCGTCAACATTAAGGGCTGTCCAGACGAGACAAGTTTTTGCACAACCTGATTTAACTATCCCAATTTATCCCAATCATATCTAATACCTCGACTGTCTTTGTCGAGTCTCGAGAATATTTTTGTTTTTTGCTCAAGTTTAATTCTTATTATGAAGCAAATTAACGTGGCAGTGTGCAGATAATCTTAGTCTTGAAACGCGTTTACCCATTTTTAAGTCAATGCCTGGCAATACATTGTGGCTTAATAATTGTAAAGTCCAGCTATTATTTTACAAAAGCGACTACCGAACGTCATGCTGTTTTAATAACAAAACTTCCGTGAGACACAGACATATTAAATATATTAATAACGGGTCACTCACGTATTTTAAGTCGAAAAATGCTCGACATGTTTCACTCCGTACCGAGGAGTGACATCAGGAGCTTGCGTTGACGGTGGCGGTGCGCCGGTCCGTCACCGTCAACGCAAGCTACGGCTCCTCCTCGGTACGGAGTTAAACATGTCGAGCGTTTTTCGACTTAAAATACGTGAGTGACCCATATTTAACGGTATGACATTATTGGCAAAATCATCATAAATTTTGATGGTAACCATTTTTTAAAAGAAGAAGTCTAGAGTTTTGAATGATTCACGGTTAGTTTCACTAGACTTATATTGACCGGTGGTTTAATAATACAAAAGGTAATCACGGTCTATATCCCAGTCAATATAAGTCTAAGAAGAAGTCTGTCTTTAAATGATGGATCTCCGCCATCTTGAGCCCCATCCATACACATGGCGTTATAGGCGAATGAAATATTGATGGAGTTAGCCCGGCCCCGGACCAATGCAATCTTTGCCGAGAGAAATTGCCTCTTTATCAAATCAGGAACCGCGCGCCGTAAGCTCAGCTCAAACAAGGAGTTACTTTTCTTAAGAGTAGGTACTTAAATAAACGTTTGATATATTTCATCATCATCATCATCATCATCATCATCATCATCATCATCATCATCATCATGTCAGCCGATAGACGTCCACTGCTGGACATAGGCCTCCCCCAAGGCTCGCCACTCCGACCGATCCTGTGCCGCTCGCAACCACCGAATTCCCGTGACCTTCACCAGGTCGTCGCAGGTTGATATATTTATTTAAACATTATTGCAAAATAATTAACTTAATATACAAAAGGCGAACTTAATGCTGTGATGAGGAATTCCCGCCTTAGGGCAAAGCAGAAAACGACTGCATAATAAAATACTTCCTGCAACCGAAAACAAAATATTACATTCGGAACGTCGGGATAAAAGTTCCGTTATATTTTTAATAATCGTGTGATTGCTGAATGACATTAGAATTGCCTTATAATGGAACGTGAAATTAGCAGTTTAGACTTTGAACAAGTTTTGGAAACAGCTCAAATATTTTTTTTAAATATTTTAAAAAAATAAATAAAAATAAAAATAATTTATTTCCAGACAGTTACAGTCCATAGTTGTTAGTATTAACTTACAGGCTATGTTATGTTACAGAACAGTACCTACACTAAATTACACACATGAAACTACACACTAATAAATTACAAATTATTGTGGCCGATCTATCGAACTGCATGTTTGTGAACATGCAATTCGATATACCGTCCCAAAACAACCGAATCTAACCTGTTGGCTATCATTTTCAGGATCCCGTTCCGTATCCATTTCCAGGATTTTGATTTGTGAAAATATTTCACAAAATAATTTGATTTGTTTCCAAAACTTGTTCATAGATGGCAGCACCAGTCTCTCTCGCTATAACGTAATTCCGTAAGGAGTTCGTTTAGGAGGTGCAAGCGCGCACTGCTTGCCCTTAGAGCTGGTCAAAGACGCCTAGTCTTACTAAGATGGCAAATAGTCGAGAAATTGGGACGGGTACCGCCGTGGCGAGGTGGCCTAGGGGTTCATGGCGTTAGCCGCGATAGCTAAAGACCCCGGTTCGAATCCGGCCTTCACCACTGGAGGGCTTCGTCACTTTTTCTTTAATATATGACATCTATTACAGTTTAGACTTTGATTAAGAGGCCCCTTTCCTCTTTGTTTGCGAAACCTGTGTCGAAACGTCGGTAAATAAAGGCATAGAGTAACTTATACTAGAGCGGTACTGTCATAGAAAATTTTGTAACCCCAGTAAATTCACTGCCATCTGTCAACACACTTTAAAACTAAAAATAAATATTTATTAAAATACGATAAAATGTATTTAAATATGGATAAATGATTTTTTTATTTGCATTAATTATTTTTATATGATTTTGACCCGTGTTCTTTCACTGGTATGCGTTAAAATTATAAATAACAAACTCAACAGTCAACGCCCTCTATACGAGTGTAGGCCAAAACTAGTGGCGCCATCTGATCGAGAATCAAATTTTCGTGATTTTCGAGGCACGTTTTTTCCTTAGACTGTATCCATCTATTACGGAGTTATATCTATCTTTGATAAAGGTAACAAAATAAATTCGCGATAGACCCGATTTTAAATGTGATTTAATATGTGTTCAAAACGCGAAAGTTTTAAATGTTATACAAGCAAACGTTGTTTGACAGTTCAAAATTCTTGGAGGATAGTAGAATTTTGCATTGGACATATGTGACGTTTTCAATTAAAAGGTACCACATTGTCGCTTACCATAAGGACGAAATTGGATTGTATCTTTATACGAATAACCTGTCAGAGGGTACCTTTTGATTGAAAACGGCACATATTTATTATAATGTATCTAAATATACATTCTCTGGATAATAACGAGCCAACAAGCTTTCGCCGATGATTGAACGGAAAATATTTCCACCCACGTTTCCAACGAACCAATACCTACAAATTAAATGAACGAAAGGACAGACTAAGGGTCGGTTGCACCAAACCGTCTGTCACCGTTTTACCGTTCGCTAAATTTTATTGTATGGAAAGTTTCATAGTTCTCTGCTCCTTGACGTTAATCAGTCTGTTAATTGTGGTTGGTGCAACTGGCCCTTAAAAGAGCCGGAGACAAATAACAACAGTTAGTTTGTAGTGCTACTTTGTCTGTGCTTTGTATCTCGTAGAAATAGATTTTAAAGGTCGTTAGATATTCAAATTTGCCCTGCGTTGATGGCGAGGCATTTGGCTTTGTACTATAAATAAAGTAATTCGATTTGTTTCCTATCCTTGTAAGTCCCCACGTACTTGTCCAGTCCACTGCAGAGATAGTTGAAAGAGGGAGGGGTCCCTGCAAACAAATTTATATGCACTGGGGTCAGTTATCTCTGCCGTCCAGTCGGACAAGTATAAAGTTTTGAACTCTTAGAGCCAGTTGCACCAACCACACTTGACAGACTGATCTACGTCACTCAGCGATTTACTATGAAATTTTACATACAAAAAAAAAATGCGAACGCTTTACCGTTAGTAGATGGTTTGGTGCAACCCGCCCTTATAGAACTAAAAAAAAGTGTTTTGAATGATTCACGGTTAGTTTCACTAGACTTATATTGACCGGGATATAGACCGTGATTACCTTTTGTGTTGTTTATGAGCTCCCGATATTTCGACGCAGTTACATGCATCTTAAACAATACAAAAGGTAATCACGGTCTATATCCCGGTCAATATTAGCCTAGTAAAAAAAAGTTCCAAATTCAAAAGCGCAAAAACTGTCTTAGGTTAGAATAAATATAATAAAAAAATATATATATTTATTTTGTATTAGGAAAGGAGTTTTGACAGTATCTGCAATGCGCAAATGACATCCCTGGTGTATAAACGCTGCTGAGACATAATCATAACTTGTGTGGGTTGGGACCACTCGTTGCACTCTTAGCTGGTACGTGTGTAAGTGCATTTGCAGCTAGAATGCGTTCATTGGATCGTTGCACCTGCACTTCAGTACATGAAGCGTCTGAATCGGTTAAGGTGCATTTTTTTTTGACTAAGCTATTATCGTTATGTAATTGTTCGTCACAGAGGAGTCAATTTTACAAGTTTCCGTTTTAGGAGAAAAAAAAATGTGGCCCAAATCTTAGATTTTTAACCTCTTAGCTGGCATGACGTTATTTGCACTGCTTTTATGAGAAAATTTGGCCAATAAGTTAATTTCATTGAGTACCTACGTTCAAATTTCTGGCCTGTTTTTTGAATTAAAAAATAGTTGCTACACATTTGCAACATCTACTTTTCAATTGCTTAGGTACTGTCGTCCTCATTGTTAATTGACAATTTGTAAGCTTCTCTTACAATAAGGCTAAATCGAACGTACACTGACATCAGAATTATATTTGAATCATGTTACTTAGTTACCGTGCGTCTCGCCCGTGCTAATACATGTACGAACTAGTACGAGCGAAATGCACGATAACTGAAAGACATTAGTTAGATGTCATTCTGATATCAGTGTACGTTTGAATTGGCCTGTGAGACATTATATAAAAAACGAACGTGACCCCAATATAAAAACATCATACATCGATTATACTGTATTAACATCTGGTTGGACTAAAGCAAAGGGGGTGCCGACACTTAGAAAAATTTTCATCGGAGTGATGTTATTATGACACCTATTTTTTATTGTGTTATCGTAGAGAATACGCTAAAATAAGCATGTTTTGTAGGAAAAACTTTTCTCTAAAATCAAAAATGGCCGAGATATTTGACCCGCAAGTTGAAACCACTACTTGACAAATTAAAATCAATCATTTGGAACAGTAAATTTAAGTAACAGAGACAAGATAGGTGCGACGACGAGCGAAGCGAGGAGGAGTGTTAGGTTGACCGCGATGATCGCGATCACCGGCGAGCGCCAGAACAGACATGTTATTGTACCTACTAAAAAAAATCTGTCTTTTTTTTTGCACCCCCTTTGCTTTAGGCCAACTCGGCATTGTATTTATATCGGAGCGCCATCGACAATAAGGTCCCTTTTTATAGAAAATACCACATATAAAGTATGGAATAAAATCCATATTTTATTATATATCGCGTCGCTAAAAGCGGTTCAATAGCGAATCGCTGTTACAGCCATAATCACCTGCAGTAATGAGTCAGGATCGTATTTCGGCGAGCTTTGCCTCCGACCTCCGACCAATGGCTATTAATTACGACCATTAGGCTCGTTTGAAAAATCTCGCGCCGTCAAACAAATCCAAAGGCGGCCATTTGCAAATTTAAGGGAGATTTAGAGTTTTGAGGATTTTCCCAGATAACTTAATTGACCAATTTTCTTTTTCTGGTCGCATTTCTCAACCAATTCTCTTGTAATTTTGTGAGGAGGTTCAATAATTAAATATCATATTTTGTCGATTAAGTTTTTGGGAATTACTAATCACAAGTGTAGAAGTGAAGTGTGTGAAGTTGATCTAAGATTGCGTAAAATAAAATTGGGTAAAAACGGGACCCTAATAGTAAGACTCCGCTATCCGTCTGTCTGTCACCAGGCACCGTGTCTCATGAACCGTGATAGCTACACAGTTGAAATTTTCACAGATGATGTATTTCTGTTGCCGCTATAACAACAAATACTAAAAAAGTACGGAACCCACGGTGCGCGAGTCCGACTCGCACTTGGCCGGTTTTTTATTTTTTATTTAATCTTCGCCATCTATAAAATAATAAGTCGCTTCTTCTTATGTTATGTTAGACAGTGAGGCCGATCATTGATTTAAACTTTCACGATTTTCACTCATTATTATTCACAACGACGGGACTTAATTGCGTAAAATAAGTTTAAAATTTACCTCCGACGTTTCGAGGACGGCGTTGTCCCCGTGGTCTCGGAGAAGACTGGCTAAAGTTGACATCAACGCCTTCGCGAGTTTTTCGAACTACCCGCACTTGGTCTTGTTTATTAACTTGAACGTTTTACGCACTAGGGATGTTACTCTGTCGACACACAACACTCAACTTGCGATATCCCGTTTTTGTTATTTTACGTGATTAAGTCCCGTCGTTGTGAATAATAGTGAAGCCGATTCCAATTTTGTTTTGATCTTGTTATGATAACAACTTAGACACGGCTCGCAGTGCAATAGGAACAAATATCAAAACCTTAACGAATTGTTACCTAAATCAGATTCGGCATCAGTGTCCGTGAGTAATGACGTCATAAGTCGTTAAGCAACTTATTAGTATTACGGCGGTACAGTACCAATAACAATATGCCATTGTCGGTTTATTGCTAATATTGTAATAAAAGCAGTAAATTACGTTAACCACTCAAAGAGTTATTAGATCTGAGTAACTTTACTATTGTCGTAACCCGTTACCTTATTGTGAACCTTATTGTGAACCTTATTGGAAAGAGATAAGGTCTGCCTGAGGCACAGAATAAATAATAGTATTATCATACAGAACGGCCACGCACCGCCCCGCCCCGACTCGAATTACCTCGCCCCGCGACACCCGATTGACGGCCGCAACTTACACTATGACGCATGACGCGTGTACAGACGTGCCGTTCACACATAGAAACGCAAGCGATTTTTGATGTATAGCGTGTCCGCCCTGTGACTGAGGGTCAGTAATGTGCACAATGTGCAGAGATCACAATAGGTTTAGGGAATACGCTCTCTACTAATAACAGCAACACACTTAGCTCCAAAATAATACTTACAAAAACACTCCCAAACAAAGCTGGGAGTGAACACTAGTATATGAGAAAAGCATCCATAATAGTTCATCGATATAAGGACTCCCTACCTGTCTTTTAATTTCGCCCCTTAAAATTCAATGTCTGAGGGCCTAGCCAAGATGATAGACTTACGCCAAACGAATAGAAAAAACCGGCCAAGTGCGAGTCGGACTCGCGCACGAAGGGTTCCGTACTATTACGCAAAAAACGGCAAACGGTCGCTAAAAAAATAAGTGCATTTCCGTTGCCATCAGGGAGGTTTTGGGATTATACTGAGCAACTTTTACTATGGGACCAACCCCGAAATGGCGAAAAAAATGTAGCTGTTTCATACATTTTGGCTGGTCCATTTTCTATGGGAGGGTATTTTTTTTTAAACGATTGTCATATTGGCTAGGCCCCCGTGTCATTAAGTGGCGGCTACTCGAGTCGCTTTTTGCTGGGTAACGAATGAGAATAGTGGATAGTGGGTAAAACCCGTACAATAGAAATGAAAGATGAAATGATCGTTTAAGCGTTTGAGTGACGTCATAAAAGGAAGTTGGAAATAGACGGATGTCCGTTCGACAATGGTCAGATTGAATGGATGGTAAGCCATTGTTGAGCGTTGCTTATGATTTTTATAACCCTATAATATCCCCATTTAATATTATGTTTAGATATCTCCATGTTCTCCCACAGCTAAAATAAAAATAAAAAAACATTTTATAGCTTATCGGTAAGTGTATTAAATTTAGATTGTCTAGTACAGCCATTCTCAAAGTGTGCTCCGCGCACCCCTAGGGCTCCGCAAAGCCGCTGTTGGGGCTCCGCGAGAATACTTGTAATAATAAGAAAAAGAAACCGGATAAATGCGAGTCAGACTCGCCCACCGAGGGTACCGTACTTTTTTCGTATTTGTGTTATAGCGGCAACAGATACATCATCTGTGAAAATTTCAACTGTCCAGCTATCACGGTTCTTGAGATACAGTCTGGTGACTGACAGACGGACAGCGGAGTCTTAGTAATAGGGTCCCGTTTTTACCCTTTGGGTACGGAACCCTAAAAGACAGCTCTATAGGTATAATTATCTGGTCCACACAGTGACGAACGAAACATTTTTCATTTGGGGCTCTTTCAATTTTTTTTTTTTTATGAAATAGGAGGCAAACGAGCAGACGGATCACCTGATGGCAAGCGATTACCGCCGCCCATGGACACCCGCAACACCAGAGGGGTTGTAAGTGCGTTGCCGGCCTTTAAGATGGGAATACGCTCTTTTTTTGAAGGTTTGAAGGTCATATCGGTCCGGAAATACCGCAGGTTACTACACGGTTACTACATTTACAGTTAAAACGAGTCAAAGAAAATTCTTGTTGTCCCAATAAGCTCAACAAGCGGTATTAAGCGAAACAAAGTTCAGTAGCAAAGCGTCCCCAAATATCGAGCACTTTGAATTGCAAAACAGGAAAAGTGAGCTTTGTACGGCTAAGTTTAACTGTAAGCCGGAAAGTTGATGGTTCCCGGCTCCCGGCAGGGCTACTCGAATACGAGGGGGTTGTTATTGCTGTAGCTAATAAGTGAACGATGTAACTGTTATTCAACCTGATCATTCTAAAAGTATTTAAAGCGACTGTTTCGTTTTAAATAATATAACATTTAGGGTCAGTTGCACCCTCAGAATAATGACTAAAGCATAGAAGTCGGGCAAAAATGCTTCGCAAATATGTATACCCGTACTTTACTTCCTTACGAATTAGATAATGTGCCGAAAAGAGATGCATATATGCTTGTTATTTCTCATTTACGTACGGTGTCATAAGTTTGATAATTTGCTAGGGATGTGACTGTGTCGACTTTTTATATCGATAAATTATGCATAAGTTTATGTGCCGTGTAAAAGAATAATCACGAAATTGGCAAATTGATAATAGTCTGGCTAATGAAAGTTGAACCTGAAAAAACGCGGCAATTTCAAGAAATCTGTAGCAGGCGGCTCGTTGAAATGAAATGAAATGCGTGGAATACAAGGATTGCATAACTTTTATACTTTTTATAATTTTCATATTCTAAAAATCATTAAAAAGTATAAAAATTATGCAATCCTTGGAATCAAAGAGCCGCCTGATATGAGGATTAATGCATGTACCTAATATAGCTTTTATCTCATTTGCAGTCTACCACTCAGAACCGTCTAACTATACCTCTCGTTTTTTTATCATTAGAAAGAAGGCGAGCGATCTTAACGTGTCGTTTTATCGAAAAACACTTTGAAAATAAGTCACAACAAATATAATATACGATCATTTACATACTTTTGCTTTCATAAGTAAAATATTGCTATATTTATAAAAAAACTTGTCAATAAAAAGACACGTGGAAATGGTTTACCGTTTTTTCTAATGCTAAAAGACTAAGTATAGTTTCTAGTCATGTACAGTCAGCTGCAGAGAAAAGGCACCCCCCCTCCATACAAAGTTCTGTAAATTAGTATGGACGTGGGGTACCTTTTCTCTGCAGCTGACTGTACCAAATAGGAAATGAAAAAAAAAAACGTTCGTGTAATATATATTTTTTATTTAATAATAGGGAATATTGCGCGAAACTCGGCGTAGGTGGCGCCACTATCACAATCTGAGGGTCTATCGCGAAACAAGAAAATCGAACTTTCGTTATCTAACATCTCTGTCACTCTTGCGTATTCGAGCGATAAAGAGGCAGCTAGATAACGAAATTTCGGATTCGAGTTTTCCGGTAGGTCCCCTGAAAACTTGTCAAAAACCTGTTAAAGGTACAGTATGAATAAGTTACGATACGGTGCACTAAAAAAGCTAGTGCTGCACTCTGGTGGCAGAACATTGCAGTAATATCCCCTATTCCTCGTCCTTTGGAAATCTGAAATAAAAAGTTGAGTTTTGTGACAAACAATATTAATAAAAGGAACATTCATCAATGATCATTAATGTCTTTTTTATTAGGGTTCCGTACCCAAAGGGGTTAAGACGGGACCCTATTACTAATACTTCGCTGTCCGTCTGTCTGTCACCAGGCTGTATCTCATGAACCGTGATAGCTAGACAGTTGAAATTTTCACAGATGATGTATTTCTGTTGCCGCTATAACAACAAATACTAAAAAGTACGGTCCCCTTGGTGCGCGCGTCCGACCCGCACTTGACCGGTTTTTAGTATTAAACTATAGTCTGGCAATCACAATCTGTCAGTAAGTAAGAACAAAGAAAACTATAGGTACAGTCGAAGGCAAAAATATCGATCCAGACAAATGGCTTAAAAATATGTGAACACGATTTTATTGTCTGAGCGTACACATATTTTTGAGACTGGGAATGTATATATATTTATGCCCTTGACTGTACTCATCAATTAAAATGAGACAGTCCTGGGCCAAACTATAAGAACAGTCGAAGGCAAAAATATCGATCCAGACAAATGGCTTAAAAATATGTGAACACGATTTTATTGTCTGAGCGTACACATATTTTTGAGACTTTGGGAATGTATATATATTTATGCCCTTGACTGTACTCATCAATTAAAATGAGACAGTCCTGGGCCAAACTATAAGAAAGCTGTAAATGTCGATAGGTTATTGATCTGAGGTCGATACATCACTATGCCAAAAATATAACCTTTCATACTTAGCAGAAAAGTTCGAAAATTTATGCAAAAATCTATATAGACTTGAATGCAAGTAATAATTACATAAACAATATATCGATTTCTATGTTTAGGGTCAGGTCCTATAAATTAATTTCTTCAAAATTGAACAAAACTCACCGATTAAAGGTTATCGGTTCGTGCGTATTTTCTTTTCTTCCTGTATGCGATTTACAGCCCTCGATCACACAAGACATTATCACAAAGGGAACTTCAAACCATTACAAATAAAAACTCAACACGTTTTCCAACAATCTTTCAGGAATAGCAAGAATATAATTAAAATAAACCAAGATGACCGCTGAAACATCCCGAAATATTTCAACTAAAATAATACGACTATGTCAAGTTGTTACAGTTGACACCTACCTGTGAAATAACGAACTTATATTTTATTTGGCTGGATTATATTATAGAACCACATAGGACCATTTGACATTTCCCTTAGTTCATCTTATGACAATACTGAAAAAAACGAAAGAACTTGCGGATTGTTGTCTCACTCACTCATAGACAAAAAGTAATAACGTGTTGTGAATACGATATCTTTTACCAAGCTTTTATTTTTGCCCGGCTTCTTTGCTTTAGTCATTATTCTGAGATTGCACCAACCACAATTAACAGACTGATCAACGTCAAGCAGCAGAAAACTATGTAACTTCCCATACAATAAAATTTAGCGAACGCTAAAACGGTGACAGACGGCTTGGTGCAACCCGACCTTAGTGTGGTTAGAAAATGGAAATGCATCACTCATTACCTTTGTACGTTCCGCGAAGTTCCTTTGTATGTAGACTGTTCGTGCATTGTTAAGATGTGAATTTATGCAAGCGATTGTACTGTAAAGAGGCCCACTGACTATCAGTCCGCCGGTATCTGCCTGTCAGTTAGAACAAAAAATTGACAGTTCCGAACAACTGACAGGCCGATACCGTCCGGCGGACTGACAGTCCGCTGCTGATGGGTGTACTCGGTACTACTAAACGCATTAAGTGCCGACGTTTTCGTAGTGCTACGAAACGTATTTTTTTTTAAACATTACGCAAGTTGCTACTATGTATTTGAACTTTTTTGTTTTTATTTTTACCTTTGCGTTACGACCAATGGCTTTAAAAGTCACAAGTTATTTGAAAACGTGTTTCATTGTACAAGCTTCGTTTTGGTTTTACTTAATTTCGTCGGTTTTCGCGTTTCTCTTTTTCTTTTAACACAATTCTGGAAACGAATTAAAAACAACATTGCGTTTTAAAAGCTACCACTTTTATAAAAAAAAGCCTCTATGTATTGTTTCATTCAACTGTGCTCGCGATTCAGACCTGAATAAGAAAATCTACCTCCATCTCTGTTGTTGCATAATTGGAGTGACAGAGATGAACGTACACAAATCTCGATTTACGTTATCCAATAGGCCCTTTGGTATACTCCTATTTTTTCTCGTGCATAGGGACCAATGTAAAGCAGGGAAGCACATCTTAGAGAGCTTATTTATACCTATAGTATGTGTGTAGTAAATCAGTGTCAACTAACTGTACTTTAGTAGGAATTAAAACGCTCGTGTGATCCTATTATGAAACTCGCTTCTTTCGTTTCATAATCCCACAGAATACAGAATACAGAACTTTATTGGTAAAAGCAAATCACACACTACACACTCATATTTTTGCCTTTCATTATGTAGCAGTCACATAAACTACTATTATGTACGTGTCCGCTACATTTTTAAATATTATATTGCTTTTTAAAACAATTTTATATGTGGTATTTTCTATAAAAAGGGACCTTATTGTCGATGACGCTTACGCCATTATAAACGATGCTCCGATATAAAAACAATGCCGCGCGACGCTGTGCGGCGTAAGCGCCATCGACAATAAGTTGCCTTTTCATAGAAAATGCCCCATATATCTGTTCATGTTTGCAGATAAACTACATATTCATATATCTATTTTAAACCCATTTATTTCCATTCACGTTGATGAAAGGCTAAGTGTTCAGGCTAACTGCGTGAATAAATTCAAGCTGAAAATGTGTAAAATTGAAATGCATGAGCTCCAAATGTGCCGCAATGTAGATTCATAATCTCATTCGAGCACTGCGCAAACTAATAATGCTTTTATGTGCGGGTGTAACACTATAACCTGTGACACAGAGTACTGAATTAATAGAGAAATATATGAATGTAAACTGCGCATGGAATTAGGTATTATAATAGCTCGTTTGTATGTATATGTTACTTTGTTAATTCACCATTCACGCTTAGTGGCCCTTGTATAGAGTTGGCTATCCGGGATTATTATAACCGAAGGTACCGGATATTTGATACATGGAGTAAAATGAAGTACAAAAAATTAAAAATACGAGTATACACGGAATTTACAGCAAGATCAATGCCTACTCATACACATTTGTAGAATTTATCTACATTTAAAAGTAGAAAATATATAACGAAATGACAAAACAATGAATTAGAATTTAAACCACATTAGAGTTACAATTACATACATGAACACAACATAACATGAAACTTGTCGATCGTTTTTCGACTTAAAATACGTGAGTATCCCGTTATTAATATATTTAATACAATTACATTACTAATCGTGAAGGTTACATTTTGCATTTTTTTTTGAGTGATGCATTTGTTAAAACGTATCGCATCGCGGTTACAAAAATACCGTAAAATTCTATATATTAAGCATGAGTTTCGAGTGTCTTCGTATCTTATTTATCGTCATTGAGATATGTCACTTAGGTGATTGGCAGTCCTCAACTGTGCGTTTCTCCAAACTTCCTGCCTCGCACAGCTAAACTGTGGAATGAACTGTCATGTCACATACCGAGGGTATTTCCGGACCGATACGACCTTCAAACTTTCAAGACGCAGTTACAACCCCTCTGGTGTTGCGGGTGTCCATGGGCAGCGATAATAGCTTACCATCAGGTGATCCGTCTGCTCGTTTATCTCCTATATCATAAAAAAATGTAGATTCGGGTCTACAATGTGTATAGGTACGATGTATACAATATGATACTGGGAAATCCCGGTTTCGGCTGTTACCGAAAATCCCGGTTATTTAAACAAATTTTCACCACCCTACATCGCCAGACGTACGCTAATTAAGCACGCCCAAAACGCCATTCCCTAATGAAGACCGAGCCTTTAGAGCATATTAACTAGGCTAATACTAGCGTTATATGTCTAGAATTAGCTGAAAGAGCTATGTTTTTAGAATTATGGAGAAACTTCGGACATTTTTAATGAAAACGTTTTTGACTGATTCCTCATCTTCTGATTCTCTTTTATTTCTTTACCTTTAACACATTCCCTGTCAGCGACCCGCTAGACGGGTTCTCTGTTCGTAGGCGCTTTTCGCTACATACGAGTTTTCCCCTGTTATCGGCTACGCCCGTAGCGCGTAGCTAGCACTGCTGTAGCGCTGGCACTGACTGTGTTTTGGAGGTATACAAGTCCAAACACGAATAATCATGGTAAGCTGTTAAGCAACGTGAACAAACCAGTCAAGTATATTAAATATATTAATAACGGGTCACTCACGTATTTTAAGTCGAAAAACGCCGACATATTTCACTCCGTACCGAGTAGTGAGTGTCATCAGGAGCTTGCGTTGACGGTGGCGGTGGCGGGTGAGCGTTTTTCGACTTAAAATACGTGAGTGACCCGTTATTAATATATCTAATATGTCTGTGTCTCACGGAAGTTTTGTTATTAAAACCAGTCAAGTGTAAAAGCTTACCTATATAGAAATACCTATTTTCTTTATTTCAGCGAGTTTACAAACAAATATTTTCCTCAATGGAGCGGCCGGAAGAGAATCGCATCAGTTTTCTCAAGTTGCACAGCTTACGGCAAGAAAATGCAATGAGAGCATGCATGCTGCAATCACATTAGGTGCATCCAGCATGAAAACTAAATACGTTCGCTGCCAACGGCAGTAAACGACGAAATAACAATTTTCCTTGAGAAAGGAAATTTTTACTTGAACAATATGTATGTAATGGAATTTTAAAATTACATGCTGCTACGCCAGACATTTTACATGGGAATAGTGGACTAAATATTTTTTTTATAATGTTACTAGCTTTTGCCCGCGACTTCGTCTGCGTGGACTTAGTAACCGCAGCTAGAGTAAGAATAGCGCCTGGAGAAAATCTTATAGCAATTATTCAATTTGAGCATATTATGCACACAAATTAGCAGACACTTCATTAATTATCTCAATTCCATCCCGCTTTTTACTTTCTTAAGGGATGATTTTCGGGATAAAAACTATCCTATGTCCTTCTCAGGGACTCAACCTATCTCTATGCCAAATTTCATCTAAATCGATTCAGCGGTTTAAGCGTGAAGAGGGAACACACAGACAGACAGACAGACAGACAGACAGACTTTCGCATTTATAATATTAGTATGGATTATCCAGATAGGGAAATAGGGTTAACGTTTGTATGGAGGAGCGGTCGGGTGGTCTTCGTCCACTTTATCAATCCATTCATTTTTGTGACCGGCCGCCTAATCATAATCTACTAAACTAAATCTGTACGGAATAACCAAATAAATAACAATAGGGTTTAATAAACGTTTTAGCTTATTTTGGAATTTATGTACGAGATTCATGATTTCTCTGTATTTCAATAATTATAGTTATTTCCAACAACCCTAATTATTATTCCGATACGACAATAACTTACTAATTGGCTTATCAATTGCTCCTGAAAATGTTCGCATTTTTACTTCATTCTTTCCTTTTCGTTCCAAAAGTATAGGTACTTCGCGTCGACAGTGTATCGGATGTCGTTATGCATTAATGAGGATGGTGTAATTGGTGTCATACACACAAATAATAACAGCGAGAAAGGATCATAATTAAATAATTTCGAGTTCGTTAACTAATGAATGACAAAGTACGATTATTAATACGTCCCGCCACCAGTTTTCACTGTTATTGCGTAGATATAAAGCTTTTGTATCGGCTATTGCGGAGTCCCCCTTGATAGGTGTGGAGAGACAAGGAGTTCAGGCTCTCCCAAACTGATCTGAGAGCCACACTTTACTTAAGATAAATTCGTGCAGCCCAACACATGGCAATAAATGAGTTGTACAGGTTTCTAAAAGGTCGGTCTAGCGGTATGTGTGGCTATGCATATTTCGAATAACATTTTTGTTAAGCCTCTTTTTGCTTGCTATAACAGTTTAAATTAAATAATAGGATATCATAATGATAAATTTTATTTATTGATACTCTGACAAGTCAGTTTTGTCAGTAAAATAAGGCGGCAAATAAAATAAAAATAGGGGCGAAAGATCGGTTTTCCATACAAATTGTGAGTTTTGCGCCTTTTTCTACTGACAAAGACATGGATATGTTAGCAAACCAGGCGCATTAACGTTTTACACAATGCAGTCTACTTAACCCCAATGACTATAAAGTTCACTTTCGCTTCAAGAATCGTCCAAGTTCGTCCGGAATGAAATGCACCCTAGCATTTCCAACTTTAACCTGACGTGTGGGATGTAAGAGTTGATCTCATACTCATAGTTGACTGCGGGTTTAAGTTGGCCGTTTCTCGTTTTTAACGTTTTAATTTATCGAGAAACCGTTTCGGAAAACAGTTTTATTAAGAATTAAATTTATTTGTTTTGCATCGATGAAACGTAACTACGAAATGGAAAATCGATGTTTTCCTTTTGTGAGTAGCGTTCAATCCATTTTAACTGAACGAAATGAAGAAATATGAGATGCAGTTTCGCCTTGTGAGATAATTGTGGGCTGTTTAGTGACATTTAAGATTCTCTTCATATTTTGTGTCACTTTTTATAGTAAAATACATCTCTGAAGCGTGAGTATTGAGGCTATCTTTATCATTGGGTTTGGTCGAATGTGAAATATGTGACCGTTTTCCTAAAAACCGTTCTTCCGTTATTTTACAAGTATCAGTTTTTCAGAGGGATCACGGGAGTCACTCTTAGTTTTTTTTTTTTTTTAATGATGAATAGGCAGGCGTTTGATCACGATCCCACCTGATGGTAAGTGATGATGTGGTCTACGGTGGAGCACGCTTACCTATGAGATACCTATTAACTCTTGCCTTGAAGAGCCCCAAATTGTACTCATGCGGAAACACAGACTCGGGCAGGGCGTTCTACTCCTTGGCAGTTCGCATAAGAAATGTGGAAGCAAAACGCAAAGTTGTTTACATAATAGCGTCCTAATCAGGTCAGGGCAGGAGACAATGAAAGTATCAATGCATAATGATAGGTATAATGCCTGATTTGTTATGTAAACCGTTAAGAATTCTAGTGCGAGATTTGTGTAGTACTATTGTAATTTGACACATACCTATATATGGGGGTGGGAATTAGATAATGCTTCCTGTATTGAATTTGTATGGCGAGAATCGGGTTCCGCTTTGCTTTTGAGCAGTACCTACTGGAGCACACACTAATGTGAATACAGATTCTATTTTTTTTCATATCACAACGGTGGCAAACAAGCGTGCTGATCGCCTGATTTTAAACAGCCACCGTTGCTTATGGGCGCTTGCAACTCTTATCTTAAGTGACGATGGCATAACATCGTTCTCTCACCGTTTTCTTAAAACGGTTTTTCCGATATTTGAAGGGGTTACGGAAGAACCGTTCCCAGCTCTAGTTGTTTACATAATGGCCTCCTAAATCGGGTCAGGACGAACAGGAGACACTGAAGTGTGAATGCATAATGAGGTTATTATTGCGCCGGATAATGTAAGCCATCATGTTGTTTGTTTTTGAGGAAATGGCGGTTTCGTGGAGGATATATTAATGTTTGCTCGTTTTGTGGGGTGGTTAATATGGTTAACCCTACAGTTTATATTATTGATATGATTGTAGGCTTGTAGAGTACTGGCGGGGTTGGTTAACAATGGAGAGTTTGTAATGAGTGTATGTTTGCCTATTTTTTTATTATGTCATCATATAAGTATTACTAGTTTTTCCACGTTAGTTACTTCACTTTACGTTACTTTATAATTGTGTAATATGGTCGAAACTTTTATGGTCATTATAAAGTCGAATGATTCTTGTACAATAAAGAGATAAATATAGTATGTATATCTTGAAAATAATTAAAACGCATTTAATGTAGAAAGATTACGATGTTTTTCCTTACATTTAGCGCTGGACTATTACGAATTACTTTTTACTAAATCTCGATTATCGAGGTATGTATGTCGCAGGCAAATTGTAAGAATCCGCCATTTACAAACAGCGTCGTCATTTTACAAACTTGAAAACGTTTGTAAAATGACGACACCGTTTGTAAAATGTCGAATAAAATTTGCCTGCGACTTATAAACTTATAAACTCGATCACATTACTCTTGCCGTTAGAGGTTAAACCTAAATGCGGTTTTAGCTTATATCAGCTCGGACATGAGAATGTATACCTTATAGTGTCGGTAAGAAGACTGACTTTTCTGTGTCGCGAGTTGAATGCTGAAATTGTATAGAAGTTTGCCTTTTAATATTAGCTTAATTCTAGTTTCTTCAGTAAAAAAGCAATAAAGACCGGTAAGCAAAGCTATTTCGTTTTATGGAGCCCAGGTTCTCATAAGAAAACATGATGAAAACTGATATTCAATAATAGGGATGTTGACTGCATTTTAATTAATTTTTCACACCACTATCATAAGTTATTGGAAAAACTTTGACCGTATTTATATAACGGTAATATAATATATTTGTAAGAATTATAAAACAGTATGTAACTTGACCTTGATGTCAGATGTGTGTGTTTCATATAAACTTCATAGTGGCGAATGGTTTTGACAGTACGGAAATAAGGTTGATTTGACTTGTCAGTTAAACCCTTCAATTTTCAAAATTTAAACAGCTTTTCACCCGCTTGCGGAAAGAGTTTTGATTTTAGGTGATTAATGATGTGTCAATTGATACTATTTGATACGCTTTTATGACGCGGGTCGGGTGGACGGGTGACATTTAAGCGCGCGGGAGCGTGCATAAACTGTAGCGGGCAGCACAGGAGACGTCAGATTTTTGGCGCGAGGCGTAAATGTGGAGTTTATGCTTCCAAAGTAGCCCACAAGATGGCAGCACTTGCTTTGGCGTGAAGTGTCAATGTACATATGATGTACATGTTTATGGTTCCGATTCAGGCCACAAGATGGCAGACCCTCCAACGCGCACGGTCCCTATAAACGCAGCGTTGAACACATGCGGTGAACGGAACGTAGGAAAAATGCATTGGCTTACCGCGTAAAACAATGTAGTACAGTAGTAGTAGTAGTAGTGTGTGTGTAGTGTAGTGTGTGTGTAGTGTAGTGTGTGTGTAGTGTGTGTGTGAATGTGTGTGTGAATGTGTGTGTGTGTGTGTGTGTGTGTGTGTGTGTGTGTGTGTGTGTGTGTGTGTGTGTGTGTGTGTGTGTGTGTGAATTATGAGTTATGAATTATTTAGTGTTATTAGATTATCTGATGTAAGATGGGTGTTCGGCCAACGCATCGCGTTTAACGCTGCGTTTATCGCATTAAAACAACCGCGCGCTTTAGGCTACATTATTATCGAACTTTAAAAGAAAGAAGCGTTTTTACAAGAAAACCCGTAATCGGGTTAAAGTTATTCAAACGTTTTTCTTATTCTCAAAAAGAAATGAATTGCCTTTAGAAATAAAATACAATAAGTATGTACTTTCAAACAAGAAATAGGGTCACTGCGCTAGTTTTCATTCAATTGACGGATTAGCAAATAGTATAAAGCCTGACCAGTAATATATGATCATTAGGCATCGTAAACTGCGAGCGAAATCCATTGAAGTACTAAGGTTGTAACTGGTTGTCATATACGTCATTTCAATGGATTTCGCTCGCAGTTTACGATGCCTGATGATCATTGTCAAGAGAGCGCTGTTCATTCTCATGTATAGGGTGACATTTCAGTGTAGTATGAAAAAATTAGTTCCAGTGAAATTCCGCAACATGGCGCGTGATCATATATTCCTGCTGGTCAGGCTTTACCTTTTTCATTTTTAATTTGCTACTTGCGAAATATCATTTTTATGTAGGTTTATATTCAAATTTCGTCAAGTGGACGAAAACTAGAGCTGGACGAAAACTAGCGCAATGACATCACCACTCCTTTTTAGGATTCCGTACCCAAAGAGTAAAACCGGGACCCTATTACTAAGACTCCGCTGTCCGTCCGTCTGTCAGTCTGCCACCAGGCTGTATCTCATGAACCGTGATAGTTATAGACAATTGAAATTTTCACAGATGATGTATTTCTGTCGCCGCTGTAACAAAAAAACACTAAAAACAGAATAAAATATACTTAAGTGGGGCTCCCATACAACAAACGTGATTTTTTGCCGTTTTCTGCGTAATGGTACGGAACCCTTTGTGCGCGAATCCGACTCGCACTTGGCCGGTTTTTTAATAACCCTATCTCATAATCTTTCAGACAACTTCTATTCAATACCATTTTATTTTCAAACATAATAAATATAATTAAAATAAATAAATAATAAGTCATTTATTGTCGCAGTATATAAAAAACAGTATAATAATAATTAATAATATGTAATTGTTTTGCCCACAGGTAAGTTACTCCGTTCAGAGGCAAATGCGCTTCGTACACGTAAGTACATCGGCAAATCGCCGCTATACTTAATCAACCTCGTATCTGCAACACTCATTTGATGACAAAAACACCCGTATTCCGAATGAAAGAAAAGCGACATTTCCATCAAATGATTGTTGCAGATATGAGACTGAGTAAGTATAGCGACGAAATGAACTATTGATTATGACTACGTCATTTCAGTGACATTGTTCCGTGGAAATATAAGGCTGTACTAGTTATTTACGATACAAGTGCGGAAAAGAGGAAAGTCGAAACGAGTGGCGATAAATTAAAACACGACCGCAGGGAGTGTTTTAAATCGACACGAGTTGCGAATTACCTATTCGCACGTGTATCGTACAACGTTTTACAGTACATATGGCCCTTTAAACTTTCGACATATGCACGAAAGGCGCTCTTTTACGCACTAGTGCGAGAAAGTAGCACCATATGTACTGTAAAATAATATACTTGACAGTTTTGAATGATTCACGGTTAGTTTCAATAGACTTATATCGAGCGAGCTCAAAAACAATACAAAAGGTAATCACGGTCACGGGATATTGGATCCCGATCGATTTTAGTCTACGGAATAAAAAAACAGAATATAGTGAATAGAATAGTTTTTATTCGTAAACACACCGACAATATACATACATAAAAAGAACAGTGAAACATCTCAGCATGTTGCTAGCGACTTCCAGCGAATACTATACTTGTTTTTAAAACGTTTGTCGCTAAACAAATAATTTGCATTAAATCTACCGAAAGCATTACGTTTGTAAAAATTTAATGTCAAGTGAAACGAACCGAAATTATTATCTGTATTGCATTTTGAATTTTATCATCATACATTCATCATTCAAAATATAAAGCATGCTTTAAAAATCCAGTTGCTTTGATCAGTAAATTTTAATATTTTTTTTGCACTATTCCCCTTAAAAATAATTTCGTGAACAACGCCATCTATTCGATAGTGGTGAAACCAACAACTCCCGTTGTTTCTCGTCCGTTTCGCTTGGGGTGCGGACGGAGTGAAGTAGCGCGCCCCTTTCTTTCAAAAGTTCCAACGTCGCCCCGTAGATGGCGCTGATCGCAATTTTACTGCGGCACATTGATCCACGGACCCACGGTGTTTGAAGTGATAGAATGCCTGTGTTTTAAACCTGCGAGGAATCGCAAGGTGTCACTAGTTACCTTGTTTAAAAAAACAGAAGATTTATAAATTCCTATTTTCTTAGTAATCAATATAAATTACAATTATTCACCTTTCAGCAGTCGTGTAAAAACCGGGTCACTCACCTAATGTTAAGTAGTAGAATTACGCTTGGCGTATTTTGTTTGAGTATTCCAAATCCTTTTCAACGACGTATGAACTAATTTATCTTTAAATAAAAACATCACTACAAAAATACTTACGAACATTCTCCTCATATTCTCCTAATTTTGCAAACATGTCGAAATATAATGTACACATGTCGAACCTTTTGGTTTCAAAAAAAATACTAATAACAACCTCAACTTTATTGGAAACTGAGAACAGGCTCAATCAACTTTGTTTTTTTTTTACTCGTTGCCAAGGTTGTCTGTTTGGTTGCTTCAAATTAAATAATATTTTAGATTTTAGTACAGTCAAGGGCATACATATATAAATTCCCAAAGTTTCAAAAATATGTGTACGCTACGTAATAAATGAATGGCGCCTAAACGGACACTATTGCAAATTGCAACCAGCAAAGTCAACTATGCGAATTTTTGCAAAGAACTTTTTTGAATAAAAATTCTTTCTGTTTTACATCTAGCTCTAGCTAGGACATCAATAACGAAATAGTTGAATCAAGAATTCGACAATATCGGCCCTCGAATAAATTGCCGGCATTAACTTGCTCCGAAATTGGCTTAATTCAGTTAGTTATTTCATAAATGAAGCATCTAAATACAGGAGGATTTACTGGAATTTTAGGTGTTCCAGCAGCACCGATAATTGGCTGGAAATTATATTTCTGCAAACCAATTACGTATCGATCTAATTAGTAGCCTGTAATATAGCTTCTAATATTCAAATGCGGCTTAATATTAGCATTATTAAGTAACAAGACTTAGATCTACCATATTTAACTTACTTATGTTTGTCTTGTGTGTGTCTTGTTATGTGTACACAGACTGTGTGTACGATGGGGTCCCTTTGTTTGACATAATTATTGAAAGTCATAATGTAATGATTGTCATAATTCTGAAACCGTTAACTTTTCAGAATTTTCCTCAGGTTATCCTATAGATAGGTTAGGTTAGGTTTGTTTTATGGAAATCCTGAGAAAAACCAAATTATGACTAACGAAAATGTGGACAAACAATACATTATGATTTAAAATTATAAGGGAAACAATAGAGACCCGTGTACCGTGTACGATGTAATAATGTGCAATTTTAAACAGTTCACTAACATTCGGAACGGATACGTAAACTATGGCGGTCAGCAAAATATTATCGGCGCGTGTCGATAACTTAGTATAGGTTAGAGAACGCGCTTATTCGGTTAAGATAATGTCTGTACCGCCGTAGATTAGAGATGTATAAAACACTTGATTATGATTTAATAAATCAGTTTAAGTTAACCCGACAACGGTACCTTTTACTCACCCAACTACGTTCCTCTAAATAAACATTTAGCTTGAAAAAATAAATAAACCTATAAGCGCTTTTGGATTTGTTTTAATGAACATAATATATAAATTTTTCTTTTAAAAGCATAAGTAAGTTAAATATTATAGATCTAATTTTCGTTACTTAATAATACTAATTTTGAGCCGCATTTCAATTAACTGACACTTCAAAAACGTTATTGCAAATACATAAGTAGCCTTACCACGAGTTTGTCACTGATATAACACTGACATGTTCGCTAGTGTGCGTAACTTACTTTCTATGCATCTCGCTGGTACTGGCATATTAGTGCGAGCAAGATGTATACAGTCAAAGTAAGTTGCGCAGACGTTAGCGAATATGTCAATGTCAGGGCAGTGACAAACTCGTGGTAGCCATACCGATGTTCAGTTTAGTTTCTTGTTAGTGACCACCTTTTACTTTTTGTCTCTGAATATCTTGAATCTAAAAGCACTATCAATTAGCTTCAACATTATTCTTCTATTATTTACAACTAGCTTTTGCCCGCAACTTCGTCTGCGTGGACTTAGTAACAGGAGCTAAAGTATAGTATAGCGCCTGGAAAAATTCTCATAGCAATCATTCAAATTGAGCATATTATGCACACAAATTAGCAGGCACTTCATTAATTATCTCAATTCCACCCCGCTTTTTACTTTCTTAAGGGATGATTTTCGGGATAAAAACTATCGTATGTCCTTCTCAGGGACTCAACCTATCTCTATGCCAAATTTCATCTAAATCGTTTCAGCGGTTTAAGCGTGAAGAGGGAACACACAGACAGAAAGACAGACAGACAGACTTTCGCATTTATAATATTAGTATGGATGGGTTATATTTACATTTGTGCATATCTAATGCTAGTTGCGATCAAGTCTTACAAGTTCCTCGAGTATTCTCAGCTCTTTCAATTAATTCCAACAATATTTTTCCATGCGCCGGAGCCATTCTGTTGACAGCGTGCATCCGAGAGCCGAGAGCCGCAGGCAACAAGGAAACAAAGTAACACGACAGAGGGCGAGTGGCGACAGGGCCCTCGAGATCCTTACAGCGAGCCTGAACATGACGTCACACTTTATTCTGCAGAGCTCTGGTTATTTAAATAAAGTCTGAAAGATGTACTACGGTCCAAGATTCGAATACTTGACTGTTTCATTATGCGAGATAACGAAGCAGAGGTGAGTGGTAACGACACTGCGAGAAAGATCGTCTTATTGAAAACTTATTTTCTGGATCAGATGGGTGTAGATATAAAGCTTCGATTGAAAATAATGGGCTAGATGTTTAATAGTAATTGTACTCAATTGTATATTTTTCATTGGCTTTTCCAGTTTTGAATTTCTACTAGGAAGTAAAAACAAGCCGGTTTTTATATTCTTTTTTTTTTACTTCCAATATTATTTAAATCAGGTTTACAGTGAATTTTAAATAGAAGAATAACAATAAAAGTTCAAATATGATTGATCTGAATTTACAGTTTTCCCTTAATTTTCATTTGCTCATCGGCTGCTATCCATACTAATATTATAAATGCGAAAGTCTGTCTATCTGTCTGTGTGTTCCCTCTTTACGCTTAAACCGCTGAATCGATTTAGATGAAATGTGGCATAGAGATAAGTTGAGTCCCTGAGAAGGACATAGGATAGTTTTTATCCCGAAAATCATCCCTTAAGAAAGTAAAAAGCGGGGTGGAATTGAGATAATTAATGAAGTGAATTGAATAATTGCTATGAAAATTTTTCCAGGCGCTAAACTTACTTTAGCTGCTGTTACTAAGTCCGCGCAGACGAAGTCGCGGGCAAAAGCTAGTTATCTATATTGCACACAGCTGTATGTGTGATAGTAAGTTGCCTTAAATGCAATTTCTTGTACCTGTATTCTAGAGAGTATAGAGTTAAGTCAAAATATTCTTGATTCAAATAGGCCTAGCAACAAGCACTTTTAAATTGTCAAGTTTTACAAATAGTACCTTAATCTAAATATATATATTTTAACATTTAAAACTTTCGCGGTTTGAACACATATTAAATCACATTTAGAAGCGATTGAAATCAAGAAGCACCCCAGATATTTTAATAGGGAAGATGGTTTTAACTTATCGGCAACTTGGGGACCAGTGATCCAGAAGTTAAAGCCAAGGGATCTATCTTCGGATGTGTGCGCGGATGTTGTGAGTGTTGTGTGTCGGACTATTGACAATAATTAACTTTTATGTGTAGTGGGTGGTTTGAAAATGTGATGTCTACCTCGAACTTTAAATGCACTTTTCGTGGGGTAGTCACACAAATCTCTGTTTTGACATTTTGCTGGGACGTCAGTTAGCCGCGACCACGACCAGTGAAACCTGTGTCGAAACGTCGGTAAATAAAGGTAACAAAATAAATTCGCGATTGACCCGTTTCTAAATGTGATTTAATATATATTTTAAGCCAGGAAAAGATCAATAACGAAAATAAATAGGTTCCCTTGGGACTGTGGCTTGTGCTTAGTTATTTCGCCCTGTCTGTCCGTCCGTCCGACGTGTGGCTTTGGTAAGTGATTGCTGGAATGAAATTCCTGGGACTTATTACTAAGACTTAGAAGCAAACAGTTTTAAAGAATGTTAAACCAATTTTTCTTATTTAATGTAAGGTTTAGGATAGGAAAAAAGTACAATACTATTACTTATTCTGTACTATTACTTATTCTGTGACCCTAGTGTGGGGTGGCCCAACCCAAATTTAGACGGTTCAAGAACTTTCATGAGATTTTCGTTACGTGCGGAGTACTCGATTGACTGAATTAATTGTACTCTGTAGTTATCACTCTGTAGTTATCGAATATTGCATGCAAGTTCTTAATGGGTCTTTATGTATGTGCGAAGAAAGAAAAACAGAAACAAATTTCAATCATAAAAAGATTAGTTTGATATCAATAAAAATAAACTATGAAAAATTATCCAATTACTGTCAGGAAATCGAACTCTGCATACCTATGATGCACAAAGTATAATTCGGCCTTGTGCTAAATAATTTCGCATTCATAAAAATACCAATTGCATAATGATACAATCATCGCTGCACCTATGCGTCAAACCGCTACACTCGTTATGAACTCCCAGTATAATTTTACAGGTTGCCAGCTGCACAGTGGGGCTAATTAGCATAATTTAATAATTAATTAGTGGTAAAAACGACCCCCGGGTTAATTATGAAGCCCTAAGGCTTGGTGGCTACGAAATGTTAATAATTTGCACTGCCGACTCTGGTTAGCAAAATTAATTTGAAACTTTTCTTGACCACAAACTTATAATCTGGGTTAAAGCCGAGAAGATTAAAACAGATCTTCTTCTTAATTGTTTTTATTTAAATAATATGTCATCAGGGTACCTACAGGGCCCGAAAAATGATGTAAAAAAATTGTTTTTTTTTTCTTAAACGTTTTTTTTTTTCATTAAAAAATAAAACTACAATCGTTTAAGGCCAATATGCACCATCCCACTAACCCGAGGTTAAGCGGTTTAACCGTTTACCAAATATCAAATTAACCATGGTAACTCCAGGTTTAACCGGTTAACCCCGGGTTAATGGAATGGTGCAAGGGGCCTAACTGAAACAAAACGTTATCTTCAAAATATTTTCCTTTGACGATACACAAACGCAGACATTTGCCACCGACGTATAAAAAACCGGACAAGTGCGAGTCGGACTCGCCCACCGAGGGTTCCGTACTCTTTAGTATTTGTTGTTATAGCAGCAACAGAAATACATCATCTGTGAAAATTTCAACATACAGCCTGGTGACAGACAGACGGATAGACAGACAGCGGAGTCTTAGTAATAGGGTCCCGTTTTTACCCTTTATGTACGGAACCCTAATGACGTTCAGAGCTTCATAATTCATAATGTACAATAAAAGTGCTTTCAATAAATGTCTTGTTGGACTGTTATGTAAGCAGATGTGTGTGTCGGTAAATTTACCATCCGCCCTTAAAACTTGGCACTGTCATCGGGGAAATCAGCGAGCCTCTAAATACGCCGGTTTATTGCAAAGACGCCTAAAACTTTGTAATGGATATTAAATTCTTGAGCCGCTTAACTTGACAGTTGGAAAGTAAGTCTTCAATAATAAGTTTCCATCAGATCACCTCGCTAATTGTCGCGGGGCGTTTGAACTGAAACTCTTAATAAAATATAGTTGCGGCACAGAATAAGTAATAGTGTTATCATACAGAACGGCCACGCACTGCCCCGCCCCGACTTGAATTACCTCGCCCCGCGACAGTAGATTGTCGGCCGTTTGCCGATCGCTCAGTACTATTTTTAAGCTACTTATATGACGCATGACGCGTGTACAGACGTGCCGTTCACACATAGAAACGCAAGTGATTTTTGATGTATAGCGTGTCCGCCCTGTGGTTGCGGTTAGTGATGTACCGATTGTGTATTTGTCTTGCCGGGAATATATTTACCATGGTGGTACTGATATGCCGGCGGGAAGTTTCCTGAATTGCGAAATTATCCTCATAAAAAGTTACGAAATATTCTGTGGAAATCAAAATTGTACATTTCCATAATTAAAGTTTCCCTTGACACGTATGAATTTTCTAGAACTTAGAAACTTTTCGCAACTTTCACAGTTTTCACACCTGTAAAGCATGGATCTTTTTCCGAGAATTTACCCATTATATTTAAACGCTGAGTAGGATTATTAAAAAGAAAACAAAATCAGAATGTTGTTTTTAAAGTGAAAATTTTATTCTATGGCCCCGAATTACAGCATTAGTAAAATTCTACTTATTTCTAGTTCATTAATCCTCATTTTAAATAAGCATACGACATGCATGCATGCATGCATTTCATGGAAATAAGCATACGACTTTTTGTTTTCGAACGTCACGGATACAAAACAATACAATTCACGAAGGTATTGTATAATAATTTCATACAAAATTTTAAGGACAGTAGACCTTATTAACTTTAAATACGGTAATCATACGTCAAACTCTTTTTCTGTCAAATTCTACGGTGAATGGCAAATAGTCATTTCATAATAGGAAGTTAAGTTATCGAACTTTCGACGAACGGTCGACTTTACAACGGTTGGCTACCGAGATGAGATCCGTGACCACCTTAGCGTAATCGAAGAGCTTAATACTCGTACTTACACCGGTTTTTTAGCCCTTGACTCGCGTATGATAAGTAAGCGATATGAATTAAGTTTCACTTGCTTCGTGGTTTCATAAAATCACACAATTACTTTTTATTTGTTATTTGTTTCGAATACCAATTTTATTTTTTATTATTTAAGTGTGATCTTAATGATTTAAATGTTATTTGTCTTATAGAATTAAGATTTTCGGTTTCGGTTTGAAAAATGTATTCTCATAAGAACAAAAACATACATGTTCACTTAACCTTTTCGACGCAGTGTCAAAACTGTCAAACACAAAAGCACTTATCCAGACGCCACGTCACCGAAGTGTCAAAACTGTAATTGAACTTTATGTATATGCATATAGGTCTATGTTGCTCTGTGGTCTATGACCGATTAATCGGTCTTTGGCGTTGAACCTACGGTGCGTATATATCGGTCATTGGCGTCCAAAAGTTAAATGAGAACTTACAAGCTAGTTATAAGTAAACAAGTAACATGCAGTAGCTACATTAAAAGTTTGCCTCTTCTTGTTTAAAAGATTTCCTCTTCTTAATCACAATAAATTTAAACAATTAATAGCGGGTCACACGTATTTGAAGTCGAAAAACGCTCTCCCATCTGAAGCTGTTTTTCGACTTAAAATACGCGAGTGACCCGTTATTAATATACCTATATTTAATATGTCTGTGTCTCACGAAAGTTTTGTTATTAAAATCACAATACATTTCTTTCGCATTTCATACACGAGAAATTATCGGCTACACCCGTATTTTTGTAATAGGTAAGTAATCTATTAAAGTACAATAAAATGAACTTTCCCGAATATTCCTTCGAGGAATGATCGCGAAATTTCCCGACTTAGTCCCCGGAATATCCTCTATAACCGCACAAACACTAGTTTGCGGCGTGTGTGTAATTAGGCAGTTTACCTGCGCGTAAACCGATTGTGCGTAAGCCCTTCGCGTTTCTGCTCCCCTGGTTCTTCGACGTCAAAGATATGTTCACACATTTGCACCTTACTCCTTTGTAATACGGCCGAAAATGTAAACATGTCTTTGACGGCGCCTGGTACTTTACAGGTAAGCAAAATGGGGGTAATTCTGGTTTATGGTGTTTCCCACGTCCTAATTTAGACGCGTTAGCGCCTAACGATATTTTCAGTCATTCATAATCATGGATTATGTTATAGAGTCCTTTATTGCGTACCTTCTCGTTTTATTGCTACCTTTCATTTAACCGGCCGTATTCGTATTGAGACCGGGCAAAAATTCTGAAATGTATATAATTATAGATAAAGGGGCTCCTCCGGGAGACTTGCCTAAATGGAAGGCATAAAGCATTCTATAAAAAAAATGCCAACTCAAAATATTTATGTTTTAGCATGCATGTATCATGCACAAATAGCGGAAACGATACGGTTTTAATTAAGTGACTTCGTTAGCGACGAATGCGTTAAAAATCTCAACCCCATTTTCACTGTATATTTGAAGATTCTAACTTCAACAGTTTAGTGCAGCGTGTTATCCGTCAATATCAGGGTAAAAACGGGACTCCATTACTAAGACTCCGCTGTCCGTCCGTCTGTCACCAAGCTGTATCTCATGAACCGTGATAGCTAGACAGTTGAAATTTTCACAGATGATGTTTTTCTGTTGCTGATATACTTAACAACAAATACTAAAAATTACGGAACCCTCGGTGGGCGAGTCCTACTCGGCCTACTCGCACTAGTCCGGTTTTTTTAAATGACAGTACGCTCTTTTCTTAAGGTTCAAAGTTCGTATCCTACGAGCAACACCGGCTTCCGATACGTCGTATCGGTTGGTATCTGGAACTATAAACTATATACGGAAATGCATTAAAATCTTCCTCGCCACATGCCAGGAGCACATAGCCCGTATATAGTGTACGACCGCGCTCTGCATACTCGAAACCGTGCCTCCTTGGGACCGAATGCATTTTTGCAATTCCAATGCTATGACGGCAACCGCATAAATATGGAGATATCGGCCTTAATCATTCCGTTTCTCGGGTTTATGGTGCCCGGGTGGTCGAACGGATTTAAATAGGGGTTGGAACAACAACAACGTGTGCCTATTAAAAAACCGGCCCAGTGCGAGTCGGACTCGCGTTCCAAGGGTTCCGTACATTGCACAATTTAAACAATGTACATATTTTTTATGTGGAACTTGAGTGAAATGTCTTTAAAAAACCCGTAGGGGTCGGACCAAAAACTAAGTTATTAAGTCCGACTCATGCTTGACTGCAATTTCTAATAGGTTTTCCTGTAATCTATAGGTAAAGATCTATATTGTGTATTTTTTTTCAAAATTTTAGACCCAGTAGTTTCGGAGATAAAGGGGGGGGGGGAATGGTCACTTTTTGCCTATTTTCTTGAATAACTTCTAAATGGTTTATCCTAAAATTATAAAAAAAATATATTTGAGATTCTCACAATGAGCTCTTTCATTTGATATATAACAGGTTATACTTTGAAAAACTTTATTTTTTAATTTTCTCATTTACCCCCCAAAAGTGGCCCCCATGTTTAAAATTCATTTGTTTACGATACATGTCCGTCTTTGGGTCACAAATTTACATATGTATACCAAATTTCAACTTAATTGGTCCAGTAGTTTCGGAGAAAATTAGCTGTGACAGACGGACAGACAGACAGACGCACGAGTGATCCTATAAGGGTTCCGTTTTTTCCTTGTGAGGTACGGAACCCTAAAAAGTAGGTTATATTATATGTTTTAATTTTGTATCAAGCAGAAACGTCTCGTATAGCATCGTTCGCATGTTATTAAGCTTAGAAACAAATTATAAGTGGAAAAAAAAAATTGTAATTGTTCTATAGTCTTATGTAACGTATGTATGTTTGTAAGCATGTTTGATACGGCAGTGCCGAACAAGCCCTGTTTCTACTTGTTATCAATATCAGTATGTTATAATTAATGGAACTATAGGTCTTATTTCTTAGGTCAGGCAGGATTTAGACCAGGGCGTTCATGTGCGGACCAGATCAACCTCTTGCGAATGGTCCTAGAACAATGTCGGGAGATGCAGTGTGAGGTTTTTGCTCTATTTGTGGACTTTGAAAAAGCCTTCGATAGGGTAAAATGGGCTAGCATATGGAGGGTTCTGAAGCTTAACGGTGTGCCAGAGAAGCTGATCAACATTATCAAAGCACTCTATCATGGATCTTCGTGTAGAGTGCTTCACAAGGGAAAACTCACAGAGAGTATAGATGTCACAGCAGGCGTCAAACAGGGTTGTTTGCTTTCCCCACTGCTATTCCTGATGGTGCTCGACGACGTGATGTGCAGGGTTACCAGCAGAGGTCGAAGAGGCTTGCCTTGGACATCCGAGAAAGACCTCGAGGATATCGACTTTGCAGACGACCTCTGCCTTATAGCAACCACGCGTGAGCAACTCCAAGACAAGGCAGAAGATCTAGCAGAAGAGGCTGAAAAGGAAGGATTGCGCATTAACTACAAGAAAACAAAGGAAATGCGCCAGAACACCACCGATTCAACTTCAATGCTGATCAAGGGAAACCAGATTGAACAAGTGGCTAGCTTTTGCTATCTGGGCAGTATTGTCGACCAGAGTGGAGGAACGGAAGCAGACATTGAAGCACGAATAAACAAAGCCCGAGCCGCATTCGGCCAGCTTAAACCTGTGTGGAACTCCTCTACCCTGACGAGAAGAACCAAAGTGAGGATCTTCAATTCCAATGTAAAGGCCGTGCTGCTGTACGGGTGCGAAACCTGGTTTGTCCGCAAAGATCTAATGACGAAGCTCCAAGTGTTTGTGAAAAAATGCTTAAGGCAAATCCTTCGCATCTTTTGGCCTAACTGGATCACAAACGCTCACTTATGGAGAATAACCGGACAAACACCCGTGCACAGGGAGATACAGACGCGAAAATGGCATTGGATTGGACATATCCTCAGGAAACCTGACACCCACCTATCCAAAGTGGCCCTGACCTGGAAGATGCCCGGCAAGCGGAAACATGGTCGCCCTAAATCCACTTGGCGTCGTTCTGTGGAGCAAGAACTGGGTGTATTGGGGATGGGGTGGGAGGAGGTTACCCAAGCTGCCCAAGACCGTAGTCAATGGAAAGACAAGATTCGGGCCCTACACCCCAGCAGGGGGTAACAGGAAAAGAAGAAGAAGATAGGTCTTATTTTATATCTGCAAGTTTAAACTTATCTGTATGTGACTGTTTGTTTCCTAAATAAATAAAAAAAAAAAATTCACTGTCTTGGATGGGACTCATCTAATACATAGAACTAACTGGTGACCGAAGAGCTGGCGGCTTCCTCGCACAACGTATCAGCATTGCGATACAGCGGGGAAATTCCGCCAGCATCCTTGGTACAATGCCTCAAGGGCCTATTTTAGATTTAAGCTAGTTATTAATTTCGTTTACGTAGTACCACTGTATATATCTTGTATGTAAATAAAGAGATCTTATACAAAGAAAACATCCATAAATCAGGAACACATATGTGTAATGGACGCACATATTTGTTTTCTATTTCTATGATTTTAAGTAGGTATTTATCTATACCAGATATTGAACACCCCCCCCCTACTTCGTAAAAATGAATATTGAAATGAAAATGGTTTCCTATTTAATGCAGTCATTATAACTCCTGTGAAACTTGCAACTTCTTAAAAATCGATACGTCCACTTTGAAACTCTTTAAGAAAACGTCTTCGCATCTCTGTCGAATTATTACTTTGATAAGTCTCAAAGGAGATGCTAAAATGTTTTTGTGTGATTGCGAAAGTTGCGAGCAATTACAGACGTCCTCGCCCGAGGCGATGCCGGTATAGTACAGAGGTAGGAGCGGTATACCGGCATAACTTTGGGCGCTATTGCTGATGGAAATTGTATGGTATATTAAATTTTCAAAAAATCCATACTAATATTATAAATGCGAAAGTCTGTCTGTCTTTCTGTTTGTGTGTTCCCTCTTCACGCTTAAACCGCTGTATCGATTTAGATGAAATTTGGCATAGAGATAGGTTGAGTCCCTGAGAAGGACATAGGATAGTTTTTATCCCGAAAATCATCCCTTATGAAAGTAAAAAGCGGGGTGGAATTGAGATAATTAATGAAGTGCCTGCTAATTAGTTTGCATAATATGCTCAAATTGAATAATTGCTATGAGAATTTTTCCAGGCGCGATACTTACTTTAGCTGCTGTTACTAAGTCCACGCAGACGAAGTCGCGGGCAAAAGCTAGTATTGGCAACGCCATTGTGAATATTTCATACATTTTCTAATTAATTTTAAGTTTATTTTTATTATCTCATACACACCACTCGAACGCACCTATTATATATTTATACCTGGCAACATATTTTCCTATTCCCCCACTCCCCTCTTTCAACCGCCAGTGCCACCTAAACCTATCACCGCGCGCGAGCTCAAAAATTGGCTCATCTAAATAAACTCAAAATCATGTGAAAAAGTACTCCATGGACATCAGTGCCGCCCTGTGAATTGTGAACTGAATAAAGTTTGATTGTGCCGAAAGAAGAAACTCAAAACTGGAGTCGGCAGGTTATCAAGTGTCGAAGGTTGGTTTTCCCGTCCTCTCCAAGTGTTGGTCCTTATCGATCCTGATCCTTCCTATATCAATATATCATTATTTCATACATATTTACAGTAATCACACACTCAAAAGTATAATTTATACGTATATTTGTTAAAAACGCACAACGTGCCGTCATACTTTAATTGGTTCACATCACGCTTATTTCATCTCATTTCGCAACTAATTATTAATAAATACCAGTTATTTTACTCATTCTATAAGATTAAAAGCATATTTTTGGTAGATCGCGCATATTTCGTAAAATCAATTGTAAAAATTTGTTCGCCGCTCGCGCGATTTATCTACCTACCAACCCGCCATATTTGTAGTTAAACTCGCCCGCAAAATTCGTCAACCTCGTCGCTTTGATTTTGTTTTACTTATATAACAAAACTCTCATTTTATAACTTTACGCAAATTACGCATACTTACCTTATTATTAACTGACTCATTACAAAATGAAAGACGACGAAGAAGTGATGATTACCTTTTTAGAACATAAAAAACAATTTCTGTTTCAAATAATTCAAGAAGTTTATAATTTAAGCTTGAGGGTTTCCGATGATGTCACTCGCACGCAGTTTTTAGCGAGGACTCAATCCGCTGATAAAACGCGTTCAGATTATATTGAAACCGTAGATAAACTTATAATTGAACAACTCAAAGTAAATCCTGAGGCTCAGCCGAGTTATAGTATTTTAAATACATTCGATGAGTTATATTGTTACGTTAAACAAAAAGAAACTATTTTGAAGCAAGAGCTTGAGGACCAAAAGAAAAATAATAACTTTAATACGAAGTTACCCCCTCTTCAACTCATAGGTTTTGATGGTACTCCTACTAAGTGGCCAGTATTCTATGAAAATTTCCGCAGTGTCATACACACTAATACTCGCCTAACAAATGCTGAAAAGGTCCAGTACCTAATAGGCTGTCTCTCCGGCAAAGCACTCAATGTTTGTTCCGGAATAACCGCTACCTCTGAAAACTATGACATCATATGGCAAGCTCTTCTAGCAAAATACCAAGATACTAGGGTACAGGCTTCTGTCTATCTAGATCAAATGTTACAACAAAAGACTGGGCAGTCAGTCGATAATATACTTGATAACTTTTGTTCCGCTGAAGCGGCATTACAGCGCTTGAAAATTGATAACTTATCAGATTTCATCCTAACTCATATTGCCTTAAGTAAGTTGGACAAATCTATGATTGACCTGTTCGAACAAGCTCATAGACATATCGACATTCCTAAATTTAGTGATTTAAAGAAATTTCTAACCGAACAGAGTAAACTCCAAGTACTTCACGCACCGTCTCGCTCTCACACGCAAATTTATAATAATAATTCTCGCACTCAATCATTCAGTACTAACAAACCCGCAACGCAAACTAATAAAATAAAAACATTCTGTACTCAAGTTACAAATCCGCAACCTCAAACTTACAGCAAGTTTAACAACTCTGACATTCTCAGTCTCACTCAATCTCGCTCATGCAAAGTGTGTAAATCTCAACTCTCTCACCCGCTATTTAAATGTGAATATTTCTTACAACAAAATACTCAAACGCGCAACGACATAGTTCGTCAACACACATTTTGCATAAACTGTTTAGGTTTTCATCATATTAGTACATGTAAATCAACAAATAGGTGTTCGATTTGCAATAAGAAACATCATTCTTTGTTACATTACGAGACCCAGTCGAATACAACGCATTCCTTGCAATCAGCTGATTCAAATATAAACAATAATAACAACTCGGCTGGCACGAGCGCTGCTCCAGCACCGCGTCCAAGCAGTAGTAGCACATCGAATCTTCCGTCTCTGTCCCACCCGCCGCGTCAGCCGCGCTCGCCTACGGCGACTGCAGCCCGCACGAACGGCGGCCAGACAAACGATAACCTCGCGCTTTCTGTTACAATTCCCGCTCGAAATTTAAATAGTTACACTTTAGTTTTATGCCCGACTGCGTCTGTTAACGTTTATAGTAATAATCAAACGCATCGCCTCCGTGTATTCTTGGATACGGGAGCGGCTACTAATTTCATAACAAAGGCTTGCTGTGAACGCTTAAATTTAAAAGTTACTCCCGCACCCGCTATTATTAATGGCATAGGAAAAATACAAGACCGCGCGTTTGGAATAACGCAACTTACAATACACTCTCGATTCGACTCACGCTGTTCCTATACCGTTTGTTGCCGCGTTATGAATGAAATTACGGACATTTTACCTAGCGCCGAGCTAGAAATCACGCAATTAGACCATCTTCAAGGTTTGCCGATGGCCGATGATGAATATTACTTACCGGGCGAGATAGATTGTTTGATAGGTAATGAATTATTCCCCACGTTACTCGGACCAGGTAAGGTGACCTCGCCAACTTCCTCGGTTGTAGGTATCGAAACTACTCTCGGATATATCGCCGGAGGAAGGGCGCATTGTTTTCCTCATTCGCTCGAAAATAAAACTCGCTCTTTAAACGCTCACAATTTGGAAAAGACTTTCTTTTGCCAAACTGAAGATTTTGCTCTCGATCAATTAACGCAACGCTTTTGGGAAATCGAAAATGTCCCAGAAAAGACCCATTTTAGTCCAGATGACGAAGCATGTGAAAAACATTTTCAGTCAACTTATACGCGCGAGGACGACGGTACCTATACCGTTGCTCTTCCGTTCAAACACTCACCTACCGAATTAGGATCATCTTATTCTGCAGCGAAGCACCGCTTATTAAATTTAGAAAAGAAACTCGACTCAACTGGATTACGATCCGATTATAACGCAACTATCCAAACTTACATAGATCAAGGTTATTTAATAAAGGTTCCGAATAATTTTCAAAACACTGATTCTTATTACATACCGCATAGGGCCGTTTATCGTCCCGACAAAGAAACTTCAAAGACGCGTATCGTACTGAACGCTGGTTGTAAAACCACCTCAGGAAAATCCCTTAATGATTTACTTTACGTAGGTCCAGTTCTACAGAATAATATTTTCGAATTGCTTTTAAATCTCCGCATGTTCTCAATTGCAATTTCCGCAGATATCGAAAAAATGTATTTTCAAGTGAAACTTTCTCCTGATCATCACTCATTCCAAAGAATTTTATTTAGGTTTGACACTAATTCACCGATCGAAATATATCAATTTAGTCGAGTCTGTTTCGGTGTTTCTAGTTCACCCTATTTAGCTTTGCGCGTCGTGCGACAACTTGCCGCAGATAGCCGTGATTCATTCCCGCTCGCCGCTTATGAAGCCGAAAACCATATGTACGTTGACGATTACGTTAGTTCCGTTGATAACGTGGATACGGCAGAAAAAATATATAAAGAGATGACCGCTATGTTCAAATCGGGAGGTTTCAACTTAGTTAAATGGATTTCAAATGATACTCAACTCATGTCGCGCGTCCCATCCGCTCAGAAAAGCCCTCTTGCAGTCAACTTTGATGATGATCCCAACGCTGATACTAAAATCGTAGGTATGCAATGGCAGCCTACGGATGATCAATTTCACTTTAAAACAAACATAGATTTTCCAGAAACTTGTACTAAACGCTCGATTCTGTCTGTCACCGCGCGCTTGTTCGACCCGCTAGGTCTAATTAGCCCGGTTGTAGCTTATATGAAATTACTCATTCAAGAATGTTTTAAACTTCAACTCGATTGGGATGATGAGGTGCCTGACTTCATTGTCTCCAAATGGAAACAATTCCACCAGGAACTTCCGCATTTATCAGAAATTAAAATACCGCGCCATATTGGCATCACGTCCAAAAATAGAATAACTTTAATCGGATTCGCCGACGCTAGCCAGCAGTGCTATGGTGCTGCGATCTATGTACGCGTAGACTCAGATGAAAACTCAACCGCAAATTCAGTAGAATTACTCACCGCTAAATCAAAAGTTTCCAACTCTAATAAAACCCTCGCTCGCTTAGAGCTCTGCGCTGCCGTGTTACTCGCAAAATTAATAAATTCCGTTCGCGATGTCCTAAGTAAACGATGCACTATAAATAAAATATACGCTTTTTCAGACGCCACTGTGACACTCACATGGATTCATTCGCCCGCTTATAAATTTCACACATTTGTAGCTAATCGTATCGCTCAAATAAATGAATACTTACCCGCTTCCCACTGGTTCCACGTTCGTGGCGTAGAGAACCCTGCAGATATTGTATCGCGACCTGTAACGCCAATAGGATTAATAAATAACTCCCTCTGGTTCTACGGCCCGCAATGGTTATCCGCTCCTATTAATACCTGGCCTGTAAAGGAATTTAAAATAAATCATAATAAACAAGATGATTTACAAGAAATTAAAGTTACTTCGCTTCCCGCGCAAACTGTATTACCTACGGTCGAACCTACGCACCCAATTCATGACCTCGCTGTAAGATGTTCGACGTGGATTAAACTCATTCGCTCACTCGTATACGCATTTCGCTTTTCAAAATTACTTCACTCTCAAGGTTCCATAACTCCAAATGACTTAGAATATGCAGAATACCGCGTGCTACGCTACGAGCAAGCAACACATTTCTCTCGCGAGCTTAATGCTATTCAAAATAACAAACTAATTCCTAGTAAATCAGTTTTAAAACTGCATCCATTTATTGACGACCAGGGTCTCCTAAGAGTAGGAGGTAGACTAACTCATTCTCAATTAGGTTTCGATCAAAAACATCAAATACTATTGTCTGCAAAAAGTAGAATAGTATCGCTTTTAGTAGATTATTATCACTCGTCGAACCTGCACACTGGTCCCGCCTTAGTACTAGCATTAATTAGACAAAAATATTGGATTTTATCTGCTCGAAATTTAATTCGCCAAAGAGTACACAAATGCAACTCCTGTTTCAAACTCAAACCATTATCTACTCAGCCACCGATGGGTGACCTCCCCGCTATACGCGTCTCTCAAGTCAAGGCATTCGTACACACAGCTGTCGATTACGGCGGACCATTCTATATTACTCATATACGCCGCCGCGGAGTTAAAAGCCATAAGGCTTATATCTGTCTGTTTGTTTGCTTAACAACAAAAGCCATTCATTTAGAATTGGTCTCCGATCTAAGCACGGACTTATTTCTTGCCGCTTTCAAACGTTTCATTTCACGCAGAGGTCCTGTTTCAATTTTATATAGTGACGGAGGTACAAATTTCATTGGTGCGAAAAACAAATTAAACGAAATTTACCCGCTAATACAGTCCACTGATTATAACAACTATTTGAGTAATTACCTTGCTCAACACAAGATTCAATTTAAACACAGTCCACCTTATGGACCGCATTTTAACGGATTGAGTGAAACTAATATCAAGTCAGTCAAAACTCACTTATACAAATCTATAGGGAATCAAATTTTAACCTACGAAGAATTTAATTCTATTTTGGTTCAAATTGAAGGGCTTCTTAACGGTCGTCCAATTTGCGTCCTATCATCGGATCCTTCCGATCCGACCGCGTTATCTCCAAGTCATTTCTTAAATATTACTCCACTTAAATTTTTACCCGCTGAGAAAATTGACAGTAATATTTCAAATAATATGTTAACTCGCTATCAGCTCCTAAATAAAATTGTTCAAAGTTATTGGAACCGTTTCAGCACGGAATATCTCACTTCTCTTCAACAACGCGATAAATGGAATTCACTTTCCAAACCTGTGAGTGTGGGAACAGTTGTTGTCATTAAAGATGATCACTCTCATCCTATGTTCTGGCCTCTCGCTGTTGTCTCAGAGGTTTTCCCAGGAAAAGATAATGTAATTCGCGTCGCAAAAGTAATTACTTCTTCAGGAACTTATGTCCGTCCTGTAACTCGGCTCTGCCCGCTACCTACGCAATAGTTAAGTTTAGTATAGTACAAACTTAGTTTAAAAAAGGAAAATAATCCTTAGTATTAGTACCTAGATTAATTTTTTACTCTTAACGCAATGTAGAGGAAACCTCTAGGCGCCCCGAAGTTGGCAACGCCATTGTGAATATTTCATACATTTTCTAATTAATTTTAAGTTTATTTTTATTATCTCATACACACCACTCGAACGCACCTATTATATATTTATACCTGGCAACATATTTTCCTATTCCCCCACTCCCCTCTTTCAACCGCCAGTGCCACCTAAACCTATCACCGCGCGCGAGCTCAAAAATTGGCTCATCTAAATAAACTCAAAATCATGTGAAAAAGTACTCCATGGACATCAGTGCCGCCCTGTGAATTGTGAACTGAATAAAGTTTGATTGTGCCGAAAGAAGAAACTCAAAACTGGAGTCGGCAGGTTATCAAGTGTCGAAGGTTGGTTTTCCCGTCCTCTCCAAGTATATATATATATATAATGCATTCAGAAGCCTTGGAAATAGATTCGTAGTCGTATTTTGTTCGCTCCTGAGTTCACGATAAAAAAACTGACTCGATTATACGATATTCTATGAATTTCAGGTCATTGCAATCTGTAGCATTGTTAAAACTTCAGAAATCTGTGTCATAATTAGAGTTGCAACTATTCGGTATTCGGCCTGTTCGACCACTTTACCGAATATTCGGTATTCGGCCGAATGTTGCCTACTATTCCGCCGAATACGAAATATCGGTTGGACCTACCTAAAAAAAAATTACACAATAAAAATACCCAAAACCTGGGTATATTTAATATTTAAAATGTATTATGTATTGCAAAGATGTTAAATACGAAGACCCTTTTATGAGCATTTGTTGATTACAAATAATTAAATTTTTATCATGGGTCTGATTTGATTAAATCTTAATTAGCAAACGTTATGCGTAGTTTTCATAATATCATAATACTTGTGACTCAAAATGTTCGCACGTCATGCCGAATGTTCGGTCGCCGAATATTCGGCGCTTCGGCCGAGAGAGGCCGAATATCCGGTGATCGGTATTCGGCCAAAACCACTATTCGGGGCATCCCTAGTTTTAATTTACATATTTGCAATTTATTATAATCTAATGGGTCTAACTAAAATAGAAAACGCGGAGAATGGTATCCTTTCTTAGCACCCATCTCAATTGCAAATAATGTAACACGTGTAGCATGAAAAATAACTTCTCCGGAATATCGGATCTACATTAACACGATTATGGAGGGATTTAGAAATCTAAATATGAAGGGTATTTGCAGAGAGACCGGATGGGTTGACTTTGGTTCCCTGGGAGAGGGGGAAATGTTTAGTGTGGGACGCAACGTGCGTCAGCACTTTCGCGGCGTCGCATATTGGCCGTACTGTGAGAACGGCAGGGGCAGCAGCCGAGTTGGCTGCAGTTCGCAAGCGGGAGAAGTATGAGGTCCTGGCGAACTATTTATTTGTCCCTCTTGCAGTGGAAATTACGGGGTGCTGGTGTACGGAGGCCAAGGCCTTTTTCGGGGAAGTGGGGAGACGCATGCGGGAGAGGGGTTTGGATCCTCGCTCTGGGTCCTTCCTGATGCAAAGATTGTCCATCGCGGTTCAGCGTGGCAACGCGGCGAGCGTCATGGGCACCTTTGCGTCGGGGGGGTCGCGGGACGAGTTTCGGGACGGCTGAAGTGTGACTTATTATTATTAGTGTTAGTTTCTAGGATGGTATAGTTTAGATTTGCATTGTCATATTCATATTCCTTTATTGATAAAATTATAATAATAATAATAATAATAATAATAATAAATATTATAGGGACATTCTTACACAAATTGGCTAAGTCCCACGGTAAGCTCAAGAAGGCTTGTGTTGTGGGTACTCAGACAACGATATATATAATACTTATACAAATACTTAAATACATAGAAAACATCCATGACTCAGGAACAAATATCTGCATGTGTTCATCACACAAATAAATGACCTTACCGGGATTCGAACCCAGGACCATCGGCTTCACAGGCAGGGTCACTACCCACTAGGCCAGACCGGTCGTCATTATAAATGTTACATGTCATAGGTAATATTAATAAGTAAGTATAATTGTCAGAGACCTGGGCGCTAACAATGGGCCTCTTAAGAAGGCTCAAGGTCACGCAAAGGGCAATGGAGAGAGCTATGCTCGGGGTTTCTCTGCGTGATAGAGTCAGAAATGATGATATCCGCAGTAGAACTAGGGTCGCCGACATAGCTCGCAGAATTGCAAACCTTAAGTGGCAGTGGGCGGGGCACATTGCTCGCGGAACTGATGGCCGGTGGGGCCGGAAGGTTCTGGAGTGGCGTCCGCGTACCGGAAGACGAACTGCCGGTAGGCCTCCAACAAGATGGAGCGACGACCTGGTGAAGGTCGCGGGAATTCGGTGGTTGCGAGCGGCACAGGATCGGTCGGAGTAGCGAGCCTTGGGGGAGGCCTATGTCCAGCAGTGGACATCTATCGGCTGACATGATGATGATGATGATGATGATAATTGTCAGTTTAATCACAATTCATTTAAAATAACTATCATGAATTGATGAGACATCAAGGGCTGGGCGAATTTGGTCTGTCCACCGCATTGGGCTCCGGCGTCTCGGCCTATCGCCTTCGATGTTAACAGTGATTACCAGCTTTTCCAGGTTATCACTGTCTTTCCTGGAAGTGTGGCCAAAATACACAAGCACTTTGCGTAAGCAGATAGTAGACAGCCTGATTGATGTTTGTTTGGTAAATTATGGAAATATTAAACACACCCATAAGCACGATGTGTCATAAATCTAAAGTATTACAATTTATACGTATACATAAGTTAACGTTTGCGTCATTTGAGCTGAGGCTTAAATTAGACATAAACAATTCCGCAAATATGTCTGTCTGTCTGTCCGTCCCGGAACGGAGCGACCTAATTAGGATTACGTCGTGAAAAGGAGGCCGATTATGCTACCATTACCATTTCCCCATATTCCGTCATATTTTCTATGGCGGTAACAGAAAGGAAAGTTTGAAGAATGCATGAGAATTTCGGGACACTTTTTTCTTCTGGAAGGATGAAAAGGGCTCGTGGTTCTGATTAGAAATAACACAAAAGTGGCAAAAAATGGCAAAAAAAAACGCTCAGTTGTAGTATTGTACATACACATGGTTGGGTGGTTTTACTTTTTAGGGTTCTGTACCTAAAGGGTAAATACGGGACCCTATTACTAAGACTCCGCTGTCCGTCTGTCTGTCACCAGGTCATCTCTTGAACAGTGATAGCTAGACAGTTGAAATTTACACAGATGATGTATTTCTGTTGCCGCTATAACAAATACGAAAAACAGAATAAAATTAATATTTAAGTGGGGCTCCCATACAACAAACGTGATTTTTTTTGCCGTTTTTCTGCGTAATGGTACGGAACCCTTCGTGCGCGAGTCCGACTCTCACTAGGCCGATTTTTATTATTAGTGTTGTGGGCCCTTGAGTGCCACGTCGACCAAGCAGTGATCCATTGTGACCCTTTGAAGTTTATTACTAATGCCCGTTGAATCCAGAAAATGCCAGATTCTTACATGCCGCCCTAAGTAGGTCTCATTGGCATTAATGGTCCACAGGAACAGAGAACGGTTTTACTAAATCGAATTGTTTTTACAGAATCGGAATCCAGGGTGGCGCAGGTGAGGGGCCGCTTGCGAGGTGCCGGAAATTGGCACTGGCAAACAAACATGTTTTCTTTGTAAATTTAAATTTTATGCGGGTCTTTTTAAATTTAAGTTAAAAAAATTAAGGATTTTTATACAAACATTGCTACTGATAACTTCGGAAATGTTATAAAATATGGCCTAATATACTTACATATTTTGCTTCCATCAGACCTGCTAGCATGAGTAGCGTTCTCGCGCGCTAGTCCATACTTGAAGTCGCGCTAGATTTATGGAGTCGCGCGCGGGAACGCAACTCATGCTAGCAGGTCAGATTTGTTTACTTGTCTATTATTATCTATTACTTACTTACTTACTACTTGTTTATTATTATTGCCTATTTACTGACCTGTAAAACATTAACTTTTATTAATAAATGTCTTGTGTCTTGTATTAGATTTATTAGCTACGTCGCTATAAGAGCTACGTCGTAGCCGCTACGTGCCTCACGTAGCACTTAAACCTTTAGGCTGGAAACAGTGTTCGACCGACAGTCAGCGCTGACCGTCGGTCGGCGTAGCTATCTATGCAAGTCTATGAACGCGCGCACAGCTATGCTGACGGTACGCGCGTGATTTGGTCAGGACCGACGGTCAGCGCTGACCGTCGGTCGAGCAGTGTTTCCAGCCTCTCGTGAGCGTCAGGATGGCGGGTGGACCTCGGTGATTTTCTCGGTGATGTCCAGTACTAAAGGGATAGGAAATAATTACAATTATTTATTGTGTGTTTCGTATCTCCTACATAGGTATTTCAATTATGTAAACATACTTTTATAGACCACAAAATTTAAGTAATTAGTGAGTTTATTACAAATAAACACATCCACCTGAACACAAAATATAGACCGAAACACTCACCAAAACACGCTCTGCGCGTCACAAGCAATGCGCATCCTGTTTCTCGTCATTGGCACGTTTTTACTTATCCCTGCGCCATTTTTACTTATCCTTGAATTGCTCGCGTTGTTAGTTGCCGAGATAGTGCGTGTGTCCGGCACTATATGCCGTCCGTGGTTACGGGACTTCCCCCTACCTATGTATAAATTACATACAGAATGCAGTATGCCAGTATACAAAGTCCCAGGAAAGCGAGACAGCACTCATATCACTAATTTGGTGCAGTACGAACACAGCGAGTGCTCTCAAAGGAAGTGCCGGGAGCGCGTTGTTTCTAAGAAAACTAGCTCCTTAATTTACTATGTAGTTTTTGATAAGTATGAAAACTAAGTTTACAAGTTGTTTTGACATTGGAGACGAAATTTTCAAATGTTGTTTAACATTAATGTAACATCTGATAGCGTTATTCATACACACCTGTCAGGTTTAACAAGCCCTTCACAATCGTTTGTCCTTATCTGTCATATTGACACTTGTGTTTGTTAGAAAGGGACAAAATTTAACAAAGGCTTGCAAGTTTTATGAATAAGGGGTACAGTCGCCATCAGATATATCGAAGTGGCCGAGGTGCTCAAAAATATCTGAACACGCACTCTAGCGCCTTATATATATATAAGTATACCTATATATCTGATAGTGACTGTACGTAGGTATATTACGGAAGCTAATAATATAAATGTTAATTAGATAACAAATACGAGTATAATATTTAAGGCGAATACACATAATATTCGTCATTTTCACAGTATTACATTCTTTCATCTGGATTCTCTGGGTATACCATACCTTTGTTTTTTAGGGTTCCGTACCCAAAGGGTAAAAACGGGACCCTATTACTTACTAAGACTTCGCTGTCCGTCTGTCCGTCCGTCTGTCTGTCACCAGGCTATATCTCATGAACCGTGATAGCTAGACCTCGGTGCGCGAGTCCGACTCGCACTTGGCCGGTTTTTTTTTGTTTCGATTACATTAGAGCTAGTACAACCTAGTTGAAACGTCGGAAAAAAGGTAAAATGATGAAATTTAATCTCGTTAGACCCGGTAATGACATTAATTATAAATTAGAGGCACCAAAAAGATACCTGTGCTTAACGAACCTCTCTCAATCACTACATAGTATAAAACAAAGTCGCTTTCCGCTGTCTGTCCGTCCGTCCCTATGTATGCTTAGATCTTTAAAACCACGCAACGGATTTTGATGATTTTTTTTAAGAGATAGAGTGATTCAAGAGGAAGGTATAATGTATGTATAATTTGTAAAGGTCTTGTGTAAATTAATTGCACTACCCGCGCGAAGCCGGGGCGGGTCCCTAGTTTACCATAAAAACGGTTTAGTAACCTCTCTAAATGTCCTCACATTAATACATGTAACACGAGAGGCGACGCATTTTACACTAAATTCATTACTGCCACCACATTAGCAGGGACAAATGCCTTGAGGCCGGCGGAGGCCAAAAAAACTTACGTGGGTCCCCGAGGTCCTTCATTGAATTCCAGCAAAAACTTATTTAAATGTCTAGGCCTGCATATTGTGGGTGCTGTTTTAACCAGATGCTATGTCACTAAATTTTTCGGGCGTTCGGCGCACGAATGGTCTCAGCAGTAATAATAAAGAAAGAAAGAGAGCGTTTGAAGCGTTATACCTCTCTCTCTCGCTTCATATTATGAAAAAAAAAGTAATTTATTGTCGCAGTATATAAAAAAAACCTTACCCCTAAACCCTATGGTCCTTATGACAGTTCATTTTTATATGGAGTATTTATTTAAAATTGGGTTGTTTCCACGTGTTGAATTTTATAACAAAATCTAGTTAAATAGATAGAAAATAAGCAATTTATCACAATAAATTGGAAACTTAAACAATTTAGGAGAATAATAAATAGATACAAGACAAACTAAATCTTGCCAATTAGTTTAAAACACAAATATCTCCTAACAGTAAATAACCATAGCAATCGAGCGCATAGCCTAGTACTGATCGACCACTCGCATAGCACAAAATCAGTGTCTGCTGGCAAATATGACGTACCACGAGTACAAAACTATTTCGGTGACAGAACCCTAAAGAAAAGATTAAAAATTTTCGCCATTACCAAACTAAAATGGAGTTGGGCGGGACATGTTGCTAGGCAGTGATGGCAGGTGGACTAAAATGTTAACGGAATGGTGGCCGCTTTCGAATGAAAGAAGCCCCTGGCGTCCATCGGCTCGTTGGGTGGACGACATCCGGAAGATTGCGGGTCACTTCTGGATGAGATTAGCTCAGGACCGGGACAAGTGGCGTACTGGAAGAGAGGCCTATGCTCAGGAGTGGGCGATAAAAGGCTGATATGATGATGGTGATGATAACAAGCAATAAGTTAAGTATCATAGCAAGTATAATAATTTAGTTAACTATCTTACCTGCAGGCAAACTGTGAAACTGTATAAATTGTATGTATAATTTTTTAATAATAAATCTCTATCTATCTATCTAAGCTGCATAACCCTAAAATCCTTTCCACGGATCGCCATTTCTACAGTAGAAAAGTACAGGAAGCTATTGAAATAAAAAAACATTGCAGTTTCAATCGGGAAGAGGGTTTTAAAATCTCATCCACATGGAATCCAGTCATTAGTAAATGTAACCGGAAATGAATATCGACAGTCGATAAATCGAATATCGTTAGTGTTGTGTGTCGACAAAGTAACATCCCTAGTGCGCAAAACGTTCAAGCTGATAAACAAGTGCGGGTAGTTCGAAAAACTCGCGCGGCTAGAAGATGTTATTGTCAACTTTAGCCAGTCTTCTCCGAGACCACGGGGACAACGCCGTCCTCGAGACGTCGGAGGTAAATCTTAAAACTTAAAGACGCGATTTAGGGTCGTTTTACAATTTAATAATGTGTTGAAATCGTGAAAGATTAAATCAGTGTTTTAAAATATTATAAATGCGAATTAACGACTAAAGGCTTCGTCCATATATTACATTACACAAAATTTAGTTTTTTTTACTGGGTTTAATTTGAGGTGGTGCAATAAAGAGGATTTGTACTGCATTGTAACTATATATTCCATCTATTAAATCCTTGATTACTACGCACTTCAAACGAGGTGACTACACTCATATAATTAAAAAAAAAAACCGACCAAGTGCGAGTCGGACTCGCCCACCGAGGGTTCCGTATTTTTTAGTATTTGTTGTTATAGCGGCAACAGAAATACATCATCCGTGAAATTTCAACTGTCTAGCTATCACGGTTCATGAGATACAGCCTGGTGACAGACAGATGGACAGCGGAGTCTTAGTAATAGGGTCCCGTTATTACCCTTTGGGTACGGAACCCTAAAAACATAAAATTTACCATGATATGGCGTTGTTTTGCCATTTTCTTCATCAGCCAGAGGATGTACACACTACACAGCGTTTGTGCCAAATATGTTTCTGATTAATATATAGGTACCTAACTACCTAGAACAATTCTTAGAAGCGACATCAAAAAATATTAGTTTTATATAGAAATATCGTAAAAGAAATATCCAATATTCGGTACAATAATAGCGATTTGGCGACTGACAGCTGGTAATTAACCAATCAGAACTTGCGAGAGGTCCAGAGGGCCAATCTAGCGTACAATGCCGAAAGATGGCATTTTTTCGACACGCCCGGCCGTGGCGTGGCCGGCTGGCGGTATGAAAGACTAGCGGAGTGTAGAACAATAGTTAAATACTTAAATAATTAAATATTCATTCGAAAGACTAACCTTTCGTATTTTCTACATAGGTAAAAAAACTTAGCTTAGAAATTTAACTTCTGTGGTAAATTTTCGCTCTTTAGCAATAAGGCCGCCTGTTGTTTACCTCTGTCTTCATGTATTTTTTGTGTTTCCATGTACCTACATTTATTCTGAGGTTGTGCAATAAAGAGGATTTGTATTGTATTGTATTGTAAATTTTCTTGCGTCGCTAAAATCAAATAGAAATGTCCAGTCGTCCTGTAACGCGAGCACTCTCTTATTAATTATGTCACGATGCGCCGCCAATGATATCCGCCTTTTCTTGTATTTATTTCCACTTGTCAGTTAATTTTTAGTACGTCTTGTGAGAATTTCCTGGGAATATGAAGCAAAGCCTACATCCACATTAATATAGAGCAAAACCGCATCCAAATTCATATCGCTTCAGCTTATGCCGTGGAAGATGCGTGGGCGCGGCAAACTCGCACAAACTTAAATTGGATCCCGGGCCTGCTGCCGTGCGTATCGGCGTGATCGCAGCATAACAATTGTTATTGTTTTGTATGCTGACTGGAAGAAACCCGCGAGGCAACACCAGTAAGAAGTGTAACCCCTCTCACTCTCGTCTTAAACTTAGAAAACCTGTGTTTTAGTAAGAGACCTAACAAACACAAATATCAAAGTGGCGTTTCAACAACAGCTTGTTAAATTTGCATGTTTAGAAATAACGCCATATAAAGGTATGGAGTTGCGTGATGGTTCTCTAGTAGAACAAAAGCTTATTTGAAAAAAAAAAAAAAAAACACGGTATAGACTCACTTGTTTTAGTCACTCGCGCGACATGTTTCGGAGAGCCTAGGTCTCCTTTCTCAAGCACTAACAGTGCGAGCAGCTTTCACGACGACCGTGTGTTGCGTATTTGCGTAAGTAAATATTTTTTAGGGTTCCGTACCCAAAGGGTAAAAACGGGACCTTATTACTAAGACACCGCTGTCCGTCTGTCTGTCACCAGGCTGTATCTCATGAACCGTTGAAATTTTCACAAACAGTTGAAATTTACACAGATGATGTATTTCTGTTGCCGCTATAACAACAAATATTAAAAAGTACGGAACCCTCGGTGCGCGATTCCGACTCGCACTTGGCCGTGTTTTTTTTACACTTCGCAGCGCAAAAATGCGCCTGATTTTAAACCGACTGTGACACACGTGTAGGCTTTTTAATACGTTGGTTTCTGTCATTTATTATGTAGTTTTGATCAATATCAATATGTATTATGTTAAATATGTCACGCTTTCATCTGGTTTACTGCGTGGGTAGACATTACCGCGTAACGCGTTTTATGTCAGATTGTACGTAGCTTCAATTAATTATAATTAATGACAGATATTTTACATATTACTCGGTTACAGTAGAAATTTTAATTACTTAATGTGTTTTCATAATCACATTAGTTTCGAACCAATGAACAAAAGGTGGTAAGTTAAACAATTATTTTAATCCTGTTGTGGAGAATAAAACATATTAGTGATTTAATTTTTAACAAGCAGAAACGTCTGCGATCGATGCTATTAAGCTTAGAATAAATTTAAAAGTATTTTTCTACTTTTAAATTTATATTAGTGATTTACAAATGTTTTTATCGCAGCAATTTTTTAAACTTTTGCCTAATCTCGTATTCAAATCGACTCAGTTACGAATTGTTTGTCTATTCAATTAGATTTTAACATCTTTAAAATTCATATTTATTGCTGTTGCGAATGGCGATATAAATTCATTATAATAAAAATATCGTAGTTGCACATGAATGGTAGGTAGGTATTTTGACGAAATCTGCGCTGTGAATTCAGATGTTTGTGTTTTAGACCTATATAAGTAAGTAAATACACTTTATTACACCACAAGACAAAAATTAAATAACGGATTTACAAAGTAAATAAAGGTAGTTTTTAATATTTGTTGTTATAGCGGCAACAGAAATACATCATCTGTGTAAATTTCAACTGTTTGTGAAAATTTCAACGGTTCATGAGATACAGCCTGGTGACAGACAGACGGACAGCGGTGTCTTAGTAATAAGGTCCCGTTTTTACCCTTTGGGTACGGAACCCTAAAAAATATTTACTTACGCAAATACGCAACACACGGTCGTCGTGAAAGCTGCTCGCACTGTTAGTGCTTGAGAAAGGAGACCTAGGCTCTCCGAAACATGTCGCGCGAGTGACTAAAACAAGTGAGTCTATACCGTGAATTTTTTTTTTTTTTTTCAAATAAGCTTTTGTTCTACTAGAGAACCATCACGCAACTCCTACCTTTATATGGCGTTATTTCTAAACATGCAAATTTAACAAGCTGTTGTTGAAACGCCACTTTGATATTTGTGTTTGTTAGGTCTCTTACTAAAACACAGGCGGTCTTATCACTGTAAGCGATCTCTTCCAGACAACCTATGTTTACGTTTAATAAAGGGTTTTTTTTTCCTGCTAATTGTATCTATTTATAAGTTCAAAATAATGTATCACTTCCTTATTGTATCGTACAAAATGTTGCCTTTAAATTCCGTCTAAGCTAACTTAGCACTGACTTGAATAAAGCAAAGTGAGGGAGTGTCATAATAAGCGTCCATTATATTGTCCGGGAATTGGGGACGAGATTAAGGGATAACTAGGAGAGCAAACGAAACAACCAGCTTCCAGTAAAGATTGTATGACAACTAAAGAAACAAAAGTATTATACAATGACAAGTAAAATAACTATAAACGATAATAAGGTATAAAAAATATGAATATCTTCATAAGAAATCTGATATTAATGATGCCATTGTTACACTTAGTGATTGCAAATGGCATGCAGAGTTAGCTTGGTCCGACTCTAATCTCCAACGTTGCGATTGATCGCATTTGCAAATGCTAACTGCTGCATCGGCTATATTAGTCTAGTCAGTAATGGACGACCAGACATTGCTCGTCACTCAACCCCTGTCAGCGACAATGGCGAACAGCCAACATCGAACGCGATAACTTCGCCGGCTTATCCCCACACTAATTTCATTCAAATACGGGTGTAGTAAAGACTCGTTAGTGTTGGGAGAAAAACGAGTCTTTGAGGGTCTTCGCATGACGCGATTTTTTTATAGTAATAGTTTGTTATCTTAAATTTGCTAGAATCTTTGAGTTTTCTGCAGAGAGTCGCGTCCTTTCTACAAAAGACACATTACGTATACCTACAACAATTTTTCATACAATCACGGTAATAAGTAGAAAGGTACATAAGTACATCATTAATAACGTCCATAACATTGATAACGTCGTCGAAAGATTCGAATCCATTCAGTTCACGCTTTAAAAGACTCGAAACAAGACTGCCTTAGGTCAGACTCGTAAACTTCTTCAGACTCATAACTCGATTTGTTCCCAACTCTTTTTTTTATGTAATCATCATGATGTATAGGTACACACAAATCATCATGAAATAACGTCCATTTTTCAATTTTTATTCCAATAGAACCTTCAAAATTTATAGCCTCAACTTTAAGTCGAGTCTAAAAACACTTAACAAAACTAGGATTCAACAGACGACTCAAAAGATTCTTTAAGTCGAGTCTTATGAGTTTAGACTCGATTTGTTCCCAACTCTAACCCTCAATGTCCCCTCGACGCGCCGCGTGTACATTATCGGAATTAAAATCCCGCCCGTTGTCAAGACAGTATAAGTATATAAGAAAGTTTTCATTCGGGATTATCCGTGGCGAACTAATATTTCAATAAATATTTATGATGACAGAACTTCGTGCGAATTCCCAACGGCGGCGGCGGTTAAGGTAGTACGTATCAAAATAAGACGAAAACCATTTCAATAACATTGTTGAATTTAAATCACATTGTTTGCAGCAGACTTATTAATACAAGACAAATCGAGTCCCTAGGGGTGATTGCGAGATGGGTTTGAAAGATGATTTTACAGCAGTTGATGTTAAAACGGTATTTTAACATTTTATTTAATGTTGTACCTCCAACTTTCGAGTTAGAATTAGGAATGTCCATATTATTTCTACTCAGGATTTAGACGAAAGTGGAGGACCCGCGCGGAATCGCCTTTTCATACAAACGTAGTCAATGTGGTACCATAAATAAATTTGGCACTCCCGATTTATATGAAAACGATACCAAACATGGCCTAGTAGCTTCGCTGATATAGAAGTCAAGATAAAATTGAGAGCCCCGAATAAACTTTCAAGAGAGGATATCCCGAAAACTATTCAAGATATCGAAAAACTTGCCTAAATTAAACTTGTAGAAAATTTAATCAGCTTTCGGTTTGTCTAAGTAGCCATGTCACTAAGACGCAAAGTTTCCAAGATATGTGAAAAACCGAAAAATGGGACCTTCTTACCTCCCTCTCCCCCCGGCTCAAAGGCTACGGCCGGGGACTTGATGTTATGTTCACCTAACTAGTCCAAAGTTACAGAGTCAAAAATTGTGTTCCAAGCATTTCTTTCTATACCTTCTTATTGCTTGGCCTATAAATGAAGTAATAATTCAATGTGGCAGACGGGTGGAATGGGGCTCGTAGAGACTAGACGGGTAGAATGGGGCCTGTAGTGACAAGAAATCAAATTAGTCTTTGATAAATAGAGCCTTTGTTAGTTTTGTAATCAATTTCTCGATAGGCAATCAGCAGCGGAGAGACTGGAGCACGTTTGACCAGGGTTGCTAGGTCTAGTTAGAAAAAAAAACCGTAAAAAGCAAAATTTTCTAGTTAATTTGGTCTACAGATTTTTAACTATTTTATCAGCTGCTTCTATTTAGCCTGTAGCCGCCCAGAGCCCTATAAAAAGGTAACTTGTTCCATTCTTATTCGAATTCTTATTTTTACTAATTACATTTGTATTGGCAAGTTTTAATGTGTGGGCGGCTAGATGCTATAGGAGGAAAGTCACCTGTTTTTTTAAAAATTTGAATTAATGTACTAATGTAATAAATTCAAGGTTTTCAACGGTCATCACATATAAAAAAACAATCATGACAATCAATCGCCATGTTGGTAGGTATCTAAATCACAAACTTCAAGTTTTGGTGGATTTTTTGCTACATATCGCATAAAAATGCACTACATTTTCGTGGATCTTTATAGATTTGTGATGATTTTACATCTATATCATCACCATAAACTAAAAGCTGTGCTGTTGTCGGTGGAGCAAGCTCCATGAGCTTTTTTCTTAGCATTTTCCTTTACAGCCTGAATACGACACAACGTTCACTTTCTTCTTCTCTTGAATCATATATGCCCTTCTTGGCTTCCCTCTTCCTTTTTCCATCTATATACTCTTCCTTCTATGGTCTTGATAAATTCATCGTTTCGTAACAGGTGTCCAAACATGTTATCTCTTTCTTTTTCATCTACTCTCCCGTCTATGGTCTTGATGAATTCATCGTTTCGTAACAGGTGTCCAAACTTGTTATCTCTTTCTTTTTCGATGGTCCTTAAGTCTTAACCCTCTAGTGCATGTTATATAAAATTATTTGTTTAAATTTGAACTTTAATAACTGTCAATAGTTGCATTTTATAACTGCCATATATGGCTTCGTATGAACTAGTCTCTTAATAGGCACCCCTTTCCTAACTCTATTTAAGACCTTGTTTATTTCTATATTCAAACCTCAAAATTCTTAGAACTACATATGTTTCCATAATTATGGCAACACTAGGAGGCCTCTGAAGAGGTCCAGCTAAACAAACGCGCCCTTAAGGGCCCTCGCGCCCAGTGCCCTCCACTACTCTAACTCCTTACCGTTTAATTGCGCGGATAATTTATTTATCCGATCCATTTCGGAACCATCGAAATTTGAATAACTTCTGTTTTATAGGCCTAAGTTGGAAGTGGATTCAAAGGTTGAAAACGGTACTTTTAAATAATTATAACGTAATTATCTTTCAATTTCAAATGGCCGCGGAGCACTAAGAATATCAGTTTAAAGAAATGTTTGTAACTGAGGTTTAAGGAAGCACTTGTTGTTACCTTACCTATGTACCTATAACAGTAGGCACCTAACTGTACGACATTCATACTCCGTATTGCATTTTCCCACCAATATAATTTGTATTATTTTCATGTAAGCTAAGTCCACACGGCAATATTTGATCTACTTACATTTTTAAACGCAATGCAACTATTTTTGAGGATTTCAATGCCTGCTGATTTGCCTAGAGAAGTTCAGATCAGTTTATGACATGGGTATCATATAGTTTTATATATATCATTTATATATCAACATCCATTATAAAACCAATCCATAAAAAGGGCCCAAAAACCGATCCTAACAACTACCGGCCGATCGCTTTATTACCTACATCCTCCAAAATCTTTGAATTGGCCATGTGTAAACGCCTAAATTCATTTTGCGAAAAGTACAACATCTATAACGAAAGTCAGAACGGTTTTCGACGGAACCGATCTACTGTACTTGCCGTCTATAAATATATGCAGGACGTATACAATATTTTTAACGAAAAAAAGTATGCAATTGGTATTCTTTTAGATATGTCGAAGGCTTATGATAGGGTGCAATATAAAATACTGCTTGACAAACTACATGAAATAGGAATTAGAGGTACCGCGCATAAATGGCTTACATCATACCTAGATAACCGGAAACAATACGTTGAGATACAACACAATGATAACAAAACAGGCATGATTAACTACGTAAGATCGGAGGTACGAGCAGTCGAACACTCAATTCCGCAAGGAAGCTGCATCGGCTGTTTATTATTTTTAATTTATATAAACAATCTGCCAATGATCTTGAATGACTTGTGCGTACTTTTTGCGGATGATATCTCTGTTTTAATGTCATGCAAAAATGATCAAAATATTCAAAGCGACATATATAACATATTGACCAAACTTACAGACTGGCTCACTGACCACAATTTAGAGAAAAATTTTGCAAAAACTAAAATCATACAATTTAGGCCTTACCAAAAACAGGCATTAGATATAAATCTATCATTTAACGGACAAACCCTAGAATGTGTAGACGCTTTTACCCTCCTTGGAATAGACATAGATTCTCACATCAACTGGAAATCACATCTAAATAAAATAAAAAACAAAATGTCCAGCTTTATATATGTAATTAGAGAATTAAAAAAATCTACCAACTTTCAATGCGCTTTGACTGCCTACTACGCCTATGCTTCCTCATGGCTCAGCTACGGGATAATTCTATGGGGAAACAGTACTGACATAAATGATCTATTTGTCCTTCAAAAAAAATGCATACGAATACTCGCCAACACTACAGACTCCGACGAATGTAGACCCTACTTTATTAAATACAAAATTTTGACATTAACATCAATGTACATTTTAGAAATCTGCAAATTTGTCAGGAAACACCCGGAATTCTTTCCAAAAATTGCCGACTGTCCTCGACGTTTTGAAAGTAGATTTAAGAATAACCTGGCGCCACCGACAAGTTCTGTACTAAAGCTACATAAATCAAGCCCAAACATGATGGCCATCAAAATTTATAATAAAATCAGCGACGACATTAAATTGCAGACATCAGAAACGCTATTCAATAAGCAGTTAAAGGACTTTTTAATTAATAAGTGTTATTATAGGCTTAAAGATTTTTTGGAAGATGAAATGTAATTCTTTTGTAGTTTAGTGTATTTATTGGACATGTCTCATTTTACAATTTTTAATTTAAGCTTGAAATTGACATTATATAGGTATCGATATTTTTGACATCAACTTACAATCGTTTTAAGCATGTATATTATTATTGTATATTTAATTTTAATTTTATAAATTTTGGTAAAATAAAATCAGTTATGGACTTTAGAAATAACTATATACCTTATTATATAATACAACTATGAAATTATTAAAAGTTAAATAAGACACTGTCAAATATATTGTACATATATAAATTAATCTTTAGATTTAAGATAATTGCCTTGCCCTACCAGGGCCCATGTGAAACTATTATATGTGTAACACCTGTGTACCATGGATACAATAAATAAATATGAATATATCATACCATATAGTTTTCCAATAACTGTTACGTATTTATGCGTGGTGGGCTAAATTTTAGACCAAGAGCTTTACTATTTTGTATATCATTTACGAACGCAATATGTATATGCTAATTGAAAATTTTGAATTGTTCTTTCATTTAACATTAAAATGAACTACGAAAAGTGTTTAATGTATTATTGAATGTAATAATTAATGATCCCCCATCATTAAATCATACACTTAGCTTTCAATTTCAATCACCAAACTGCTACTTCATTCAATCTACAAGAGACATGTTTAAAACATGGCCGCCCTCAAACACTGAAGTAACTCAACACACAACCGATACTTCGAGAACAAGTATGCCTCGATAAACAAGGGTACTTCACATTATATTTGCAACCATAGCCAATCGATATAAGGAAGAGAATGGTTTGTCTTAGACGGGCTGAAAGACGTCAATATTAATATCGCCGGAGGTAAGCGACATAGTGGGCCGTAATAAAGAATAACAAGGCCCGATGATAAAATAATACAGTCTCGCGAGGGATTCGCGGAATTCCCGCTGAGCCGGATTTTATTTATGTTAGCGAAACGTATTTTGCGTGTTTAAAGTGGTTAAAGATAAACGATTTATTTAACGTCTCCGACGTAGAATTAACTCTTTGTTTTGAGGGAGCACAAGCTCGGAAATACGGAAATTCAATTTCGTTATCTAATTTTGGCGCCGAGTATTGAAATTTAATTAAATGTACAAAATATATTAAATATATATTCAAATCTTTAATTGTTTGACAATACGAGTATCTTCTTTTATAAAGTTATTAGATTATTACAGTGTGGCAGGCAATGTTAACGCTTAGGTTACTCGTAATCACAGCTAATTCTGTTGATGCTGCCTGTACATTGGAGCATGGATAGGTAAGAACTTATTTATTTACATTTTCCGATCCGATATCGGATGTCACGACACGAAAAATATAAAAAAAATCCTTTTTGTACAATAAATTTTAAAAGAAAGCGTAATTGTAAAAATAAAAAGATGTCATTTGCACTCTTTAGCAGCTGTTATTCCCTAAGAATTATCCGATGTCCAATGTCAGATCGGACTATGTGAAAGCGCTCTTAGCAAAGCCAACAAGATTGCGTTTGCCTGCATTATGTTATTGTACCTATCAAAATAAAATAATATAGTTCTAATCATGGCTCGCATAACAACTTGCGAATACCCGTGGATAAGTTGACGTCCGTCGTTCGGAAAAACTTTTGCGCAGGTCCAATAGGTCCATACTGTCCCTTGTACAAACAGTGCGAATACAAGCTGAAATAATTTAACGAGACCTGCAATTAAATATGGCGCTGGCAATCCACTAATTGGCTCTATCTATAGTACCTAACTACTGACGTTGCCTATTAACAATAGTTATTTTTTTTATTTATTACAAGGAGATAAAACAGAAGTATACAAGTGAAGAACAATATAGACAGAATATACATAACTATTATAGATTATGTTGTTTCCTTAAGCATATCTCACCGAGAACATAAGTGGTATTAGAATGTAAACCTAGCAACATTTTGTGCAACAAGAGAGGAAAGTTGGTTTTTCTTGCGAGTGTTTATTTTGAATCCCGAGAAAGCGAAAGATTCTAAGTTAGAATCTTGAGTGTAGCGAGGGACTCAAAAACACGAGATGTAAAATAACTTTGCTCTCGTGTTGCACATATAATTTTTCACCTCAGTAGTGAGAACATATTAAAGGTTAAAATGTATTTCGAATTACACAGAATAATAAAAACAAAAAAAAACGAATTTGTAATAGAAGTATGAAGTGGCATGTTCATGGCCTTCACTAAATTAAAAAACTACTTTGTTTCACTCCCTGGAGTGAGGAAAGTAGGCTTGTTCGAGCTGCTGAGGTGAAAAAAATATTTCGTCTGGCTGTCCAGCTTATCTTCTCGAAGGTCGCATTCCACGATCAATTCTCGTGATATATTATGTGAGCAGAGGCCTGCCTCTCTGTCGCAGTTGTAAATTCGTACGTAAGTGTGACAGGGAGGCAACACGTCGAACGTGGTTCGCAGTAGGCCCTCAGCTCACATAATGCTCACTCAACAACAATACAACATGCATACTCAACGCGATGAGGCGCTTGGTTTTTGTGTCCCCATTCACGGTCCATATCCCAGTCTAGTGAAATTAACCGTGAATCATTCAAAACTGTTATATTGTTGACCGTTTGTCAGAGAAAAAGAAACTCCTGTACATGCAAATCTACAGAAAATTTACTTTGGTACGAAATAACGGTAGACAATTTCATGGAATGCTTCAACCTACTGCAGCGTCACTGTTTACTGCGACGTAGCGAGTCCGAAAGTCCGAATGTTTTCGTAAAATTGGTATTTTAATGAGCGCCGGATGTTCCGGCGTAATTAAGCTGTCCCGTCGCCTACAGCGAGTTCCGGTGCAAATGCACCTAATCCTACTGAGGGAAAACTCGCAATTTATATAGCTGCAGGTTTTTCTGGTGGGAAATTTGTAGCTTTATTGGAAGTTTTTTTCCAGTGATCAACAAGGGAAGGTGATGTTTTCCTAACGCTCGTGTTTATAACGCTTCATTAGTCTTTTTAGGGTTCCGTACCTCAAATAGAAAAAAACGTAACCCGTATAAGAGCACTTTGTTGTCCGTCCGTCTGTCTGTCAAGACCCTTTATGTCGGGAACGCGTGGAGGTGTCGAGTTGAAATTAAAACCATATACTCAGGTCTACAGTCCCTTGAAGCTGTGAAAACATCAAACTTCTAAGTTAACATGAAAAAAAGATACGGCCGTTTATGCCACAAAAAAAGCAAATTTCGAGACTTAAGGGTATCAAAATTTATGGGGTATGTTCGTTGACCTAGAACTATGAAATTTCGCAAGTACTATCGTCTTACACTACAAATACTGGGAAAAATCTGAAAACTAGTAAAAGTAAAAAAAAAGTTCAATTTGTACAGTCGCCATCAGATATATCGGAGCGCCCGAGGTGCTCACAAATATCTGAACACGCCTCTATTGTCAAGGCGTTAGAGTGCGTGTTCAGATATTTTGAGCACTTCGGGCGCTCTGATATATCTGATGGCGACTGTACGAAACCCTCGGTGGAAGAGTCCGACTTGCACTTTACCGGTTACAACACGAAACCCTTAGTTTCGCGATGATCGTCCGTAGCCTATTCCCATTAAGAATATTTGTCGCAAAAATGCTTGGAAACTCCTTTGGCAACGCATAGTGCATCTGAAATTTTAATTTCACTACATCACCGCGCTTATTTTCGCCCAATGTAATCTCGCAGCGCAAATAAATGATGTTCTCGTTACTACTGTTTGCCTGGTGTTGCATAACGAAATAGTATAAAATAGCTAGTACGTGGTACTATTATCTAGGGGCTGTTCAAGTATTACGTATATTATAACGTTTTGAACACATAATTAATCACATTTAAAATCGGATCTATCGCGATCAACCTGGAGACCATCAGTGATCCAAAAGTTAAAGCCAAGGGATCTATCTTCGGATGTGTGCGCGGATGTTGTGAGTGTTCCGTGTCGGACTATTGACAATAATTAACAATTATGTGTAGTGGGTGGTTTGAAAATGTGATGTCTACCCCAGACTTTATACAGTTTTCGTCGGGTAGTCACACAAATCTCTGTTTTAACATTTTGCTGGTACATCAGTTAGCCGCGCGACCACGACCAGAAACCTGTGTCGAAACGTCGGAAAAGTAAATGTAACAAAATAAATTCGCGATAAACCCGATTTTAAATGTGATTTAATATTAAGTATAAAGTAGATATTCTTGCAATATGCCTACATAAACAATGGTGCCTGCATGTATTTTACAACCTGTATGCTCAGAAATACGTAGCGTGCATGAACTGTAGATGGCAGCACAGAAGCCCCCTATTTATTGGCGCGAAGGATTATGTCAAATTTCAATTTTTTTAGATTTAAGCTACTCGATGGCAGACCCTACTATGCGAAATAGAGCCAGCCTGAAGTGAATATATATGTTTGTATGGGTTGGTCATATGTGTTTTATTATGTTTAATGACAAAACTTTGTAAAAAAAAAAGAATAAGGTAAAAAACATATTTCTGACGTAATGCAGTGCTGAGCAGAGTATCCCCCATGCCCATAATGTCATCCAAAATAAGTAAAGCAAAGACACGCCCTTTAGTGCTTATTACGTAATACTTGAATGCCCTCTTATCAGTGTATTCACAAAACTCGCAGGGCATCTCGCTCTCGCCAATAAATAAGTACGAGCGAGATGTTATATAATGAGTTCAAGATGAGATCATTTAGTATAGGAACAGTCCCTGTAGTGGGATTAATTAGCCCCTACAAACATTTAGTAGTTTCGCGCCGAGGGTGGAAAAAATATTTATGACGCGGTAGGCTCGTGCTGAGTTATTACATGTTTGTTTCATACTCGTATGTGTATTTGGTAGCGAAGTCGATAATAAATATTATTCTAAATTAATTTGTGCAATTAATCGCGGCTGTAGTTGTGTCTGCAAGAGATCACAAATGTAGTGAATCTGTACTTAGTTTAAACATTACTTTGTAGTATTTTATTAAACTTTTGGTGCAAGTTATTGCAGTTAGTTGTTACTAATAACATTTGTTAAAATGTTATAAGTGTTCCGTAATGACTCTACGTGTATACGAAAATAACATGGGGAGTCGAGGAACTTTAAAAACGTCGTAATATATTATTTATTGATTTAAACTTTATTGTACAAACAAAGAAAAATGTACAAATGGCGGATTTGATACCAAAAAGGATTTAACCATCTTTCGACTTAAAGAGCCACAATAAAATGATGACAAAGTTAAATATTATTAATAGGTATAAGAGAGCAATTATTGACGATTAAACGAACCTATTTTTTTTAGAAACCTAATTTTTTTTATAAATATTTTCAATCCTCCTTTAGCCAGTCTCCACGACTCTCCCTAACTATATCTATTTTTGTACGACCTAAGTCTAAAATGACACAAAACAAATGCCAATCGCAGCATTTAAAATGCTACATCAAAATGTGTTTTGTGCTTCTCTTAGTAAATGTACTTAATAAAATCAGCGCCTAACAATTCAATGTTGAATCTCTTATCTAAATGAATCCATAGACAATATCGCCAGGACCATTAATTAACAGTAATAAGCGTCCCATTTTCGGCCCTTTGTGCCTCGAACAATGACGAGAAAAACGCGACGGGCTCAATAAACCAGTATATTTACATGTTTGTTTTACTACATAACAATTCAAAAGGACGGGACGGCAAAAATGATTCGCGGTCAAACGCAGCGGCCGGCAATTTCATGCTTTCTGATCAAAGTCAAGCCTGAATTTCGTTAGTATTCTCTTTTAGGTATATCCTGCCATTGACATGCCGACATCATTCTACATTACGTATATTATTGCGCCGATCACGTTTCTGATTTGGAATAATCTGTAAATTCAGCCAATACAAGTAGGCCCACGTGCCCCGCAGAATCTAATTCCGGCAAAAAGTTGCCGGAACACAAGCATTCATGGCAATACAATAACAATTCTGGTAGTCGTGTACGAGGGTATAGGGGAGGGTCGATTCGTTTTCATTCGCCGCATTAGGATGCGGCCCGCGTAGCGTTAGTGATTGCCGATACCTGGTGGGACTACCTTTCTAGGGTTGCCATATGAAAAAAAAAAAATATTCTGACAAAAGTCCGAATATCAGTTTAAAAATCCTGATAATTCCTGGACGGTAATTGCTACTGCGTCTAAAATGGCAATGGGCTGGCCATGTGTCAAGATATACGGACAAAAGTAACGACTGAATGGACAGCACCACAAGGTAAAAGAAATCATGGAAGACCACAAAAACGCTGGTCAGATGACATAGTTCAAATTTAGGAAAAAATGGAAAAAGTTACGCTTCCGGCAGGACTTGAACCCGCAACCTCCTCAATCCGTACGTTGCTCTTAACCAATGCTGACGTATCTGCATGTAAAAAAAAATTGGTATAGTTCAAATTGTTGAAAAAACAGGAAAAAATTGGATGAAACTAGCTACAGATAGAGAGAAATGGACGTGACTCGAGGAGGCTTTTAACCCAATAGAGTATCAGTGAAATGGATACGTCAATATACTTGCCAATAAAACACTACATTGAAAATAGTAAAAATTTCGCTGAAATAAATAAAGCTGTAATAATAAAAATAATTGCTCCTAAAATTGCCTCTTAATATTGCCATCTTTCATTGAACCTCCGTATCATATCAGTATAAAAGTATGATAGCGGGGGCTTACTAGCCCCTTAACTCGCCACCATTATGCTGTACTCGTAGCAAATTAATTCACTAGTGGTTATTTGAGCTTTCTGAAAAAACCCTCACACTTGCCAATTCCCCCCGCAATCTTGAACCAAAAAACCTGACATGTAAGGGGAAATCCTGAGGTATAGCAACCCTAACCTTGCCTACCTTGCCTCCCTGTCTTACTGATCCCGCCTTATGAGATAACCTATTTCATCAATTGGGTCTGTATTTATCTTTGTACTAAATTGGGCTTGTGAAAGACATTCTAGATTTTAACGATCGCGCGTCTGTACCCTAAATAGTACCTACATCAATCAATGTACGTCGCTCAAAGGAATGAGACAAAGTAAAAGAGGGTAACCTGCATTAAAGACAGGCAGAATAATTGAAATAATTTGACTTCATCTGTTTGAACGCAGTGGAAACAGCTTAACATCCGTACCTATTTGAACTTTATACAAATTAAATTATATTTTAAATATACAACTTCCCTTAGACTCGAACTTTTTAACATTAGTTTAAGGGCATTTACACAAAAAAATGTACTTACCGTTAACTTTTTTCGAAAACACAACTTTTATGTTATTTCAACTCACTGGCTGTTGATTAAAAAAATAATTATAAAAAAAAAAATAGTAACCGAAAAATGGTCAGTTTTCTGACTGTCCATACAAAATGTATGTGAAAAACCGACTTTTGAATGTTATATGGGAAACTGGGGACCCCCTATATCATAGGCAAGCCGGCTAACTTAGCTTTTCTTAATGAGCTCAAAGAAAATAGCTCTAATATCTGAATATTGGGCACGCCAATGGTAACAGTTCTATGCACGCCCCATCACTGATACGTTACCTATATAAAACTACTAGCTTCTGCATGCCACTTATTTTGCGTTGAAAGATGTTGATGATTGATAAAAAATTTCTTATGTCCTTCCCCGGGTTTCAAACTAACTCCATACTTAATTTCATCTAAATCGGTTCAGCGGTTTAAGCCTAAAGAGGTAACAGACAGAGAGATCGACAGCGTTATTTTCGCACTTATAATATAAGGGGATTAAATTATCAATCGGCGCCTTCATCATTCAATCATTCATTCATTTCATTCATTTGTTACTTTAAGTAAAGCAATCTTTTTCAACTGTTAAAACGGGTAGTGTGAAAATAAATATACGTAAGTTTATAACGAAATCTAATACCTAATTATATTAGGCTACATTTTGCTGAATTCCAATACATATGTTAAAAGGTTCCAGAGGATTCTCAAAGGCATCTAGCTAATAATAATCTCATATATGGAGAATGTTGAATCACATATTTCTGATTCGGTCTGCATCAAATATATCCGAATATAAAAAATCTTTTCAAGATTATGTAATACTAATCATTTTTGCTTTAAGTAAATTATACTAGATATTTTTCTTCTATTAATTCCGAAGAAATGTTAAGCTAAAATTACAACGAAGTGCAGTAACTTAATACCATAAAAGGTTTCCAGACAGTCTTGTTTTGGCTCTGTTGAGGTTATTTACTTCGGACAAATAATGGGTTCAGAAATATGTTTACAATGTGTTAAGATGGTTTAAGGATCCTTGGTGAAACTCATTTTAGAAGATAATAATCTCTGACTTACCCTTTCATATGTGTGTAGTGGTCAAAAATTCTGCTGTAGGTATAGAGAAAAAAAATCGTTCTCGAAAAATCAATTTGCTATTGCAGTCTGCCAGGCATCTACATATTCTAAAATATCGCCTCTTAATCTTGACCATGGAATAAAAAAAGCCTAGAGGATTGGTACTAACAATCGTAGTGAAGCCATTTTACTATGGCATTCTAAAATGTTATTACGACACGAATGTTAGTACGAGGAGAGGAAAACCGAGGAAAAGGTGGATGAACTGTGTGAAAGATGATATGAAACTAACGCAAGTGAATGATGAGATGACGGGTGACAGAGATGTATGGAAGAAAAAGACATGCTGCGCCGACCCCAAGTGAATGGGACAAGGGCAACAATACACCGTAGTGTTGATCTTCCAATAGATAATGGTGGGAGTTTTAAACATTCTTATTAAGGCTTGGTGTTTAGGCTTTAATATTCTTAGTTTGCATATCTTCCGAGAGCTAGCAAAATAAGAGTTTTGAATGATTCACGGTTAGTTTCACTAGACTTATATTGATCACGGTCTATATCCCGGTCAATGTTTTATATTTCAAATTAGAATTAAAATTTCGAAATAATTTCTCATTTCGGTCTTGCGGACGGAATCCATTACGTATTAATGACCATGATTCGGTAACGCGGTTTAAATACAGACATGTATTTACGCTTCGAACGGACGGGTCCATCGTTCAGTCGACGCTTGATCCCATTAACGCCACTTCATTTATCTGCTGGCTACTGCCTGATTTTAAACCAAATTATATTATAAACTAACAGGCTATCGGAATGATATTTGAATTATGTTTATTTTTATTTATTTTTATTTAATTTATTTGTTATATGCGTCTCGCCCGCGCCAGTTATGTAAAAATGTAAAGGACGAGCGAATGACATCAGTACGGCTACCATCAGTTTGGCACTGACATAAACGCCATCGAGAACGTAATTTACTTTCTATGCATCTCGCTCGCACTAATATGCGAGTACGAGCGGGATGCATATAAAGTAAATTACGTTCTCGATGGCGTTTATGTCAGTGCCAAACTGATGGTAGCCGTACAGTAATACTTTATTTTAGCATTAGAAAGGACAACACGACCTGTACGTGTCTTTTTATAAAAAGCACATTTAAAACAATTGTAACTATTACTTATTAAACCAAAATAATGTAAATTAACATATATGCTATATAATCCATACTAATATTATAAATCTCTGTCTGTCTGTCTTTCTGTCTGTGTGTTCCCTCTTCACGCTTAAACCGCTGAATCGATTTTGATGAAATTTGGCATAGAGATAGGTTGAGTCCCTGAGAAGGACATAGAATAGTTTTTATCCCGAAAATCATCCCTTAAGAAAGTAAAAAGCGGGGTGGAATCGAGATAATTAACGAAGTGCCTGCTAATTTGTGTGCATAATATGCTCAAATTCAATTGCTATGAGATTTTTTTCCAGGCGCTATACTTACTTTAGCTGCTGTTACTAAGTCCACGCAGACGAAGTCGCGGGCAAAAGCTAGTATATTATATAGTTACATATTTGCTGCGACTTATTTTTCAATAGTGGTTTTCAATAAAGAGACGCATCAAGATCGCGCAGTCTTTTTCTTATCCATACTAATACTATAAATGCAAAAGTGTGTCTGTCTGTCTGTTACCTCTTCACGCTTAAACTGCTGAACCGATTTAGTTGAAATTTAGCATAGAGATAGTTTGAGTTCCGGGAAAGGACATAGGATAGTTTTTATCCCAAAAATCATCTCTTAAGAGGGTGAAAAGCGAGGTGGAATCATGGTGAAATTGAGATAATTAATGAGTTGCCTGATAATTTGTGTGTAATTTGTATTATGCCCGAATTCAATGATTGCTATAAGACTTTCTCCAGGCGCTAAACTTACCCTAGCTGCTAGATAAAGCTAGTGCTAAATAAAAAACGAATTTGGTATAGATACATACATACACATACATATAATCACGCCTAAATCGAAATCCCGGAGGGGTAGGCAGAGACCACGGATTTCCACTTGCTACGATCCTGACATACCTCTTTCGCTTCCTTCACTTTCATAACATTCCTCATACACGCTCGCCGGTTTAAGGTGCTCTTGACCTGGCCTTTCTTCAGGATTTCCCCGATCTGATCAGAGAAAGTCCGCCGAGGTCTGCCCCTTCCAACTCCCGTTTCTACCTCTCCCTTATACACTCTCTTTGTTAGCCTTCTTTCACTCATTCTTACCACGTGTCCAAACCATCTCAACATACCACATTGGTATAAATGTCATTCTGATATCAGTGTACGTTCGAATTGGCCTGTACAGTGCTGGTCGCTACTGCGTGATTTTAAACCAAATTACATTATAAACTTTGGGGGATTAAAACTTATTTACGAAAGCGTTTATATCCTTTAAGAATTAACGCGGTTTAACTTTATCAGGGTTGAGAGAGTTCGAGCGAAATCTGGGCCTAGTTCGCAACTTTTCAACATCTAACGAGTTAGATTTGTGGAAAGGTGGATTAAAGTAAGGTAGAAAATGTCTTCATTTGGGAATAGAAAAAATAAATATAGTCTGGTACTGTTTGTACCGGAGTACCTACCTCTGGTACAAACAGTCTGATCATTTATTGCGATTTTACAAGTTAAACACTTTGATAAAGTAACTTTAATGCATCTTAATGAAATGAGACTCGCATCTGCAAATCCTAACTTACATCGACATCGTAAACCTATTGTGAGACTAATGCTGAATTAGTCTTAATGCCTTCCATTTTCTTTCGTTGAAGAAATATTGAAAAGAAAAGTAAGATTTCTAATAAAATATCCACTTTACTGTCTGAACTAAGTAGCTTTCAAATGTAGTAATAATAATTCTTTATACCTTCTGTACCCATCTTAAATAATTACAAGCTTTTTGGTGTATTTAATGCCCATTAAATTGGTATACTTCATGGCTCCTCTACTCTATCGGCGATGGATGAAAGAGGATGACTGGAAGGCACGAAAGCATAGGGCGGACACGCTATACATCAAAATTAATTTGCGTTTCTATGTGTGAACGGCACGTCTGTATATGCGTAATAGTACTGAGCGGCCGGCAAACGGCCGTCAATCTGCTGTCGCGAGGTGAGGTAATTCGAGTCGGGGCGGGGCGGTGCGTGGCCGTTACTTATTCTGTGACGATAGTGTAGAGGGCATATTCGGTAGTTCACCCAGTCATCGTCTATCATCGCGATGCGACCCGTGAGTTGTCGGTTTTTTGGGCACGCATTAAAGGGAATCGCCGGGTGGTCCCGTTGATAAACAACTACAGGCGATCGTGTGGATGCTTGCACGATGATCTTGCCGATGATAGACGATGATAATATCATCGATCATCACCGATAGTGTAGAGGAGGCATCATAATGTTGGGTACAATGGCATCCGCGTGCGTGCGCCCGCTCCGTGCACCCGCATCAGCTAACGCACGCCCATAACGCGAGAAGTCATTCCTGGCGTTGAAGGTGACACTCAATAATTCGTCCTTAGCGTTAAAAGGACTTACTGTGTTACTAATTCAAGATTGTCTCCAGATATTTATCATACCTAAGACTCAAAGGCTTAACAATTTGCAAAGTGTACGTGAATAATATATAAGTGTGCGCATTAGAGCAGGCCCGTGTAATCCGGTTACGGTCGAGTTGCGAACTCTTAGCCGAACTGGCTTAAAGCCCTGGGAGACGGTGCTCTGACGGACAGCCTTTGCGAAACTGAATAATTTGTAATTTAATGTCATAACTATTATAAAGTAGCACAGTAATAGCACTTTAAGGAGTCCTGTTTTAAAGATGTTAACTAGCTGGATTTCAAAGACTGAAAGTTGAAGCATATTTTAGAATTTAGCCTCTAGATAAATTCGACACGTAAAACAGAATGTATAACTATATATTATATTGTGTTTGTTGACGACCGGTATGGCCTAGTGGGTAGTGACCCTGCCTGTGAAGCCGATGGTCCTGGGTTCGAATCCCGGTAAGGGCATTTATTTGTGTGATAAGCACAGATATTTGTTCCTGAATCATGGATGTTTTCTTTATATATTATATATATTTCATATAATTCTATATACTTCACCCAAGCTAAAACCCTGAAAGTGCTTTATTGCGCATATGTGCGGAGTAAACTGGAGTACGCGTCACAGGTCTGGAACCCCTGCTATAATACTTACGTTGACCGAATCGAACGCGTTCAAAAAAAATTTATAAAATATTTATGCTTTAAACTGAAATATCCCTATAGCTCATCTAATTATTTAAGTATTTGTAAGAAACACCATCTAGTCCCATTGCAAAAAAGACGTGACATATCTGATATTACCTTTCTCCTGAACATCACCAGTGGTGTAACTGACTGTTCCGAGCTACTTAGTAAACTTTCTTTTATTACCCCCTATCGCTCTAAAAGGTACCATCCCCCAATATCTGTTAAGACTGCATCCTCCAAATATAGACAGAATAGCTTCCTGGTTCGCGCGAGTCGAAGGCTAAATGAGCTATCGAAAGAACTTGATATCGATATATTCAACTGTAAAGTTCCTAATGTGAGGCATAGTTTGGTTGAGCGGTGTTTTATGTGAGCGACATTTCTATTAATGTAATGTTACTCGTAGATGTAATCTTTTTTTCTTTTTTTTTTTGTTTCGTTTTCATTACGCGATGAAATGCATGGAATTTATCAACTTAGTGTATTGGCGCCTTGTCACTAAATATGTATTCTTCATTTGAATCTGATCAATTTTACTTTAGAGTGTTTTTTATCTGGAACTATGTGACCTCTGTTGTTATTGAATAAGTATACCTATAAGTAGAAGCCCCTAGAGGGGCTAATGAACTAAGTGTTCAAAACTTAGGATTATTGTAAGGCTTCCATCGCCATTAATTTTCAATTTGGTATGTTTTTTATTTTATGTTATTTTTTCTCTCTTTTTTGTACGCATGTGTGTGTGCGTAAGTGTTAGCATTAGTTTAAAATTGAATATTTTGTTACTACCTGTGAGTTCCTGTAATTGGCTTCCTGTTTTAATCTTGTTGTTTATTGTAAGTGTATAGCTGTTGGTTCTCCTTAACATAAATAAATAAATAAATAAATAAATATCGTTGTCTGAGTACCCATAACACAAGCCTCCTTGGGCTTACCGTGGGACAGTCAATTGTGTAAGAATGTCCTATAAAATGTATTTAAATGTATGTATGTAAATGTATTAGAGATCGGGTCACTTCACCGACAGTGGCAGGGCTAGCATGTAGAATTTAGGTAAAACTTTTTTTCGATATGAAAAGCTAAAGCACTATAGGCTTAATAATGCCATCATCAGCAGTTACTCGTAACATGGATAAAATTATTTCAAAACAGTAAAGTAACCGATCCCCGGATCGACCGGTAAGTGACCTACAAGACGGGAGGATGGCTCTTGGAGAGTGAGGAAGAACCTGGAGGTGGAAGAACTGGTGGGCGAGCCCAACATCATCGGCGAGAGCAAGGCTGCTCGGCTTCGCTGGCTCGGCCACGTGGAGAGGATGGGAGAGGATCGTGCGGCCAAGAGAGCTTATCTGGGGCGACCAACTGGGAGGCCTAGGTACCGGTGGATCGATGAGGTCCAGAAGGACCTATGTGACATGCAGGCGGCTGAGTGGCGTCGGATCGCACAGGATAGGAACGAATGGCGAAACCTAGTATCGGAGGCCAAGATCCACTTCGGGTCGCTGAGCCAGCGAAGTAAGTAAGTAAAGTAACCGATCATTGAAGTAATCTCATTGTTCCTCTTGTTATTTGCTCAGTTGTATCGAATGCTGTTCCTTTGAAGACGTTGTCCAGTGAATATCGAGCATGCAAGCTATTCATCCCTCGAGTATTGTGTATCGACTGACCGCCATTGTAATTGTTCATTCAATTCTAATACGTTTCCAAGGTTCGGTTTGTCACAATCTTGTTTCAATCTGATAACATTTTAATATTATATATATATTAATATATTAATTAATAGCCAAATTAAAAAATCTGATGCAATATTTAGAGGACGAGGGACGCCGCATTACTGTAACCATAGAGTAACTGATACTAGAGCGGTACTGTCATAGTAAATTTTGTAACCCCAGTAAATTCACTGCCATCTGTCGACACACTTTAAAACTAAAACTGAAGATTTATAAAAATACGATAGAATGTGTTTAAATATAGATAAATGATTTTTTTTATTTGCATTAATTATTTTTATGATTTTGACCCATGTTCTTTCACTGATATGCGTTAAAATTGTTAAATAACAAACGAAACCGTCAACGCCATCTATACGACTGTAGGCCAAAACTAGTAGCGCCCTCTGAACGAGAATCAAATTTTCTTGATTTTCGAGGCACGTTTTTTCCTTAGACTGTATCCATCTATTACGGAGTTATATCTATCTTTGCTGTAACAGTCGGTGTTAAAAAAAATAAGGCCAAGCGCGAGTCAGACTCGCGCACGAAGGGTTCCGTACCATTACGCAAAAAACGGCAAAAAAATGATGTTTGTTGTATGGCCCCATAAATATTTATTTTATTCTGTTTTTAGTATTTGTTGTTATAGCGGCAACAGAAATACATCATCTGTGAAAATTTCAACTGTCTAGCTATCACGGTAGATACAGCCTGGTGACAGACGGATGGACAGATAGACAGACAGCGGAATCATAGTAATAGGGTCCCGTTTTTACCCTTTGGGTATGGAACCCTAAAAATCACATTTCAATTGGGTTTTCTTTAAACGTCTCCAACTTAAAATAGTTATCTTTTGTATACTATAAAGGCGGCAAACTAAATCATTTAAATATTGCCAATATTAATTAGACAGTATTATTATACTTATTAATATTAATCAATTTTAATCTACACAACACTATGTTAATTAATGAATATTTAACTGACGCTTTACTCTAATTCTGAATACTTTTACTATTAACAAAGATAGATATAACTCCGTAATAGATGGATACAGTCTAAGGAAAAAACGTGCCTCGAAAATCACGAAAATTTGATTCTCGATCAGATGGCGCCACTAGTTTTGGCCTACTCTCGTATAGAGGGCGTTGACGGTTTCGTTTGTTATTTATAATTTTAACGCATATCAGTGAAAGAACATGGGTCAAAATCATATAAAAATAATTAATGCAAATAATAAAATCATTTATCTATATTTAAATAAATTTTAACGTATTTTTATAAATCTTAATTTTTAGTTTTAAAGTGTGTCGATAGATGGCAGTGAATTTACTGTGGTTACAAAATTTACTATGACAGTACCGCTCTAGTATAAGTTACTCTATGCTATTAACTACACATACCATACACACTATACTACTCATAGTGAAAACGTATTGCACAATCTATTCCGATCTCTATTTGTGAATTTGCACGCTCACAAATAAGATCCAAGGTATACGAGACACGACTGTGATGTTGTTGTTGTTGTTGCTAACGATCACTGGAAATGGGCAGATACAGATTCCATGTTTACACAGGAAACTGGAGGAAACAGTATCTTCGTGATATAACTTAATGCTGGTTGAGAGAACTATTATTATCGAGAGGCATTTCAGTGTGACGTAATAAGTTAGTAATCGTAAGTGAGTGTGATTGTATGATGACTATATGGAGCGACATAATCGCTAAGCGATAAAGCTCTTTAATAAAGATTAAAAAAAAAAGTTTGCCTTTGTTTTTATCTGCTGATGAATTGATGTATATGTATATGTCGGCGGCAGATCGTAAAATCGGGCATATCGAGATATTCCTAGGCATATCATAAAACGCCGCTCTTTCATGATCTGACTAAGAATAACCCAGGCATATCACGATCTGCCTAATAAAAGAGGCGGCAAATCGATCATAACAATTGCATTCGTTGATATTCCTAGCTTCATACCGGGCGCATCGTAAAATAATATGAAACGCCGGCATTTCGTGATCTGCCTAGCGACCACTAGCCATATCCCAGGCATATCGTGATATGCCTGGGTTAACCTTAGTCACATCACGAAATGCCGGCGTTTCATGATCTGCCTAGGAATATCACACCTTGAAGTTTGCACGATATGGCTAGTGGTCGCTAGGCAGATCATGAAATGCCGGCGTTTCATGATCTGCCTAGGAATATCACACCCTACTTATTTGATATGCCTAAACGTCGCCGGGCAAATCGTCAAACGTTGAGGTTTGAACGATATGGCCGGTAGTCGCTAGTCAGATCGTAAAATGGCGGCGTTTCATGATATGCCTAGGAATATCTCGATATGCCCGGTTTTACGATCTGCCGCCGACATATACATTATGTAGGTATCTACTTGGCCTATCAAATAAAATGTTTGTCTTCTCTCGGGTTTATCTTTATCTAGTTAAAAGTTAAAACACATATTGTTATTTTTGTCATTACAGGAAAATATTAATAATGATGACATAGTTGTTTTTCTGACTGAATATAATTTTTCCGAAGGTATTATCTGAAAGGAACCGTTGACTTTCTATTCACCTTATAGTATTCAGTAGCCGATTGATTGATTAATCGATTTCTTGCAAAAAAAAAGTACATTTTCGTAAGCAACCCTACGATTACCCAATGCTCCATATCTATTTGCGCTAGGGACGGTATACTAATTAATAATCGTATCTATTAATTCATTTAATTAATAAAAAAACCGGCCAAGTGCTAATCGGACTGGCGCACCGAGGGTTCCGTACTTTTTAGTATTTGTTGTTATAGCGGCAACAGAAATACATCATCTGTGAAAATTTCAACTGTCTAGCTATCACGGTTCATGAGATACAGCCTGGTGACAGACTGACAAACGGACAGCGGAGTCTTAGTAATAGGGTCCCGTTTTTACCCTTTGGGTACGGAACCCTAAAAACTAACAGTAACTCGTTTCTCTTGTTTCAGGTATGTTTACTTTATTACTTGCAACGCTTTTCAATAAGCTTCTACAAAGGGGATCAGTCTCCATTGACTGTGTGCGTGGAACTTGAGTAAGTACTAACAAAATTAATTGATCAAGTTTGGACTTTATGTCAATGGTATAAGGGTTACGAATGGGCAGTTTTGTGTCGACTGGTATTAATTAACGGCTACATAAGTAAAAATTGATTTTAGTATGGGTTAGCACATTGTTACTGGTGAATTCTCAATGCAACTTGAGACTCCGGTGCCGTCAAAAAGATGTAATCGTCTTACGGTAGATGTCGCTTTATGCCACCCCAAAGGCGTGTATACATAAGGGAAGGAATGGAAAGATTTGCAAGATTCTGGTAGGCTTCTGTAGCTCAATTGGTTAAGAGCAACGCACGGATTGCGGAAGTTGCGGGTTCAAATCCTGCCGGAAGTGTAACTTTTTCCATTTTTTCCTTTAATATAAAATTTGGAGTACATAAGTATTGCTTATGAATCGAGTCCTTTGAGTCCTCTGCTTTTAAATTAAATTAAGAGGCTTTAAGACTCGATTGTGTTTTTTAGACTCATATAGGTAAGTCGAAACTCGAGTTATTTTTAACTTGTTAGACTTGAATCTTTTGTAGACTTAAACTCCTTTCAAAGAACATTTTTTTTAACAAAAAAAAAATCGAAATGGGTCTTTCATGGACAACGCACAACATTCCATAACGCTTATTTTCTTTACTGCTATTAGTATTTATACAAAACCTACAGAATTGTCGACGGAGTTTTTTTTTATTCGGTGGCTTGAATTCTATTTAGTTTAAAAAAGACAATGAAGGACCTGACTCGGGACTTAAAAGACTCGGGGCAAGTTGTTCAAATTTAGACTCGAAAAACTCGGGTTCCTACCAACACTAGGACATTCTTAACTGAAAATCGATGGAACTTTTGTTCTTTGCAATAACAACATGGACACATTTGCATGGACAACAGGAGTGCTGTTGGGCTAAGTTAGTTATTTAAATAGTAGTTTTAGTTTAATTTAAGTTATATATAAGTTTAATATATGTTAGTCTGTAAGGTATTCGTAATATGGGCCTTGTTGCCTGATTAAAATTATTAAAAAAAAAAAAAAAAGGTTTAAGATTTGTCATAGTACATTTGTAGGTCAAGTTAGTGTGCGTGAGACCTAAGTCAGAACTTCGCTATGAGATTTTGGCGAGTTCTTGGTAGGATTCTATGTAATTACTAGGGGCTGGCAATTAGTTTTATTATTATTCACAACGGCGGGACTTAATCGCGTAAAATAAGTTTTAAATTCACCTCCGACGTTTCGAGGACGGCGTTGTCCCCGTGGTCTCAAAGAAGACTGGCTCAAGTTGACATCAACATCTTCTAGGGGCGCGAGTTTTTCGAACTACCCGCACTTGGTCTTGTTTATTAACTTGAACGTTTTGCGCACTAGGGATGTCGCCGGGTCGACACACAACACTCACAATATTAGATTTTTCAACTTTCGTTATTTGTTTTCGCTTACACTTACTAATGACTGGGTTAATGAATTAGTTTTATTATATGACTGTTTCAATAAACTATATTTAGCAATAGGTAACTCAACTGTAATAATGTTGACCCTTTTCTAATGATTTACCCCCTTCAACCTTATTTTGTCTTAGTTATTATCTTTTGTACTTTTGCTTACTTAAGTAAGCCTACATTATCTAAAATTAATTAAAACAGTGAAAACTTCTAAAAGTATTTGGGAGAAATTATAAATATTTGCCATGAAGATTGAGTTATTAATTTTTTTTTTTTTTTTTTTTAAATAATAAATGAAAATTAATAAAAATTTAGCCAATTTTAACTGACATCACATATGTTTTAATAGTTCTTTAAATATTAGGTAGTGTCTATTTTAATAGTGTTAAGATTTCATTACTTTTTCCATATGCCATGATGAGTTCTCCCCATATGGTTGCTCTTCTGCTCATTTTCTACCAATTTTTTTTAAAAACCAAATCAGGATGCTCTTATTTCTTAAATTTTACAATCTTCATAATTTTTCTAATTATTAAGAATTATAATAATTATATATGTAGCTAAAGTTAAATATGCTCGGGGTTTCTCTGCGTGATAGAGTCAGAAATGTGAATATCCGCAGTAGAACTAGGGTCACCGACATAGCTCGCAGAATTGCAAACCTTAAGTGGCAGTGGGCGGGGCACATTGCTCGCAGAACTGATGGCCGGTGGGGCCGGAAGGTTCTGGAGTGGCGTCCGCGTACCGGAAGACGAACTGCCGGTAGGCCTCCAACGAGATGGAGCGACGACCTGGTGAAGGTCGCGGGAATTCGGTGGTTGCGAGCGGCACAGGATCGGTCGGAGTGGCGAGCCTTGAGGGAGGCCTATGTCCAGCAGTGGACGTCTATCGGCTGACATGATGATTTTAATAACAAAACTTCCGTGAGGCATAGACATATTAAATATATTAATAACGGGTCACTCACGTGTTTTAAGTCGAAAACGCTCGACATGTTTCACTCCGTACCGAGGAGCGTCATCAGGAGCTTGCGTCGACGGTGACGGATGAAAGTTAAATATTGGTGACGTTTTCAATCAAAAGGTACCAACATTGTCGCTTACAATAAGGACGAAATTTGCTTGTATCTACATACAAATAACCTGTCAGAGCGTCTTTATGGCAAGTGACAATGTGGTGCCTTATGCTTGAAAACGACACATTTAGTGAAGCACTAGATGGAAACTTACCTGGATGGGAACCTACAGATACAGACCAATTTGTAAGCTGATTAGGGAGCGGGGACTTATAGCCCATAGGGATTTACAGTTACCAAAGCCGAATACCTAACTATTAGTTCTAGGAATCTAGACTGACTACTTACTGAATATGACCTAAGTAAACACTACAGTTTTGCAGTCCTCGTTTCGGATTGGGTAAAAATATTTTCGTATGTAACTATTTTGTGCCATAAAAATTATATTTATTTTACTCTTTTTTACCTCGTGCACGTATATTGATCTTATTTATTTGTAAAAGTATTACAACTTATTAATATTATAAGGATGAAAAGGGCTCGTGATCCTGACTATAAATACACAAAAGTGGCAAAGAAGGTCACATAAAAAAATGGCAAAAAAAAGAAACGCTGTTTTGCTCTTCGATTATTGTTAAGTTTGTCGAAATATGATTGCCACATTGACTACGACTCCCGCTACAAATTACTCGTTCTTCGAAGTGCTACGCCGTAGCGCTACGGCGTAGGGCTACGAAATCTTAAACCGATATGAGCGATTCCTTTATCGACATTCAAACTAAAAATCGGATATTCAATGTTGTTATAGATATGTTGTTACTTGCTAGTCTTCCCGCTCACACCAATTCTAATATAGGACAAATATCATCTCATTTAAACATTTGCCTGTATGTTTAAATGAGATAATATTAATATCATTATAGGGCCGAAATAATTCATATAGGGTTACCGGAGAACAAAGATAAAGATAAAGATTTTTATTGTTCAAGTAAGCATATTACAATGCGCTTATGAATGTCAAATAAAACTACGCCGGCTCTAACCCTACGCCTCTGCCCCGAGAAGATTTAGATCCAAGAATGAAATCCAGAATTTTGAATAAAATTCTTAGTATTATGTCGCCCGATTTCTATGCACTAAAACCTTTAATAGGTAAACAATTCGTTTTAATTACCTGGTATTTAGTGTTCTACAGACATATCAATTTATCAGACCTAAAATTTTAATATAAAACTACTTATTAACAAACATCTTTTATCTTCGCTCACTCGATAAAAACTTCATGTCACTCGATAAAAACTTTCTGTTTCACACGTTCGCTGCCAGAGATCCTAAAATGTGACGCTTTCAACCAAAAGGTACCACATTGTCGCTTGTCGAAAAGGTTAATTTCGAATATCAAATATCAAATATCTTTATTTTGCTTAAAATATGGTACAAAAGATGGACTTAGTAACTAAGAAGCACATGCATACTTCACCAGCAACTGGCATGCAAAAAACACAAACGCGAGCTATGCTACATGGAATTAATAATGCTAATAAATCTAAATATTATAAGCTGATTGAAGCTATATGGAAATAGCGCCTTATTAACAACCGACAATAAGTACCCTTTCGGTTGAAAATGGCACATGTCACTAACAACCTTACGTCTTAACCAATTCACATGATCGGCATTCATGTGAACCGGTAATCAGAATCACTTTTCGGTGTAACCATATTTATAGAACGTTCCGCATGTTTTACGTCTCATTAGCTTTCCCAATAAAATAATTGAGAGTTTGGGCGGGGGATAGAGGGGGTGGTGAGGGGCGGGGGCGCCCGGGAGCCTCCAGTACCTCCAGTGTTCGTCGGGACGCCCTGGCGCGCGCCCGCGTTGTCAAAGGTAACAAATACGATACGATACATCAGTGGTGCGAGTGTTGTGTAGGCATTTATTGGTCCTTTGTGATTTGTGTTAGTTCGCGATATGATTAAACAGAAGAGATTTGTGGTAAGATGAGTTATAGATAGCGGTAGGGCATTCGATTTTCCTCTCCGGTTTTTCGTTTCTCAAAAACTCGTCCGTTTAAACAGTAAAACCCTAAAATACCATGTCACGTCTATAACATTGGGTCTATCGCGAATTTATTTTGTTACCTTTATTTACCGACGTTTCGACACAGGTTTCACTGGTCGTGGTCGCGGCTAACTGACGTCCCAGCAAAATGTCAAAACAGAGATTTGTGACTACCCCACGAAACGTGCATTTAAAGTTTGAGGTAGACATCACATCAAACCACCCACTACACATAAATGTTAATTATTGTCAATAGTCCGACACGCAACACTCACAACATCCGCGCACACATCCGAAGATAGATCCCGTGTTGCAGGCATCAGTAATCACACGGAAAATCGTATTAAACATGATCGTGTTTTATTTAGTAAAATTGTGTTCCGGATGACGTCATTCGGATGCAGCTCCTTGCGTCCGAGATGAAACGATGGCGGTCACGTTTTCCATTTGGTTGGACGAGCGATGCGGCGCTGTTTGTACTAATCAACGGGTCTTTAATATCTTTCCTCGTTATAAAACAAACGACGGTTAAATGTTGTAATCCATACTAATATTATAAATGCGAAAGTCTGTCTGTCTGTGTGTTACCTCTTCACGCCTAAACCGCTGAACCGATTTAGTTGAAATTTGGCGTAGAGATAGTTTGTATTGTATTGTATTGTATTTATTTATTGCATTTCACATGTACATTACAGGTTTTACAAGTACTTAAGAGTATAGGTAGGTACACAAATGACACATGAAACCCTGATGGGCGCAGCAATGTAGCTTAACTAGTTTGAGTCCCGGGGAAGGATATAGGATAGTTTTTATCTCGAAAATCATCCCGTAAGGGTGAAAAGCGGGGTGGAATCATGGTGGAATTGAGATAATTAATGAGTTGCCTAATATTTGTGTGCATATTATGCTCAAATTGAATGATTGCATAAGACTTTCTCCAGGCGCTATTCTTACTCTAGCTGGGGTTACTAAGTCCACGCAGAAGAAGTCGCGGGCAAAAGCTAGTTCTCTAATAAACACATAATTGTGTGAATTAACTGTCAGCCGTGGTATTTCCGGACCGATACGACTTTCGAACCTTCAGAGTTTTCCCATGTTAAAGGACGGCAATGCACTTGCAGCCTTATCATAAAATTTAAAATTAGTCAATGAGATGCATTTAGTTATTGAAACTGGAATAATCGAGCCATGAAATTAAATTATTTTGTCACCAAATTCCACTTAAAGTGAAAAGATAAAGATAAAAAGATATAAGACATTTATTCGTGACGATCACAACACAAGTACGAATATGTACAGACAACAACAGCAAGAAAAGAAGAGATCATCAAGTGTGCATCACGAAATGGACTCAACTCAGCATAATGCTAGCTATAAAGCCAGCGCTGGTCTTCCGTAGGGCCCATTCGGTGCCACGACAGATAACACACAGATACATATTAAAACATTACAAAGATACACACAAAGAATACCTAATTATATACAAACATAATATTGTCTTCGGTTACCGCGATAGTTACTCATGAAATAAAACTATGAAACGGATTATATCGCGTATATTGAATTTATAATACATCCCGACGTTTCCAAGGAGAAGCGTTACATACCCAGAATGCTGCGCGAGGCCATTGAGATTAAGAAATATCCAAACTTTAATAGGGAAGATGGCTTTTCTCTACCACCAGCTTGGGATCCTGTAGTCCACCTGATAAAGGAACAAGCGAGACATAGACTGTGAGACCGTAGTGTTGGATGATGCTGGACATTCTGATGTTTTGAAAAGATGTGTCCCGCCGAGTTTGTTGCCGGTCCCATATTGGGATACCCTCCTACAATTTAGGAGGGAATTAAATCTTCTCGGGTCCGTGGTGTAGGGTTGGAGCCGGCATAGTTTATTTTTATCGCGTATATATATATATCTTTACTTGAAAAATAATTATAGTGTATAACTAGCCTTATGAACCGATTTTGCATGTACAACCAGCCTTAAAGTTTGTAGTCTATGATTGTTCATTATTTTAGTATGTGGGTATTTTTGCATTTTGTAATTTTTCCTCAGTCACCCGTTGACCACGAACGCTGTAAAGAGTTCGAAACGTCGGGATGTATTATAAATTCAATATACGCGATATAATCCGTTTCATAGTTTTATTTCATATATACAAACATATTAACCAAACCTAATGGGATTGCTTTAAACATACAATTAAAATAAATTAAATAATAATGCTACATATATTCACTGAATCCTACTAACCTACATCTCGGTCAAAACGTATAAACGAAGACGCGAGTGTGGAGTCGATTTCGCTGACTAGCTAACAAGTCTTCGCGCACGAGTGTGGAGGGCCCTTTATAATAAAATAGGCTATTTGACAACATTAAAAATATATAACGAAATGCTGTCATCCTGAAATACAGATGTCATACAGATTAATTTGCTTTATATCTCACACTTAAGTATCTAGTCATATCTCGCTTTAACTTATATCTGCTTAATATTGTCTTCGGTTACCGCGATAGTTACTCATGAAATAAAACTATGAAAACCTATGTACCTAAACCCTATGAAAACCTATGAGGGTATTTTTGCACTTTGTAATTTTTCCTCAGTCACCCGTTGACCATGAACGCTGTAAAGGGTTCGAAACGTCGGGATGTATTATAAATTAAATATACGCGATATAATCCGTTTTCATAGTTTTATTTCATTATATCTGCTTACTAATATGGTTACTTAGTAACCATAAAACATGAACTGAACTGAATTGCGTATGTGATACGACACAACACAACTCTTACTTAGAGGACCGGCCTGGCTTAATGGCTCGTGAACCTGCCTGTGAAGCCGATGGTTTTTTTTATTCATTCATTTCACGAGGTTTTCTATGGGACAGCTAATTTTGTCGACAGCGATTCCGTAGTGTACCCATAGTATTTTCTCTCCCACTTCGTACCATATAAGATTGCTAGAGAATTTCGTATTGATATACATTATGACAAAAAACCGGCCAAGTGCGAGTCGGGCTCGCGCACGAAGGGTTCCTTACCATTACGCAGAAACGGCAAAAAAATTACGTTTTTTGTATGGGAGCTATTTATTTTATTCTGTTTTTAGTATTTGTTGTTATAGCGGCAACAGAAATACATCATCTGTGAAAATTTCAACTGTCTAGCTATCACGGTTCATGAGATACAGCCTGATGATAGTCGGACAGCGGAGTCTTAGTAATAGTAGGGTCCCGTTTTTACCCTTTGGGTATGGAACCCCAAAAACGTCGTGGCTCAAAAATCTAATTCCTTGACTGTACAGACAAATTGAATTCGATTGAGTAACGCAAAATTGCGATTTTTGATGTAATGCAAAATCCTGGAATATGTATGGAGCCCGCGCAAACCCCCTTCTATTGTCCCCCTTTCCACTTAATTGAACGAATCCGGGACCCCGTGTGTCGCATATGTTTAATTTAGATATCTGTATCGTAATATCGTTATTTTGCGTCGAGATCGCATTGTGTTGGATAATTCATTATTTTCTGTTTTATTGTGTACAATGTGTACTAGCTTTTGCCCGCGACTTCGTCTGCGTGGACTTAGTAACAGCAGCTAAAGTAAGTATAGCGCCTGGAAAAATTCTCATAGCAATCATTCAATTTGAGCACATTATTCACACAAATAAGCAGGCACTTCATTAATTATCTCAATTCCGTCTCGCTTTTTACTTTCTTTAGGGATGATTTTCGGGATAAAAACTATCCTATGTCCTTCTCAGGGACTCTTATTTATCTCTATGCCAAATTTCATCTAAATCGATCCAGCGGTTTAAGCGTGAAGAGGGAACACACAGACAGAAAGACAGACAGACAGACTTTCACATTTATAATATTAGTATAGATTTACCGTGGGCCCGAGTAAACCAACATAAATTGACCGCGTGTTTCTGTAGGCATTGCGGGATAAAATAATGTTTTGTAAACAGAGACCCAATTTCAACAACAAAAGCAATCCATCTCAAACAGTAAATTGTTGTATTTAGTGCTTTATCCGGTTAGGTTTCGGTAATAACAGAAGGCTAGTTTACTATTGTAAACAAATTAAATGCGTATTACAGCAGTTATGAAATCTGTTTAATTAAATGTGGTATTTTCTATAAAAAGGGACCTTATTGTCGATGGCGCTTACGCCATTATAAACGATGCTCCGATATAAATACGATGTCGCGCGACGCTGTGCGGCGTAAGCCCCATCGACAATAAGGTCCTTCTCATAGAAAATGCCCCAAATCAGAAAATACATGAGAACATATTCTTCAACTCTCTAAACTAGAAACTATAGTAGTAAATCGTTTTGACGTTTCATACAGAGCGAGTCGTTTGTATATAACAATAAATTTAAAAATGAAATCTGTTTAATTAAATCAGAAAATACAAGAGAACATATTCTTCAACTCTCTAAACTAGAAACTATAGTAGTAAATAGTTTTGACGTTTCATAAATAAATCGTTTTGACGTTTCATAAAGAGCGGGTCGTTTGTATATGAAGATAAATTTAAAAATGAAATCTGTTTAATTAAATCAGAAAATACATGAGAAATATAGTTTCTAGTTTAGAGAGTTGACATATTCTTCAACTCTCTTAACTAGAACTCCATAGTAGTAAATCGTTTTGACGTTTCATACAGAGCGTGTCGTTTGTATATGACAATTTTATGAAGTGATATTCACCCAAAATTTTTATAAACCATTTCATTGTACACATTATCTCATTAACTATGTGTCTTATAAAGATTTTTTCGTCCAACTAAGTGAAGAAATCATTTATTGAATTCTTTAGGTTTATTCAGGCACACTGGGCAAATTACTTTAAATTTCTTTGTAGTTTTACATGTAGATTGACATTTGTAGGTTACGAGTATTTAAAGAAAACATTAAACATACAACACTGAACACTTCAGTTGTACGCCTCACTTAAAAATCATTATATTTTTCGTCAACTCATCAGAATAAGTATTACCGACGGGTTCCTGATAATAATAACCGTAATATTTTCTTTTTTTTTTACTGGGAAACAAACAGCTTACAATCTTACACAATATGAATTAATATTAATAAAACACAAGCCAAAACAGTTTCCACTAATTAATTAAGAAGCTTTTTCAGAAGCTAACAACTCAAAAGTATCCCGAGAATGATTCCGCAGTTTCTCGCAAAGATTATTGCTAGCGAAGCGAATTTGCAACCTCGCTTTATTAACGTTGGCGTTTTGTGAAAGAAAAAATATCCGCAACAAATATTTCAGGCATAAATAGAAAAACAATAGTAAAAAACATCGTTGGCAAAAAAAAAACAGTAACAGAACGATGTAAAAAAGTCCGAAATGGATTTTTTTGGCCGAAATATATGAAAACAAATGTTACGTTTATGAGTTATTATTGCTCGGTTTCAAAGATTTTGCTAAATAAAATATATCATCACATTCATCACCAGTAAAAATTAGGGACAACAATAACTGTTTTTTTTTTCCTTTAAACGATTTCACCAAATATACTTTCTGTACACAGACACATTGTTAGCTGGCGTCTTTTACTTTAATATTATTTTCCAGTCGCGAAATAGTAGTTTATGTGACTGCTACATAATGAAAGGTATTAAAACTCGAGTGTGGGTTTATGAAATGAACGTAGTGAGTTTCATAATAGAATCACACGAGTGTTTTAATGCCTAATTATGTACAGTTATTTTATTTATTGTGTCATTCGAAAAGTTAAGTGTTTCGTACAAGGCAATAAGAGCTCGGGACAAATCCATTGCTGCTGTCATTTGTCAATGTTTAAGTACTCGTATAGTCAACTTAGATGATGAAAAGATTAGTAGTTAGTCTAAAATTAGCAGTCTTCTGCTAATTGATTTTAATTAGGCTCTCGGTTTTTTTTTTAAATTATTTATTGTTCAGAACACTTAGTCGTGCATAAAACATATAGATATCTGTTACAAAAATATATAAAAGCAGAAATATATATAAACATCAAAAGATACAAAAGCGTTTTTGCGAAAACAACAAGTAAAACATAAATAAAAAAATAATATTACGAAACTCGATTTTAGTCCGTGAATACAAAACATAGTATAGTTTCGTTTGTCTTTCAATTATAGTAAGTTAATAAGTACGTTCTCAACTTTGGGAACAAATCAAATTATTTTATTAAATATTTTGATTTGTGTTTTATAAGTAGTCACACTACTATATATAACACTCTAGGTATAGATGCATTTGTTTGTCCGAAATAAAGATTTTTTTTATTTTTTTTATTTTATATAAATTATAAACTGTAATAGATGTCATACATACTTATATTAAAGAAAAAGTGACGTACGACTAATAAGTACGTTTTCCATGCAGTTGTCCATACTAATATTTTTTTCACTATAGTTCATGTTATTTGCCTTGTCTAACAGTAGTTCGGTAATATACGGTCCACAATGTAAGGTGCATTGAGGTAATTTCAAATGCGGGATTATTTTGTAAATGACAATTATCTACTAATCTAGAAGCAAGGCAAAGAACGAGGAAGATGTTTGAGTCTCACTGGGTAGAATATTTTTCACTGTGATCGATGATTGTTTTTGAAATATCTATTTCTCTCCCTATGATTGGTAATCTATACCATGTTTAGGGTTATCATATTTCTTTATTTCAGTCACATACATAAACTTACAGCTAAGTATGCCATTGTGCTAACTTTAACAGTAGGCCGGTATTACCCACAGACCGTTTAGCCAAGTAATTGAGCACAACGCCCCCTACCGTCAGCTGTAATCACTACTAAACGATTTACTACCGATGCCGCTTGATTGTCTGTTATACGCGATTGTGTGTCTTGTTGCAACGGCGTATTGGTTGGAATTTGCTTGTTTGTTAAAGAGTTAAAATGGCGAATTGAATGTGATGTTTAAGTATTATTTAACTGATCGAGCGTGTACAGTATATATTCTTTGAGAATACTAATTAAAAAGAGATGTAGATTGCAGGTTTTTTAGGGTTCCGTACCTCAAAAGGAAAAACGGAACCCTTATAGGATCACTCGTGCGTCTGTCTGTCTGTCTGTCTGTCCGTCTGTCTGTCTGTCTGTCTGTCTGTCTGTCCGTCTGTCACAGCCTATTATCTCCGCAACTACTGGACCAATTAAGTTGAAATTTGTTACACATATGTAAGTTTGTGACCCAAAGATGGACATGTAACGTAAACAAATTAATTTTAAACACGGGGGCCACTTTTGGGGGGTAAATGAGAAAATTAAAAAATTAAGTTTGTCAAACTATATCGTGTTACATAACAAATGAAAGAGCTCATTGTGAGAATTTCAAATATATATTTTTTATAATTTTAAGATAAATAGTTTAGAAGTTATTCAAGAAAATAGGCAAAAATTGACCATTCCCCCCTTTATCTCCAAAACTACTGGGTCAAAATTTTTGAAAAAATACACAAGATAGATCTTTACCTATAGATCACCGGAAAACCTATTAGAAACGTGCAGTCAAGCGTGAGTCGGACTTAATTACTTAGTCTTTCATCCGACCTCTACGGGTATTTTAAAGACATTGTTTAAACTGTGTAATGTACGGAACCCTTGGAACGCGAGTCCGACTCGCACCTGGCCGGTTTTTTTTCTATAGTTTATATTAGTGCGATAGAACACATAGCGTTTTGTTTCGTTTCTCTACTAACGATTTTCATCTTTACTAGCCCCCCTGTTGTCTTAATTCTGTATCTGTCACGACTGCCAACCCGAATATATCTCGCTGAATAATGCCATACATTTATTAGAAAAAGGAATTACCCGTGGTTTAAATAAAACCATTCCGAATGATATATATGAATATGCCACGCAACTTTTTCAACGGTGTTCGTTTGCGGCGCGTTTTGATATTGTTTTTTGGATGCTAGTGACATTGCAAGTCTTAAGAAACAACCGCTATTTTGTAGGTAAGACAACAAACAATACTTCATCATCATCATCATCATGTCAGCCGATAGACGTCCACTGCTGGACATAGGCCTCCCCCAAGGCTCGCCACTCCGACCGATCCTGTGCCGCTCGCAATCCCCCCCAAGGGATAAAAACAAAAAAATGCAGACACAAACAATACTTACTTCAAAGTAATTATATTTTTGTCAACTCATCAAAAATATTTCTAATAAGTTTTTAATAATTTATGTAATATCTCGTGTTCAGAGCAAACAACTCAAAAGAATCCTAAAAAGAATGTAATATATTACAGTCAAGGGAATAAATTTATATACTTTCCAGTTTCAAAAATATGTGTACGCTCTTACACCTTAGGCAATAAAGTCGTGTTCACATATGCCAGCCATTTGTCTGGATCGATATTTTTGCCTTCGACTGTACATGAATATACCCAAAAACTTACAATAAGAAATTCACTGCTTTAGTAGCAACATTTTACCGATATCAATCGTCATTGCCACCTCATTGCTAATTTTAACACACAAGTTGTTATTATAACTAGTCGAATTCACTCCCCACTCCAAAAAAATATAAATCTAAATTTCACTGCCATTTATGAACATATATTTTACATAATCTGTGTGCACGAAATTGATATTTTTTTTATATATTTTCGAGTGGTCTCGAGTGGCCATCGTCGTATTTTCCTCGTAGCTGTCGCCACTCATTCGGGTGATGGAAAGCGGTAATTTTAACTTGATGGAATTTTCTCGTAACTTTTACGTCTCCTGTCCTGTAAGGATATCGAACTTAAGGCGCAGCAGGTTTAGCCAGCAGAGTTAAAAAAAATAGTACCTCTTTTTTGGATCATATTATTATTTATTTATTCATTAACAATATTACAATTGTGTCTAAATATTGACTACATTTATATTTAATCTCTATCTGAATCTGAATATTGACTATATTTAATAAAATCTGTTACAAAGTTAATTGCATCTAGACTATAATTTTAAAGTTATTTAATAATATTTCATATACCTAATAAATGGACTAATTCGAATAAAAATGCCTAATAATTGTTCCATGTTCCATGTTTATCATTTATCATTTATTTATTGTATTGTCATGTACATAATAGGTGTTACATAATATAAAGTCAGATCATGACACCCTGTAAGGGCACACAATAGTAATATTATTCTAGGCTAATTACATTTACTTATTAGTAATAAATTTAAATTAAAATAAAATAAATGACCGCAAATCTTAAAACTAAATCTAAGAATATATCGTCAAAAATAATTATATTGGTAAATGATTAATTGAATTGACCTGTCAGTTTATTATTAATAGTTATTATTTTAATTTATTGATGTCGTATAATAATAAGTAGGCTAATGGTAGAAAAAAATGTCAAATTGCAATGTAAAATCCTAGTTTCATCAGTGTCATATTCATAACATTATGTTAGTAACACCAAGTTACCTTAATGGTCGTGTGATGTGTTCAACCAAATTTATTCCAAAGAATGAATTCAAGAACTTCTCGCAGAAGCAAACAGAACATTGTAAAACTCATGAATATGGTAATTTATCAGGTTTGGAAGTAAACTTACACAATTAGGGTTTATTTGCTTCGAGTACAGCCCGCTCATTCGTAAGTCGATTGATCGAGAATCGAGAGTACAGAGGGCCTACCGCGAACCACGTTCGACATGTTGCCTCTGTCGCACTTGTAAATTCTTACGTAAGTGTGACAGGGAGGCAACACGTCGAACGTGGTTCGCGGTAGGCCCGCAGATCACTCGACTCTAGATGGAGCGTATGATGAGTCGAGCCCACGGCTACTAGGCCTAGAGTTATTTGAAGGGGTCGGACTTTTAGAGCAGATGATGTAAAAATTACGTCGTTGGATAGAAAATGATGTAAATAAAACAAGGTTTACAAAACTTGGCACTGTAAGGTGGGATTAATACATTTTTGTGTTTTAGTTTATAAAAAAATACATTGTACAATCACAACATTCATCACTACACAGTATAAAACAAAGTCGCTTCTGTCTGGATGGATGTCTGTCCCTATATATGCTTAGATCTTTAAAACTACGCAACGGATTTTGATGCGGTTTTTTTAAATAGATAGAGTGATTCAAGAGGAAGGTTTATATGTATAACATCAGCATTGCACCCGTGTGGAGCCGGGGTAGGTACGCTAGTATTTTTATAAATGGAGATTACATATTTTCATAAATTGATAAATAAACTAAAAGGCTAGCTTTCGTAATTCACCCTAAAAGCGGGGTACTGGTTTAAAACGACGATACGTAATACCACTAAAATATATTTAACAGCATGTATTGTGAAGTTCCCAATAGCCCCCTATGAAGGGGGGGGGGGGGGGGGTCGCTAATCGTAAAATCGCAGCGTCGACATCAAAGACTGTGTGCCGCACTTACGACACTGTGTTTATATAGCGTGTGTAAAGGGAGGCAGCGACATAAACATGTTCCGAGAAAATTGAATTAGGGAAGTGTTTTTATGTAATGTGTATATAATAATAATAATAATAATATTAAAAAGCCTTTTTATTTTCTTATCAACTACTTACAAACTTGGTAACACTTGATATTGTTAATTTATTTTAATTAATATATATATGTTTACTTTTTAAAACTTATTTTACTCGGTTAGTATAATTATTTTACTTATTTTTATGTTTATGTATTTAAAACTAAAAGTTGATAGAAACCCCACTTTATTGGGTAAAGGCCTCCTCCAATTTGTTCCACTCGTCTCTGTTTTTTGCCTTATTTAGCCATCTTAGACCGTGAATGTGTATATAAACGAAATAAATATCATATATTTATTTATTTAAACTTTATTGCACAAAATACAAAAAAAAATTTACAAATGGCGGACATTCTTATAATGTGTATTTAAATATACGATGGCCAAAAAATAAGTGCATCCCCGTTGCCAGGGAAGTTTTGGGATTATACTGAGCAAGTTTTACTATAAGAGCAACCCCGAAATCGCGAAAAAAAAAATTGAGTGTTCCATACTTTTTTTTTTTTTTTTTAATTTATTGAATAAGGAAGCAAATTACAGTTTTTTTAGATCATTACAAGACCCATCGTAGGCAAAACCTTATGGAGGTTTGTGTGCCGATGGGGAGTTCGAGAATAACATAAAGAAAAACAATATTATATCCTATATCTTATCATAAATATGATTCTTAGTATACATAGCTTGTGTCGTTAGTTTTTAATAAGTGCATTTTAACGACATTTTTTATATGTTTACCATTTAAATATTTAGCACAAACAACTTCTGGCAGATCATTCAATATTTTAGGTAATATATATGTGTACAGCCTAGTGCCATATATGTTGTTATATTTGGGTATACAATATTTGTTTTGGTTCTGTAGACATCTTAGTTTTGTACATCTTTTGTGTTCTTTTAGTTTAGTAACATGGTGATATTCTTCTGTTAGTATGGCTAGTTTACACATATTTTGAACTGGGAGTAAATTACAGTATTTGAAAAGTTGGGAATAGTCTGTTTCGTACTTCTTTTTGATATGCTTAGGTACAAGTGTCTTCAATAATCTTATTTGTAAGTTATATATTTTTTCTATATATGTTTTATAGGTTTTACCATAAGTACTCAGAGCGTAACCGATCACAGAGTCAGCAAGGGCTAAGTACAACATACGTAGGGTTTTGTACGGTAACTTATATCTTAATGTTGACATTTTACTTAGGATGGCTCTCAACTTATCGCACACATAATTAATGTGTGGTCCCCAGTTGAATCTGTGGTCGATTATTAACCCAAGGTACATGTGCTCTGTGACCACTTCAATTTTTTCACAGTTACACGTTGTGATATTATGCTGGTGCAGGCAGCTATGTTGGTGTGCAAATACAGTAATATTATGAGTAGTTTTATTGTGAGCTGAACGAATATGCATTATCTTGGTCTTTTGGGCGTTAATTACTAAACCGACATCGTGCGCCCATTTGCAGAGGGTGTTAAAGTTGGATTGCATTATGCGTTCTGCGGCAGCTATGTCGCGGTCGGCTGTGATAATGCATGTGTCGTCCGCGAACTGATAGACAGAGCCCTCAGTTATTATGTTGCACATATCATTAACATATAGCAGGTATTCCGTTGGTCCAATTATGGATCCCTGCGCCGTGCCTTTTTCGGTTTTTATTTCGTCACTGTATGTATTGTTTATTTTTACTCGTGTATGTCTATTTTTATGATAGCTTTTCAGCAAGTTAACTAGAGGACCCTGTATACCGCTCTGCTCTAATTTGTAATATAACGTTTCATAATCTAGCATTTCAAAAGCTTTGCTGAAATCAATGAAAACAACGAGCACATGCCTTTTTTCATGCATGTGCTCGTTGATTTCATTGTTGAAGTCGCGAAGTAGCTGAGAGGTACTTCGATTTTTTTGAAAACCGTATTGTTTACTGTTAATTATATTGTTTTGAGTCAAAAAGTTACTGATTTCGTTACCGAGGTATCTCTCAATTATCTTATCGATACACGACAATATAGTAATTGGTCTATAGTTATTACAATCACTATGCGCTCCTTTTTTATAAATAGGGCGTATTATACCCGTTTTGAGTTCGTCGGGATATACCGATGTGGCAAGGCAGGTGTTAATCAAGTGAGTAAGAATTGGTGTTATTTTAATACAATTTTTTTTAATGTCCATGACTCGAATTTTGTCATACCCAGGGCTTTTTCTATCATTTAGACCTTTAATTATTTTAGAAATATTGTCGCATGTCGCCTTTTTAACCCTCATTGCCACATCTGCGCCCCCGGCGAACCCGGTATGGTCCAGAATTTGTGTTTTACATGTAACTGATATTTTCTTTACATTATTTTGAAATTCTTGGGCAAAATTACTACATATTTCTCTTTCATTCATTTTAAAATATTTCATGCATTACATTTACATAACAATACATTTTGGCGGGTCCATTTTGTATGGGGGGTAAAATTTATTTTGCGATTTCGTGGTTGGTCCCATAATAAAAAAGAAAAAGTGACCAAGTCTGCCAGGAGCGATACGAACGTAGCCGGTAACACGACACAAACCGTATGTAACGAAAACCGCCTCCTAATAGAAAACCCGCCTAGCGGGTGCTGGCAGTTTATATGTTGAATGATAAATTGAAAATCCTGCGAGTAAAGTTCAATATTTTGGCTACGGAGCCTTAACAAATCATGTTAAATCATAGTAAAAAAACCGACGAAGTGCGAGTCGGACTCGCGCACGAAGGGTTCCGTACCATTACGCAAAAACGGCAAAACAATCACGTTTGTTGTATGGGAGCCCCACTTAATAGTATATTATTGTCGAGGCTCGGAAGTAGCTACTTGCTGGCTGAGGACTAAGTAGCCTTCCAGCCGAGTCATATATAGTGCTTTTCTCAAAAATGGCGCAATAAATGCAAATATAATAGAAATATTTTACAGAAGCAACGTTCTTATGTATATATTTTCACAGAAAAAAGTAAAAAGATTTGCTTTGCAGCTGTTTTATTTTTTTAATTAAAAATAGAAGTGTATTTTTCTGCTGAAAGTACGCCAACCTATTTGAGACACCTAAATAGTCGCGGTACCAACATTATAATAATAAGTACTGATCATCTGTTTGGCTGTTTAATGGACCTATGCCTTCATTTGATATGGTCACTTCAACTTTTAAAAAGTTTGGAACTCGACAAATAATGGAATTTGTATGCAACATTGCAGTCCCGAAATCGAGACTGCAATGTTTTTAACTTTTTAATTTTTCGACTGACCATAAACAACGCACTTCGCGACCTACTTTTTAACCGGCAACGTCGATTTTTGAGAAAATATATTTTTTATTCTGTTTTTAGTATTTGTTGTTATAGCGGCAACAGATATACATCATTTCTATTTTACTTTTACCATAGCAGGTATAACTTACAATAAAACATAATTTCCTCAAAATCTCGGTGTTTATCGTCCAAAAGAGTTGGCATTGTATATTCGTTACATAAACAAGCCAGCCGGGGTAAACACGCAAACGCAAAAAACACACACTCATCGCGCGTTTAAAAAGGTGTCGTGTGCCCGTTCAAACCATGACATGAATTTTCAATTTCAACGTTGACAGTTAAAATTACGAGTCATGGTAACAATCCGTTTTTAGGGTTCCGTACTTGACTTATGGCCCTATATCCCCTAGATGGGGCAGAGGGCATCCACAGTGCTCCGCCATCCCGTTCGGTCTTGAGCTTCGCGCTTCATTTCGCTCCACGTCTTGCCAATGGTCGCCGCCTCTGCGATGATCGTCCGCCGCCAGGATTGCTTAGGGCGACCACGTTTCCGCTTTCCTTGGGGTTTCCAGTCTAGGTCTTGCCTCGGGATGTGATCCGGGTCCCTTCGGAGCGTGTGGCCGATCCAGTTCCACTTGCGGCGTTTGATCTGCTGGTCGATCGGAGTCTCACCGCAACGTTCCCACAGATCTACGTTGTTTTTTAACTAAAAGGTAAAAACGGGACCCTATTACTACTTTCTATGACTCCGCTGTCCGTCCGTCCGTCTGTCTGTCCGTCTGTCACTAGGCTGTATCTCATGAACCGCGATAGCTAGACAGTGGACATTTTCACAGATGATGTATTTCTGTTGCCGCTATAACAACAAATACTAAAAAGTACGGAACCCTCGGTGCGAGAGTCCGACTCGCACTTGGCCGGTTTTAATCTTATCTGTGTGTTGTTACTGGCCTGTATCTGTTTTTTTCCCCAATAAAAAAAAATAGAATGGTACACTAGGTCCAGCTCCAGGCACTGGCTCTAAATGCGTTATTAAAGGAGATAAATTATTCCAGAGAATTTAGTGTTTGCAGCTTGGGGTTTAGCTTAATAGCGTTCGTTCCCGACCTACATTTGCTGGTGAAATATATAGAAAATGGTTGTTGAAACAACGCAAATTTAGTCAGAGTAAACCCTATCCCGAAATCATTTCCTGAGAGCTTGCCGCGATTTTGCTTTATTTTCCGTATAACAATTAAATTAGAGTTTTGAATGATTCACGGTTCACAAATAATACAAAAGGTAATCACGGTCTATATCCCGGTCAATATAAGTCTAATAATTAAATTGTCATAATATAATTAAAAAATTAATAAAAACTTGGTGAAATATATTTTCGCATTTTCAATAACTTTAATACTATATTTATACACCGAAGGTTTCATTTCTCATAACTATTGAAGTCATAGTAAAAAATATATATCAATGTTTAAAAAAATAGTTGTTAATTTAACCAGTTATAAGTACATTGTGCAACGAGGGGGGTAAGCGAGATTTTGTAAACGAGATCTAGACTCGAGTTTACAATATTTTTACCCCCGGAGTTCCACAAAATGTTTTTCATCACGATTGCGAAGAAAAAACTAAATTTTAAGCGAAATAATTATTAAATTCGTTGACATTTCAAACATTCGTCCGCCATATTGTCATTTCTTGACAGGCATAGAGTAACTTATACTAGAGCGGTACTGTCATAGTAAATTTTGTAACCCCAGTAAATTCACTGCCATCTGTCGACACACTTTAAAACTAAAAATATATATTTATAAAAATACGATAAAATGTATTTAAATATGGATAAATGATTTTTTTATTTGCATTAATTATTTTTATATGATTTTGACCCATGTTCTTTCACTGGTATGCGTTAAAATTATAAATAACAAACGAAACAGTCAACGCCCTCTATACGAGTGTAGGCCAAAACTAGTGGCGCCATCTGATGGAGAATCAAATTTTCGTGATTTTCGAGGCACGTTTTTTCCTTAGACTGTATCCATCTATTACGGAGTTATATCTATCTTTGTTGACAGGTAAGGCATCGAAGGTACAGACCTTCGGCATTCAGCCACGGTTGAAAATTGTGTAAAAATATTTTTCTCAAACATGCTATGTAATATTGATATTACGTTCTTTATATTAGGCTGGGAAGTATCACGTTTCAGGCGCGGCTAGACGAGAGGTCTGTAATGAAATTTCATACAAAGTTGCAGGCCTAGGCCGGGAAGTGGCTTTTTTTTAATTTCTATTTCACATATAATTGTGGCACGGCATCATGGCATTCAGCCATTATTTTTTTTGAACCTGACGGGCTCTATGGCACTATGGCCATTCGAGCGGTAGGACTGTGTGGTGGATGGTAGCCTGGGGAAAATCCAGGACCCTTCCGCATCACACGAGACGGTTTTGCTACGCTGGACGCTGGAATACTCCTAGTTTAAAAAAAAAACGATATTTGATTGATATATATAGTTGGTCAAGCAAATCTTGTTAGTAAATAAGAACAAAAAAAACTATACTCATCCTTTTCTTTTGGGTGTTAGTACTAGTGTAAGACAAAGATAGTATGATTCTCTCTGTCTATGTTTGAAATAAGACAGTCCTTTGACAAACTATATACCTATATTAAACGTTTGAGAAAAGCACTATACATACATCGGCGTGAAAACGGGTTGTCGGCCTCATAACTATCCGGCCTCAGTACGTTCGGCCGTATATTCTATTCGGCCGGCAACCCCTTCCTTCCCGGCCTCTGTAGTAATGTACTATTAAATGGCTATTAAATTAAGCAAACTATTTTTTTTAACAAACAAATTTATTAAACGTCAGTATTTTAAGTGAAAGGTATAAGGGATACCTTGACTTTTAACAGTGTTTTACTTAACCTACTTGGTTCCTATGAATTATTGACATATTTAAAAAAGAAATCTGTAACTTCCGGGAGTTAAAGCTTCTTTTTTTTACAATCCGCAACTCCCGCGGGAAAAAAAATATATATAGGCCTTTACTTGCATGAAATAGGATCTTTTTCAAACAAGTGTGATGAAAAAAGAACTAGCTGTCATGGCGGTCAAAATGAAGTGATAGAAACATTCATAGTTACCAAGAAAAGTCTGCAACGATTTTGATAGCATTCGCAGTGCAAGTGTTATTTTAAACGTCAAACTTCTATTACATTATGACGTATAACTAACACTTGCACTGCGTATGCTATCGAAATCGTTGCAGACTTTTCTTAGTCGAACTCTAGGGAATCTTCCAATATGTTACTTTGTAAGCTTCTTAATTGGTTAACAGTTGTGCTAAAAGGTGTGTTATGAATAATTTTACCTCAAAAATCCAATAAATCACGCGTAAAGCCAGGCTCCCAAAAACTCGTGCCAAAACCAGGTACCAGGATTTCATAAATACGTCAGTGTTAGCGCAGTTAATCCACGCGGCATAGATCGCGCTCATCCCGGGCTTACCAGCGAATGAATGCGGGCCGTAATGGCATGCACGGTCTAACGTTGCATCATTGTTAGTTTGTTCATCTTGAATCTTATTGCGACGTGATAGGGTCGTTTAATGGTCATGTGATGATCGTGTAATAATGGTCAGGTGATGGAAAGTTGATTAAACTTGAACCTTATTGGGGCGAGATAAGGTGCGTGCAGTCACTTAGGTGTGCTGAGGATTATGTGGGACTGCTGTGGGCATTAAATAGTAGCGGTAAAAGGATTTGATTATGTATTTTATAATTTGACAATTATGAATTGACCTGAGTTGACTGAGTTTAGTAGTGCAAAAAAGTTTTCAGTTTTTCCTTACCAGTGTCTATCTCCCAGTAAAAAAAAATCATGTTTGCAAGTAGGATAAACTATCACTGGCCCCCATTTTTGTCGCAAAATGATCACTGGCGCCTTGAAATAAGATTGAGGGCAATAAATAGAAAGAAGATAAGTATAGTTACATAACTCTATTTGATTTATTTTGCACCCCTAGTTAGAACTGCCTAAGGGCCGATAGATTTATTTTGTACCTCTAGTTAGAACTGCCTAAGGGCCGATAGATTTATTTTGTACCCCTAGTTAGAAATACCTAAGGGCCGATAGATTTATTTTGTACCCCTAGTTAGAACTGCCTAAGGGCCGATAGATTTATTTTGTACCCCTAGTTAGAACTGCCTAAGGGCCGATAGATATATTTTGTACCCCTAGTTAGAACTGCCTAAGCGCCGGACTGCAACCCGATTGCACGCCAACTGCAACGTCGGCGTGTTCCCATACAAGTTGCAGTCGGGATGCAGTCCGTCTATACCGGCCCTAAATGTTTTACTCAATTTACAGTCATCACCATTATTATCTTGTCGGTGGAGCAATTTCCATGTATCTCTTTCCTGAGCCTTTCGTTTAACCGCCTGATACGACACGACGTTTATCTTTTCCTTAAGTTGGTCCATGTATGTTCTTCTTGGTCTCCCTCTCTTCCGCCTTCCTTCTACTTTCCCTTCCACAATATTTTTTTATGAATTCGTCGTGTCGTAACAGGTGCCCAACCATCTTCCCTCTTCTGCTCTCAATGATTTGCAACAGGGACCTCCTCTCCTGCACAAGGTTGAGAACTTCCTCGTTAGATTTTCTCTCGGTCCAACTAATCTTCTCCATCCGCCACCAGCACCACATTTCAAAGGCTTCAAGTCTTTCTCTGTCCCTCTGTGTCATTGTCAATTTACAGTGCTCATCCTATTTACTGTTAACCGGGATTATATAGATTTCTCTGGTATTAGTGCTGACTTAACCTATTAGACCGCATTATTATCTAGCATTATGCTCAAACCGATTGGAATTGGACTATCGCTTATTGTACTTGCAAATTACCTTCGGCGTTCCAAAATGTTCAAGTATATAAATAAGACCAACTGCGGGTAATTTTAAAAATGTGATGTTTGACGTTGATGTCCACATTTGCCAGTCTTTCTCCGGAAGTACGAGAATAATGTCTCCCTCTAAACGTCGGTCATTTTCAATGAATAATGTGTGTTTAAACTGAAATAGCTGTCATATATGAAAGAAAAAGTGCTCGAATCGAACCAGCATCCTCTGCATTCGCGGCAGAGGCTTACACCGCTCGGTCTACCGGGCCACGGGGGCATTGATCGAATTTTCTCTAGTTATATGCAATCTCATGAAATAAAACTATGAAAACGGATTATATCGCGTATATTGAATTTATAATACATCCCGACGTTTCGAACCCTTGAGTAACTATCGCGGTAACCGAAGACAATATTATAAGGGTCTTAAGGGTTTAAGCACTTTCTGATCTGATGTGCTTTTAACTGAAAAATCCCATTTTAACAGATAAAAACGTGTTTTCATCGAAGCGTTTCGGAAAACTAGCCTCCACTTAAATCGCATTTTCATTTAAAATGGTTTTTACAGTATTATCGACAGATCAATAACGAATTTTAAAATTCAAATGCCTTTTCCCTATTCCGTGCCTAAGCTATTTAAATCACTGGACCAGTTAATACCACAACTTATTGGTTAAGTGAATCTAAGCCTAGATTTACAACGGCCATAATTTAGGCTTAGCTGCTGTGAGCTTCGTCGAATTTACTTAGTCTTGCCAATTGTTCGGGGAAGTTTGTAGGAAAGGATTTTCTCCTGTTGATACTATGTTATGATATGAAGTGTACAACAAATAGATAGGGCCTTAGGCCCTATCTGGCCTAGGCTACTGTACTAGGCTGCTGGGCTGCTGAGCTGCTGGGCTGTGGGTACTGGGCTAGGGAGGGGACTGAAACATATCGAGCGTTTTTCGACTTAAAATACGTGAGTGACCCGTTATTAATATATTTAATATAGATAGGGCCTATTTTGTTTTGCATGTATTGGCAAAGTTCAAAGTCGGTGGAGGCAGAAGTGGCGCTGATTGTCATAAACACGTAATCTTATGGAATGTCGCACATTAATGCTAGCGGCAGTCGTTGAAACTAATTTTCTTCCATAAGGTTTAACGTAGAACCACAAAATGAGGACAGTCCCAGTCGTGCACCTAGCGAATATCATCGAACTATTTTACGTTTTTTTTTCTCGGTGTGGGAATGCTGTTACACATCGTCCCCCTGACCTGAGGTGGGCCTATTATGGGGGGGTATGTGGGACTCTCACCTCCCGGCTCTTTCCATTGAGAAAAGAGGGGGAAGAGCCTACCCATGCACTAAACCCACACCAGCGTTTCCCACAATATGCCGTTTGGGGGGGCGTCCTGAACAGCGTATACACTTACACACTACACTCTGCCATTTTACGTTTCACTGCCAAATGGCAGAATGTAGTGTGTAAGTGTGTGCGCTGTGCTTGTATATTATGTTCATGTGAATGAATCATAATAAATCATCTACGGCACCATGCCGCAGGGGAATAGTTTTTAGTTATTTATTATAAGATTAGTTTTATTTATTTTTAGTTTTAGTTTTTAAGTTTTATAGGTTAGTTTTGTATTAATTATGTAATGTCATGTCTTTGTATATGGTAATAATTATGTATTATGTATATTAGAACGTTAAAATATAATAAAAGCGTGTAATATAAATCATTTATTTATAAGAAATGGGGTGATCGCACAATGTGTACACGTTTTTTTACTACTAATGAGTAATTCCACGAGTCATTTTTTCTGATTGGTGATTAATTGAGTCAACATTAAATAAATAAATAAAATAAAATAAATAAATATTATAGGGACATTCTTACACAAATTGGCTAAGTCCCACGGTAAGCTCAAGAAGGCTTGTGTTGTGGGTACTCAGACAACGATATATATAATACTTATATAAATACTTAAACACATAGAAAACATCCATGACTCAGGAACAAATATCTGTGTTCATCACACAAATAAATGACCTTACCGGGATTCGAACCCAGAACCATCGGCTTCACAGGCAGGGTCACTACCCACTAGGCCAGACCGGTAACATTGCGTAGTTACACTAAGCACTTTTACCCTTACACTTCATTAGTTTGAGAACTCCTACGAGCGGCGGGTTCAACACTTCCTAATTTTCATATGCTCCATCTAGCAGGTAAACGATCAGTGCTTGTTAGTCTTCTCGCTGAGGCTGCAGCCCTGGTAGTCGTTTGGCTTTCGGCCATATTTCGCGTAACTGGAAGTTTATTCTTTCTACTTTAACCACTGTGAATTAAGTATATAGAAAAAAGATCCGATAATTTGACAATGGTCCGGTAGGCTTTCGAGGTCAGAATTTTGAATTTAACAAGAATATTTTGTAACTATGTGTTAACATATGAAAAAACCAGCCGGTCCTAATTTAATGCAAGGCACCTCCTTTTATGTAGAACGCTTTTTATAAGTTATGATACCTATAGAAAAAAATTAAACACAAAGTATTGTTCTCATACAAAAAATGCATTTCTTTTCACAAACATTACAAAAATAATGTTGGCCCTTAATAATTGTCGCAACCGGTAGGATCCTCATACTTTTTAATAACACGAATACTTTTTGTTACGTTATTCTTTTCGTCCTGATCTTGTGGTGTGTCTTAAGTCTTAAGTCTTGACCTAATAACACAAATAACGCAAATAAGACATGCTGACGGTCCCAACTGTGATGTAAACCATCTCGTAACTATACTTTGTTACCACTTGTTACTATACTTTGTTACCACTTGTTACTATACTTTGTTACCACTTGTTACTAGACTTTGTTTGTTATATTTAATACTTTGTTACGTTTATTGTTTGTAACAATACCTACTGTGCAACGGTCACCGATATAAGCGGAATTTAATCTCGCAGGACGTTTCATTTAGCTTCTACGGAGGATTTGTCACGTGTTTTTATTACTTGCACGAGAGTGTCGGCAGCTAGAGTAATGTGAGCTCGAGATCTATTATTATTCATTTATTTTCACAAGACACGATACATAGGTGTTACATTGAAATATTACTGCCAAACTGCGAAACAGTTTGATGACAGTTAGTTGAGCTCTTTTAATACATTTGTGTCAATTAAATATAAACATACTGTACTATTTTAACTTAATAACTAAGCATGCAAAATTAATTCTAACTATTCTGTTAGACCTTAAGGGCCAGCAAAGACGGGTCCACTTTTTATATATATATATTTTTTTTTTATACCACGTCGGTGGCAATCAAGCATACGGCCCGCCTGATGGTAAGCAGTTACCGTAGCCTATGGACGCCTGCAACACCGGAGATATTACACGCGCGTTGCCGACCCTTTAAAAACCTGTACACTCCTTTTTTGAAGAACCCCATACTGTAGCCCCTCGGGAAAACCTCGGCAGGGAAACTTATATGTTTCCATAATAAGCTGACCAGTCTCTACTGCTCCTGTGGGCAATTATCTATTAAATATTTTTTAACACAAGCCCACTTATCTTATCATTAAACAATTTTTCTGGAAGTGCATTAAATATTTTAGATACCAAATATTGAAACGTCCGCTCTCCGTAGTAATCTATAACAACTATGCGAAGAAAAGAGCATGCTTAAACTTGTTAGTCGGATCTCTTGGCTAGCTGTGTTCGGTGGAAGATTGGAATGACTGCCCTAGGATCGTGTCATAGACTACATATTACCTACTATGCATTGATTAAAATAAAAAGATTCGAGGTCACCGAATGTAACGTGGGTTGCTTCTGCATTTTGCACGGACAACGATTGATCAGCGTTAAATATGGCGGCGGCAGCTGTCAGCTGTCATAATAATATCATTCAAATTGTAACGAACTGGTATTTTATTTTTAAAATACCTTATTACCTGTAATTAGTAGCATAGCACAACATTTTAGTTTATATTTCCAATTTAATCCTAATCGTGGGCTCATATGAAATTACTGGTTGCATGCGCCCTTCGTAAGGATCATAGCGTCAATAAATGTTGACCGCGAGTCGAATTGTATACTGTATCTATAGAATAGAATATAATAGAAAATCGTTTATTGCAAAAACCATCTACAAACAGCACTATATCAGTTTAAAAAACCGGACAAGTGCGAGTCGGACTCGCCCACCGAGGGTTCCGTTCATTATAGTATTTGTTGTTGTAGCGGCAACAGAAATACATCATCTGTGAAAATTTCAACTGTCTAGCTATCACGGTTCATGAGATACAGCCTGGTGACAGACAGACGGACAGCGGAGTCTTAGTAATAGAGTCCCGTTTTTACCCTTTGGGTACGGAACCCTAAAAAAGAAGATCTTACACACTAAACAGTTAAAATTACTTGTAGCTTATAATAACATGCTATAATTACTATTGATGCTGCTATAAATGTACACCACTCAGCATATGATCTAACATATACATGCTACAGCGCTGGTCTTCCGTCATCTATGTAAGTGATCTGTGGCCTATGCGAGTACTCAAGCTAGAAAGCACTTCGAAGTCGACGTTTAAACAATGAAACTTTTCCAATTCCTCGTACACGCTTCTGCTTCTCAAGTCACTCCAATCGCAGAGCTATAAACCAGCGTAAAGAGGGTATCATGTTACGTTTAGTCGTTATAGATGTACAGGTCACGTTACATTTGCTCAAGAACTATTGACTGCGCTCATGCAAGCTATTGTGATGTATGGCCTGATATAACTAGGTTCGAGGCTAAGTTGTTCCTTGCCGCGACCTTGCGAAGAAACTTGAGATTGTGTTTACATATTTGTTGCTTGTATCATGACCCTTAATTAGGTAAAGGGAATATTTCCACAATATTTTGAGGTTTATATTTCTTTGAAAGTCGGAATCTCTGAAAAATATTACGCTTTATGTCCATTTAATTACTAAAATACAGTCATTTATTTGTTATCTGATTACAAAATGTCATTTCTATGATAAAATGAAATAAACAAAGTTGGGTTTATCTCGTCTCTCTTTTTACACTCGGCTATCTCTCGTTTTGTAATCTAAATTTCATCAATTTTTTCATTTATACAAATAAACCACTATTTCACTGTTGCATAATTAGGCATTGAAACACTCGTGTGATGTTTTAAGAAACTCGCTTTCAGCTTGTTTCATTTTTTTTACACACTACGTCGGTGGCAAACAAGCATACGGCCCGCCTGATGATAAGCAGTCTATGTACGCCTGCAGCTCCAGAGGAGTTAAAGCCTGACCAGGAATATATGATCACGCGCCATGTTGCGGAATTTCACTGAAACTAATATTTTCATACTATACTGAACTGTCACCTTATACATGAGAATAACAGCGCCCTCTTGACAATGATCATATATTACTGGTCAATGATCATATATTACTGGTCAGGCTTTAATGACCATATATTACTGGTTAGGCCGACCCTAACACTCCACACCCTCGTTGAGCTCTGGCAACCTTACGAATAATAAACACATTTTAATCCCTTTCATCATAGAGTAACTTATACTAGAGCGGTACTGTCATAGTAAATTTTGTAACCCCAGTAAATTCACTGCCATCTGTCGACACACTTTAAAACTAAAAATAAATATTTTTAAAAATACGATAAAATGTATTTAGATATGGATAAATGATTTTTTTTATTTGCATTAATTATTTTAATGATTTTGACCCATGTTCTTTCACTGATATGCGTTAAAATTGTTAAATAACAAACGAAACCGTCAACGCCATCTATACGACAGTAGGCCAAAGCTAGTAGCGCCCTCTGAACGAGAATCAAATTTTCTTGATTTTCGAGGCACGTTTTTTCTTAGACTGTATCCATCTATTACGGAGTTATATCTATCTTTGCTTTCATTAAGTAGTATAGTCACATAAACTATCTTCTATTATACAACAGTTACAAAATAGTGATTCTAAGACTTAAGAAGCTGAAGGTATCTATTAAATCTTCTCTGGCATTACGGTCCATACATAGATAATGCTAAAGGGTCCATTATCAGCCCTGAATAACTAACTCATGACTCATTAGGACCCTCTACCACCTCGATAATGGGCCTATTCAAATGTTATAATCCACTATTTTGTAACTATTACATAATAGTATTTTATACAACAGTTACTAAGTAGTGCTTGTAAGACTTATGAAACTGTACCTACTTAATCTTCTCTAGCATTAGTGTCTATACACATAGTGCTAAAAGGTCCATTATCTGCCCTGAATAACTAACATGACTCATTAGGATCCTCGACCACCTCGTTAATAGACCTATTGAAATACTAGCTTTGCGAAATACGCGGTATAAAATACTTCCCTATATGTTACTTTTATTTCTTAGTTAAAAGCGGAAAACACTGTGATACGATCGATTTGGCCTAATAACAAAACATTATTTTTATGGCTTGTAAGGTGAAAATTAAGTGATACCCGTAAAATACCTACAAGAAAAGAACGTATTCCCATCTCAAAGGCTGGCAACGCGCTTACAACCTCTCTGGTGTTTTTGGTGTCCATGGGCGGCGGTAATCGCTTACCATGATTACCATCCGGCGATTCGCTTGCTCGTTTGCTTCGTATTTCATAAAAAACATGTCGAAAAATTAAGATTTCTTTTAGTCTAGATAATTTTTGCCCAGTGTTGTCAGTTTTTTCATTGGTCACAATGAAAAATAGTTTACCATTCAAAAACTGTCTGTTCCTCATGTCGTATTTATTTGTAAAAGAACGTCGTTTTTTCATATACTCTCTTATCGCATCTGGGTAGAAATGTGAATTTATGTAACCCAAAGATCTGAAGATGATCTTTTTAGGGTTCCGTACACAAAGGGTAAAAACGGGACCCTATTACTAGGACTCCGCCGTCCACCACCACCTGTCTGTCACCAGGCTATATCTCATGAACCGTGATACCGTTGCCGCTACAACAACAAACACTAAAATGTACAAAGGACAAATACTAAAATTATTATTTATAACGACGGGACTTAATCGCCTAAAATAGTTTCACCTCCGACGTTTCGAGGACGGCGTTGTCCCCGTGGTCTCGGAGAAGACTGGCTAAAGTTGACATCAACATCTTCTAGGCGCGCGAGTTTTTCGAACTACCCGCACTTGGTCTTGTAATGAATGATGATAATGAGTAAAAATCGTGAAAGTTTAAATCAGTGTTAAATACTAAAATGTACGGAACCCTCGGTGGGCGAGTGCGACTCGCACTTGTCCGGTTTTTTTAAACCCGTTCAAGAGCGAAATTGTCATATTGCTACAGGGCTACTCCTTTAGGTCACAAGATTGAAACGCCGGTGGCTTCGCCAAAATATTCCGTCGCCATTAGCCAGTGTGGAGTTCTTTGTGCGGTTTAGAGTTCCTGCCTTTAATTATGTGTTTCGCTGCATCTGGGTCGTCGGGAAACGGCAGCATATTAAAGCGTTCGGCCATTTCACCGAATACGGTGTGCAGATTTCAATGTTTCTTAATGGCTTATTGGATTTGATATTATATATTTTTTTTAATATTACCTACCGCACATGCGCGAAACAGTACTTCAAAAAGTAATGCTATATCACATCACTTTTTGACACTGATGTGATATTCACTCGGACGAGACCCAGTGATGTGATATCTCAGTGTCACGTTTTCACGCCGGAACGTGAACAGCGCTCATCACAGCTATCACCATCTACAGCACTCTAGGGCGTCTTATATCGGCGCGTCTATCTATTATACGTTGCGTTTTGTGACTCAGTGCAGTACCTACGCAGTAACTCACAATTAAAGAAAGGATTTACATTTTACTCGTACTTACATAGTTAAATTGCCGCCAAAGCCAACCAAACATTTCAAAACAATAATAAAAAAACTGTGTTGTTTTCCTTAAATGCAAAATAGCAAGCAAATAACTTCATTTGGCACTTTTCACGGTATCTCACCGCGACATAGACTACCCGTCTTTTACTAACTATATGAATTAAGGCGGGTAGTCTATGTCGCGGCGAGATACTCTCGCGCCAATCATGTGCTAGCACGGCTGGTATTTAAGGATTTAATTATACCTGTCTTGCTGCTTTTCAAGTACTCTTTTCCACTCAGTCGTCAATGTCGCTATAGTTGTCGCAAACAAATCACATTCAGGCTTTGCTGCGAGCAAGGAGTTCAGAAGAGAATGCAAGCGTAAGCGAGTGCGTGCTTGCGTTGTGGCCAGCTATGGTAGTTGCCTTCGCCGGTCAATGTACGTATCAGGTGCCGCCAGTCGAAGACAGCTTTCGCTCCAACAGACCTATGCTGTCTATTTTCCGCCTTAAAATATAATTATATAACACAAGACGCGAGTAATATTGAACATCGAAAAAACCAAATTTCTACTCATACAATCACCATATTTAAAACCAAGTCAAGAGCCCATTAAAATTATTGGTCATACATACGATTGTTTACATGTCGAGAAGCGGGACTGTAAATGTAACTTAATAGAAGTAGTTGATAAATTTAAATACTTAGGCCTAACTATAGATAAACACATTAATTGGAAAATACACATAGATACAGTATGTAATAGACTACGGTCTATATTATGTAAAATTATTAGTTTAAAAAATATAGTTAATAATAAAATATTACGAATGTTATACCATGCACTGGCCGACGCTGTTATTGGATACGGGTTAATAGCTTATGGACGCACCTTCAAAACTTATTTGGATAAAATATTAAACTTACAACTACGATTGATAAAAAATATAATAGACAAAAAAACTAGAGCAAACTGTAGTAACGATTACACGATCTTATTTAAGAAATTGAACATCCTGCCAGTGCATGATAAAGTTAAGTACTTAATAGCAACTGATCAATTTAAAAATCCCGAATTCAAAACTCCGCGAGTATACACCCGAGCGTCGAGGGGGTTAAAACGTCGTAAATACGTGGAACCAACCGCTAGCAACTACTATGGTAAAAGGACGCGCAAGTATATCACACCGCGAATAATGAACAATTTATCAATAGAAGACGAGTGTGCTAGTAAAAACATCTTTAAATCAAAAATTAAGAAGTTGCTATTGGGTACAACGCATGACTAAATATATAAGATAGGTAAATATTGTATATAAATAAATATGCTTTATTGCACCAAAAACATACATTTTACATACATGTAAAACTACAAATAAATTCTTAAAGAATAACAACAACATATATACCTACAACTTACACTGTTAATGTAATATAAAAGTATTAACCTTAGTAATATAAGTTAATCATTAAATTTAGATTAAGGTACTAACATTGAAAATGAGTGCACCATTTCGCCGTTAAACGCAAGTTTGGCGAAACTTGTATAAGTTTAAAATGTGTTATACTTTTTTTGAAAATAAATTAAAAAAAAAAAAAAAAAAAAAAGTTACGAGTGGGTAGAAAGCGGCGCACACCTCTGGATTCCCCTGAGCCGCTCACACCGGTGTTGCTCCTGGTCGTCTTCACGATGGCAGTTTCAGGGGCCCATCTAGTCAGCGGCAAGTCATCACTACGTTCTACATGACATTAAAGCTCTCCAAGGGGCCTCTACGTGTTGGATCTATATCCCCACGCAAGCCTATTAAAAGACCGGGATTTATAGGCCCGTGAAATCCAAGATGAATAATAATAGGCAACCTTTCATACAATCTTACACAGGCGTCCAGTACTAGTATAAAAACCGAAAACAACTACGAACTTTTACGGGCTTGGCCAAAGAATGCCCGGATTTACAACAAAGAAACTTGCAGCCTCACTCGAATACATGAATTACCCACACACTTATACACACAAATACAAGGATACATGGATTAATAAGTTCCCCGGGCGACATGAATAAGATAGAAATATGAGACGGAAATATTCAGAAGAAATGTCCTAAATAAACGAAGGATCTGCGGAATATTTATGTTTGCGCGTAAATATTTGCGATTCCAAAAACTTACAGAGTCGATGGCTCAGGGGAGTACTAGTGTGCACTCTGATTACGGGTATTTTAAACATTTACGACTATTAGTGGCTCTGTGAGCTGATCTTGCGGATCTTGCGATAAGCTTAAAAAAATAAAAAAGCGAACACAATAGTCTTAAATGTCATAGGCCCTACTGGCTCTTAAGTTCTTTATGCCAATAGCCGCCATTTGCAATATTCAATCGGGTAAGAAATGCGACCCGCAGAGGACATCCGGATTCCGGACACACGAAAGTGTTTTTCTCTAAGCTGTAACGAAGATCTTCGCTAACGCTCAGTCACTCAGCAAATAATGACTTTTAAAAACGTTTTTCTTATGTAAATAAAATAAAAATTATAACGAAGATTCCGTGAGACACAGACATATTAAATATATTAATAACGGGTCACTCACGTATTTTAAGTCGAAAAACGCTCGACATGTTTCACTCCGTACCGCGGAGCGTCATCGGGAGCTTGCGTTGACGGTGACGAACCGGCGCAGACTGCGGGCCGCAGCCCTCCGCGCCCCGCAGTTTAGTTTTGTATTAATTATGTAATGTCATGTCTTTGTATATGGTAATAATTATGTATTATGTATATTAGAACGTTAAAATATAATAAAAGCGTGTAATATAAATCATTTATTTATAAGAAATGGGGTGATCGCACAATGTGTACACGTTTTTTTACTACTAATGAGTAATTCCACGAGTCATTTTTTCTGATTGGTGATTAATTGAGTCAACATTAAATAAATAAATAAAATAAAATAAATAAATATTATAGGGACATTCTTACACAAATTGGCTAAGTCCCACGGTAAGCTCAAGAAGGCTTGTGTTGTGGGTACTCAGACAACGATATATATAATACTTATATAAATACTTAAACACATAGAAAACATCCATGACTCAGGAACAAATATCTGTGTTCATCACACAAATAAATGACCTTACCGGGATTCGAACCCAGAACCATCGGCTTCACAGGCAGGGTCACTACCCACTAGGCCAGACCGGTAACATTGCGTAGTTACACTAAGCACTTTTACCCTTACACTTCATTAGTTTGAGAACTCCTACGAGCGGCGGGTTCAACACTTCCTAATTTTCATATGCTCCATCTAGCAGGTAAACGATCAGTGCTTGTTAGTCTTCTCGCTGAGGCTGCAGCCCTGGTAGTCGTTTGGCTTTCGGCCATATTTCGCGTAACTGGAAGTTTATTCTTTCTACTTTAACCACTGTGAATTAAGTATATAGAAAAAAGATCCGATAATTTGACAATGGTCCGGTAGGCTTTCGAGGTCAGAATTTTGAATTTAACAAGAACATTTTGTAACTATGTGTTAACATATGAAAAAACCAGCCGGTCCTAATTTAATGCAAGGCACCTCCTTTTATGTAGAACGCTTTTTATAAGTTATGATACCTATAGAAAAAAATTAAACACAAAGTATTGTTCTCATACAAAAAATGCATTTCTTTTCACAAACATTACAAAAATAATGTTGGCCCTTAATAATTGTCGCAACCGGTAGGATCCTCATACTTTTTAATAACACGAATACTTTTTGTTACGTTATTCTTTTCGTCCTGATCTTGTGGTGTGTCTTAAGTCTTAAGTCTTGACCTAATAACACAAATAACGCAAATAAGACATGCTGACGGTCCCAACTGTGATGTAAACCATCTCGTAACTATACTTTGTTACCACTTGTTACTATACTTTGTTACCACTTGTTACTATACTTTGTTACCACTTGTTACTAGACTTTGTTTGTTATATTTAATACTTTGTTACGTTTATTGTTTGTAACAATACCTACTGTGCAACGGTCACCGATATAAGCGGAATTTAATCTCGCAGGACGTTTCATTTAGCTTCTACGGAGGATTTGTCACGTGTTTTTATTACTTGCACGAGAGTGTCGGCAGCTAGAGTAATGTGAGCTCGAGATCTATTATTATTCATTTATTTTCACAAGACACGATACATAGGTGTTACATTGAAATATTACTGCCAAACTGCGAAACAGTTTGATGACAGTTAGTTGAGCTCTTTTAATACATTTGTGTCAATTAAATATAAACATACTGTACTATTTTAACTTAATAACTAAGCATGCAAAATTAATTCTAACTATTCTGTTAGACCTTAAGGGCCAGCAAAGACGGGTCCACTTTTTATATATATATATATTTTTTTTTATACCACGTCGGTGGCAATCAAGCATACGGCCCGCCTGATGGTAAGCAGTTACCGTAGCCTATGGACGCCTGCAACACCGGAGATATTACACGCGCGTTGCCGACCCTTTAAAAACCTGTACACTCCTTTTTTGAAGAACCCCATACTGTAGCCCCTCGGGAAAACCTCGGCAGGGAAACTTATATGTTTCCATAATAAGCTGACCAGTCTCTACTGCTCCTGTGGGCAATTATCTATTAAATATTTTTTAACACAAGCCCACTTATCTTATCATTAAACAATTTTTCTGGAAGTGCATTAAATATTTTAGATACCAAATATTGAAACGTCCGCTCTCCGTAGTAATCTATAACAACTATGCGAAGAAAAGAGCATGCTTAAACTTGTTAGTCGGATCTCTTGGCTAGCTGTGTTCGGTGGAAGATTGGAATGACTGCCCTAGGATCGTGTCATAGACTACATATTACCTACTATGCATTGATTAAAATAAAAAGATTCGAGGTCACCGAATGTAACGTGGGTTGCTTCTGCATTTTGCACGGACAACGATTGATCAGCGTTAAATATGGCGGCGGCAGCTGTCAGCTGTCATAATAATATCATTCAAATTGTAACGAACTGGTATTTTATTTTTAAAATACCTTATTACCTGTAATTAGTAGCATAGCACAACATTTTAGTTTATATTTCCAATTTAATCCTAATCGTGGGCTCATATGAAATTACTGGTTGCATGCGCCCTTCGTAAGGATCATAGCGTCAATAAATGTTGACCGCGAGTCGAATTGTATACTGTATCTATAGAATAGAATATAATAGAAAATCGTTTATTGCAAAAACCATCTACAAACAGCACTATATCAGTTTAAAAAACCGGACAAGTGCGAGTCGGACTCGCCCACCGAGGGTTCCGTTCATTATAGTATTTGTTGTTGTAGCGGCAACAGAAATACATCATCTGTGAAAATTTCAACTGTCTAGCTATCACGGTTCATGAGATACAGCCTGGTGACAGACAGACGGACAGCGGAGTCTTAGTAATAGAGTCCCGTTTTTACCCTTTGGGTACGGAACCCTAAAAAAGAAGATCTTACACACTAAACAGTTAAAATTACTTGTAGCTTATAATAACATGCTATAATTACTATTGATGCTGCTATAAATGTACACCACTCAGCATATGATCTAACATATACATGCTACAGCGCTGGTCTTCCGTCATCTATGTAAGTGATCTGTGGCCTATGCGAGTACTCAAGCTAGAAAGCACTTCGAAGTCGACGTTTAAACAATGAAACTTTTCCAATTCCTCGTACACGCTTCTGCTTCTCAAGTCACTCCAATCGCAGAGCTATAAACCAGCGTAAAGAGGGTATCATGTTACGTTTAGTCGTTATAGATGTACAGGTCACGTTACATTTGCTCAAGAACTATTGACTGCGCTCATGCAAGCTATTGTGATGTATGGCCTGATATAACTAGGTTCGAGGCTAAGTTGTTCCTTGCCGCGACCTTGCGAAGAAACTTGAGATTGTGTTTACATATTTGTTGCTTGTATCATGACCCTTAATTAGGTAAAGGGAATATTTCCACAATATTTTGAGGTTTATATTTCTTTGAAAGTCGGAATCTCTGAAAAATATTACGCTTTATGTCCATTTAATTACTAAAATACAGTCATTTATTTGTTATCTGATTACAAAATGTCATTTCTATGATAAAATGAAATAAACAAAGTTGGGTTTATCTCGTCTCTCTTTTTACACTCGGCTATCTCTCGTTTTGTAATCTAAATTTCATCAATTTTTTCATTTATACAAATAAACCACTATTTCACTGTTGCATAATTAGGCATTGAAACACTCGTGTGATGTTTTAAGAAACTCGCTTTCAGCTTGTTTCATTTTTTTTACACACTACGTCGGTGGCAAACAAGCATACGGCCCGCCTGATGATAAGCAGTCTATGTACGCCTGCAGCTCCAGAGGAGTTAAAGCCTGACCAGGAATATATGATCACGCGCCATGTTGCGGAATTTCACTGAAACTAATATTTTCATACTATACTGAACTGTCACCTTATACATGAGAATAACAGCGCCCTCTTGACAATGATCATATATTACTGGTCAATGATCATATATTACTGGTCAGGCTTTAATGACCATATATTACTGGTTAGGCCGACCCTAACACTCCACACCCTCGTTGAGCTCTGGCAACCTTACGAATAATAAACACATTTTAATCCCTTTCATCATAGAGTAACTTATACTAGAGCGGTACTGTCATAGTAAATTTTGTAACCCCAGTAAATTCACTGCCATCTGTCGACACACTTTAAAACTAAAAATAAATATTTTTAAAAATACGATAAAATGTATTTAGATATGGATAAATGATTTTTTTTATTTGCATTAATTATTTTAATGATTTTGACCCATGTTCTTTCACTGATATGCGTTAAAATTGTTAAATAACAAACGAAACCGTCAACGCCATCTATACGACAGTAGGCCAAAGCTAGTAGCGCCCTCTGAACGAGAATCAAATTTTCTTGATTTTCGAGGCACGTTTTTTCTTAGACTGTATCCATCTATTACGGAGTTATATCTATCTTTGCTTTCATTAAGTAGTATAGTCACATAAACTATCTTCTATTATACAACAGTTACAAAATAGTGATTCTAAGACTTAAGAAGCTGAAGGTATCTATTAAATCTTCTCTGGCATTACGGTCCATACATAGATAATGCTAAAGGGTCCATTATCAGCCCTGAATAACTAACTCATGACTCATTAGGACCCTCTACCACCTCGATAATGGGCCTATTCAAATGTTATAATCCACTATTTTGTAACTATTACATAATAGTATTTTATACAACAGTTACTAAGTAGTGCTTGTAAGACTTATGAAACTGTACCTACTTAATCTTCTCTAGCATTAGTGTCTATACACATAGTGCTAAAAGGTCCATTATCTGCCCTGAATAACTAACATGACTCATTAGGATCCTCGACCACCTCGTTAATAGACCTATTGAAATACTAGCTTTGCGAAATACGCGGTATAAAATACTTCCCTATATGTTACTTTTATTTCTTAGTTAAAAGCGGAAAACACTGTGATACGATCGATTTGGCCTAATAACAAAACATTATTTTTATGGCTTGTAAGGTGAAAATTAAGTGATACCCGTAAAATACCTACAAGAAAAGAACGTATTCCCATCTCAAAGGCTGGCAACGCGCTTACAACCTCTCTGGTGTTTTTGGTGTCCATGGGCGGCGGTAATCGCTTACCATGATTACCATCCGGCGATTCGCTTGCTCGTTTGCTTCGTATTTCATAAAAAACATGTCGAAAAATTAAGATTTCTTTTAGTCTAGATAATTTTTGCCCAGTGTTGTCAGTTTTTTCATTGGTCACAATGAAAAATAGTTTACCATTCAAAAACTGTCTGTTCCTCATGTCGTATTTATTTGTAAAAGAACGTCAGTAATTTAATCAAGCTAATTTTCAATAAATAAAATCTCGAGGTCACGTTACGCTAGTTTGAGATATCGTCTCGTCTTGCGTAACCAATTTCTCGTGCGAGGCCGGTGAAATATACACCGCTGTCCGGGCCCCGGCGATCCATCAAACGAACTGTCGGCGACGGCTCGAATTACAGATTATTACTAATAATTGGCCTAAATATAGTAAGGTCAATCCGTCGTATGGAAAATTCCGCAGACGAGCTTATTTTTCTTTTTTTTTGTGTAGGAAAAAGAGCCCACCTGCTTTTGAGTGCTGAAACTAAAAGTAATCTCTGCTTTGTCAATGAAATTATCAATTGTGTAATATTGTTTGAAAAACGCTCGTGTACGGAATTTACCGTATGACGGATTTGGCCGCATTGACCTTATAGAAGAATCGCCTTAGACAATGCACAGCCTACAGCTATGAGGCAGAAATGAGAGGGGAGACGTGCGGGAATCAACCAATAGCATGGTTGTAATCCAGCGGAGCGGAGGAGAGATAGATGCTATTGGTGGATTCCCACATGTTTCTCATCTCCGCCTCAGTGGAAGGGCAGCCTAAACTTAACCATTGAAGGTAGGAATTTTCACCGTATATTCCTCAAAATTCTTGTAGAGCTCAACATGATAGCACTTTTTGCAATGCTCAACGACGAATTTTCTGGCGGATTTATACCTCTTACGATGAAACGCTCAAATAGTTTTATTTTACAAGGGGGCAAAGTTTTTGTTTAACCCTAATCAATATTAGTACGAGGGTTAAACGAAAACTTTGCCTCCTTAATCCGATCCGATATACCCGAGCAAGCAAAAGTTCCAAAATTGAACCGGGAGCATAGCGGGTGGTTGGAAGAGGGGAATCTTGAGCGTTTCGAGAGTTTCAACCCAACTTTGCTACTAAGAGTACCAAGTGAAACTATTTTTTACCACACCATCGCGATGACTAGTTTCGTTACCTATGCAATGCTACGCAAAGCTACGTGTGCTACGCCGTAGCTCGTAGCAGCATTTTTCTATTACGTGTGTAGAAAAAACATCTAGTAGAGAGTTTTTCTCGATTCAAATATATTAATTAGTATAGGTACTATTAGCTATTGTCATTTGAGGCCTTCTTAGGGGGTTCATGTTCAGCGACCATCGGCGCGATTCGGGAAATGAATTAGAGATTAATTAGATATGAAATAGTAAAGATACGTGACGTACCGCGGTAAAGGTACCTTACGGCGGTTGGCGCTTACGCTATTATTAACGCCGCTCCAATGAGGGCTATCGTATTTTTTGCTCACCAGTTGGCGCCTCTGTTCAATCAATCTTTAGGTAGTATGGCTCCATCGATACTGTCGATGATTTCGCCAACGTCAAAGTGGGATCCACGTGGGATCGAATTAATATTTCAGCCAGTGTACGGTAAATAATAAAATAATGGGCCTCTAGGGCTCTAGCCAGACACGGTTAGAGGTAGAAATACCAAATGCTCTTAGAGCACGACGTTGTTCGGTAGTTATTATTTGTAGTTGACTCGTAAAACCGATAGCTGGATTTTACGAGAAGCACGTGGACTACCGGCCGTTGACTCCAAAATGGTGGTTAAACACGCTTTGAGATTAATTCTCCATTTACTGCACACTACTACATTAGATTACTGTATAATAAAGCTATCGATATTACACTTTAAACAATATTAATGAGCAAAAAACAAAGTAATTAATCACGAGGCTACTATCAAGATGGCGTTCGAACCGGAAGACCGGCGCCTCTGTTAATGGTGGTCCAAAAGACTAAAGAACAGCTGTCAGTCATTGAAGTGACAAGTGACATTTGACATTTCGAAGTATGGAAAAGATCACCATCTACACTAGCGCCCCTAGCGGCGAATTCATACGCGTTAGCCCTCATTAATATTGGCCGCCATAAGGTACGTTTTGCCGTGGAATGTCACATATCTTTACCATTTCATAGCTAGTGAATCTCAAATTCATTTCCTGAATCGCACCGCATCTCTATATTCCAAAATGTATGTTTTATTATTCTCCATATTCAAGTTTCCGATAATCGTTTCGCAATGAACACAAACATGCACAGAAACGTAGCTATGCCATGCCATTTAGCGTGCCATTTTCATGCAAAAGGTACCACATTGTCGCTTGTCGAAAAGGTTGATTTCTTATTGAAGATATATGGAAATAGCGCCTTACTGACAAGCGACAATAAGTACCCTTTTGGTTGAAAATGGCACAAATCTCACCGCTCACCGTGCGGCCGTGTGGCCTGTACATAATTAAGAAGATATCAGACGAAATTCGAAACGGAGACTATGACGGATCGGTCGCTCCAGCATGTTTTATCGCCATGAAACTGCACCTTAATACATACATCGTAAGGTGTATATTAGCAGTACATTTGTTCGCTATCGGTGACGCCACACCCATCAGTCCTGACTAATCTGCACGGCACTGTTCACTAACATAGGCCAATTCGAGTTGCAGTTATTCGATCTGTTTCCGATATGATAGTAGTCTGTCAGTGTCGTGGCGTGTTTGGTTTAGGAAATGTCACTTTGACACTGACAGATCAGTATCATATCGGAAACAGATCGAATAACTAAAATTCGAATACGCCTGTGAGCGTCTTAATGCAGACTTGATGATAATAATCGGATCATATATGGGGCATTTTCTATGAAAAGGGACCTTATTGTCGATGGCGCTTACGCCGCACAGCGTCGCGCGGCATTGTATTTAAATAGGAGCATGGTTAATAATGGCGTAAGGGCCATCGACAACAAGGTCCCTTTTTACTTAGCGGTGCTCGTTTGTACACTTACCATTAATCTCTTTAAGTATGTTTCTGATGACCTGGTACAATGAAATTAATTAATGATATTACGAACCTTGCTTGCGGGGTCTTTCCTTAGTTCTTCAATCAGTCAAATTCTAATCATTCTCTATATATCCAGTCGATAGATCCAAAATGGATCTAGTGAAAAAAGTTTTTCTTCTTAGATCCAAATGTTATGTTGACAGGTAGACACTAGATCTATAGGGAAAATAATGAACATCATTCAATCCAATCAATCAATCAATCAATCAATCAATCACTCAATCAAATATAAGTATTTGCAAAAATACATAAAGAAAAGGTGTGTTATAGGTAACTGTTCAGGTATTAGTATACAATTTTCTTCATTTTTGTGTCACATTTTTAGGGTTCCGTACCCAAAGGATAAAAACGGGACCCTATTACTAAGACTCCGCTGTCTGTCTGTCCAGTCTGTCTGTCTGTCCGTCTGTCACCAGGCTGTATCTCATGAACCGTGATAGCTAGATAGCTGAAATTTTCACAGATGATGTATTTCTTTTGCCACTAACAACAAATAATAAAAACAGAAAAAAATAAATATCACATACAACACACGTGATTTTTTTGCCGTTCTTGAGCGTAATGGTACGGAACCCTTCGTGCGCACTTAGCCGGTTTTTCCATATTTTTGTGAAAAATCCACTGTGCTACAGACACTTTTTTTAAGTCCCTTATTTACCAGTATATATACCTGTATAGGTAATCTAAATAGGCCGTTTGTGATATCCACTGTTTGTCAATGATATAATTATATAATTGAGTCGCTTAACTTCTAACTCGGGTAATTTATCCAACTGTCAGATTTTGCGATTTTGGCATTTAAGTAAAGGTAATAGGGTAGATATTTCCTAGGGTCGAATGGATTTATCCGAGTTTGAAGCGACACAATCGTGGGAACCACTCGTAAAAGGGTCCACGGCGCCTCGGCGTGTAAATCACTGACTTGAAGCATTAATACCGGCAAATCTAAATGGGATTTGAATTTGTACAGATCACTTAACTAAATAGATGAAGCAAACAAGCCAACCGGCGGGCTCCACATTAGCGCCTCCATATGCTTTTGCTTTTACAATATGGTAATAAAACCATTAAGGCATACGTGAGCTAAACAGTAATCAGTTTTAATCAACCTTTTTTACATTCAAATTTATAAGGTTCCCAAGTTTTTCAAATTTTCAATTCTTCTGTTAAATTAAATAAAAATAATAATCTAAAGAACCATGCGTCAGAATGACGGCGCGATTCGAGAAACGAATTAGAGATTCACTAGATATGAAATAGTAAAGATATGTGACATTTCACGGCAAAAGGTACCTTATGGCGGCTGGCGCTTTTACCCTTTGGGTACGGAACCCTAAAAAACGATCTGTGTTGGAAAAGGTTTTCGCCTAAGTTTCACACTGCAAAGTCTATGGGGCGTGGTCCATAGAGCTACGTATTACACAGTTTAGTCCAAACCACCGTTATGAACCGGATGATCAATTAATTGTGTACCGAGGCATTCGAAACCGCTGTGCCGAGGCAAATACCTAATGCCTAGAATATTTGATATACAGATGTTAGTTTACCAGGCAGTCTGGCTCGTTTTAGCCGACTGTAATTGGATAATAGTTAGAAATTATAGTGTTTTATGAGTTATGGTTATATGCATTTTAGTACAGGCTGGCCCAAAAATACGATGACAAAACTTTTTTAACATTTTCTAAAATATCATTAATAATTAAAACTACCCTTTTACTGTACCTATGTCTTAAAATAGAGTTGTGTCGTTCCCGGTAACATTCCCCATTTTGTATGGGGAAATTTCTCGCTCGGTAACATTTCCCATACAAAATGGGGAATGTTACCGGGAACGGCACAGCTCTACAGTTGAAAATATTTCGCCTTGCGCAATGTATTCTCAAGAACATTGATTCCTACATTATTTCGCATGTAAGTACCTTGTCACAGTGACAATTAATAGAAAAGCTGCTAGGCTTAGATATACAATAATATTATCCAGAAATCATATATTATTGTCAATGTGACAAGGTACGCAATGTTGCAGAAGTCAAATTCCTCGACCGTACTTACGTCGTTTTGATGCCATCTATCGTGAAATTCGACCAAATTTACTTGCCGCAACAAATATAAAACAATATTACCTTATTAATATTTATGCGATGGAAATCTAATTTTATCAGGATTCTATTTATCGAAATGAGATTTATTATTGCGAAATACTTTCTACAATTTTGTTGGATTTAATGGTGGTTTCACCGCATCTTTGTGTTTTCGTTATAAGTGAAGTAAAGCGGTATCGGAATAAGTTTAAACAACAAGTTTCTTCTAATCAAAATTTTATGCATTTCTGTTGTACATGTTCGTACATAACATGTATTGGCAGGAGTGATGCGCACGAACGAATCAGTATGACATCATTTTCACATCGTGTTCGTATTCGTTTATTGCATGTACAATGCATTATGTCTAAGACTTATTACTACGGTACATGAACCGGAAAGGGTGAAGCAATTTACTACTTATATCAAACACATAATTTACAGTAAGAATAATCAAATCTTAATATTCATAATACGTGAGTTTTGAATGATTCACGGTTAGTTTCACTAGACTTATATTGACCGGGATATAGACCGTGATTACCTTTTGTATTATGTTTTTGTTTGTTTATGTCTACACAACTTTGACACCCACCCGCTATCTTCAGTCACCCGTGAACATGATGCATGTAACTGCGTCGAAATATCGGGAGCTCACAAATAATACAAAAGGTAATCACGGTCTATATCCCGGTCAATATAAGTCTAGTGATTCATAATACGTAACAATAATTAACCTTAAAGTTCATCGCGAGTCCCTAACTCCCTGTATGATATATTTATAGAAGCTTGGATTCTTTTTTTTTTGTGATATGATGCAGTATCGGATTTTGGTCGGGCACAATTGTGTGAGGATCGCGCGCTGACTAGAGATTTATGTCGCCACCTCCACTACAAGGATTTTATATTGTACCTAATGTTATTTGTTGGATTGGATATACGGGGTGGAATCTGGAACGTGATCAGAAATGATGTATGATTAGGAGTTGAGAAATAAATGAACGGGTTCACATAAAAAATGGTCATCGTAAAATATGTCTCCGTGTAAAATTGGAAATTTAATGCTCTTTTTATACTTTAGAAATTATATTTCGTACATGTTTGCTTGGCTTAATATTCAATATTAATTTGATTACGTTACATGTCCGTCTTTGGGTCACAAACTTACTTATATGTATACCAAATTTCAACTTAATTTGTCCAGTAGTTTCGGAGAAAATAGGCTGTGACAGACGGACAGACAGACAGACAGACGCACGAGTGATTCTATAAGGGTTCCGTTTTTACCTTTTGATATGATAAGATATAGGATATAATATTGTTTTTCTTTATGTTATTCTCGAACTCCCCATCGGCACACAAACCTCCATAAGGTTTTGCCTACGATGGGTCTTGTAATGATCTAAAAAACTGTAATTTGCTTCCTTATTCAATAAATTAAAAAAAAAAAGGTACGGAACCCTAAAAATATTGTTCACGTAACGTGCTAGGCCATTATGTATAAATTATAATAATAATAATAGAGCCTTTTATTCCTTAAGTATACAATTCATTTTACTTATATATTTTTTTTTTAATTTAAGGACCCCTTCTGGGTATAGGCTTCCTCCAACTTTTTCCAATGTGTTCTGTTTTGTGCTTTCTTCATCCAACTTTGTCCAGCTATTGGGACAATATCATCTATCCACCTGGTATTCGGTCTCCCTCTGTGTCTTTTGCCATTCTGTCACCAATTTGGTCCATCTTTGGTCTTCTAATCTGGCTAAGTGGCCTGCCCACTTCCATTTTAAGGATCTTGAGTGGTCGAGTGCATCTATCACTTTAGTTGTGTTTCTTATTTCTGAGCATCTCTTCTTGTCTCTAAGTTTTATGTTGAGTACACTTCTCTCTATACTCCTTTGACACACCTGGATATTATTCTTTGTCTTTGCGTTGTAGATCTATGTTTGCGCATCCGTAGGTGAGGCTGGGAAGTATACAAGTGTTAAGTACCTTGCGCTTCAATGTATAAATTAGTATGTTAAAAAACATGTCAAGGAAGCTTGTTCTATTTTTCATGTAGTAGAGAAAGTGACATTTGTGATATGATGCAGTATCGGATTTTCGGATTTGGCGCTATTGTGCGAGGATCGCCCGTTGAATACAGATTTATGTCGCCGCCTCGACGACTGGGGTCTTCTGAGCATCGCAATGCTGTTTGGATGTAAGATATATTTATATGTGAATTGTGGATATACGGGGTGAGATTTGGGACGTGAACAAAAATGAATCATGAATAGGAAATTCAGAAAGTAACAAGCTGGTTCACAAAAATACGTCTCAATTTGATAGTTACAGGTAGGTTTCAAGGTTTTTAGTTTGTAATATGTATGTTTCGTTTGTAAATGAATAACAGGATTTTTATTATATTACATACAACTATTGGTCAATGAAACACCTGATGAAGGGACCTACCTCTGTCACTCAAGCGTAGGCTTATGGACATGTGCGTACTTCCAGTTCTCACCTACGGTGCTCAGACCTGGTCCTTGACGGAAGCTCAGAAGTCCAAACTCGGGGTTTGCCAGAGAGCTATGGAGCGCAGCATATTAGGTGTAAAATTAAGAGATCGAGTCCGAAACACCACGCTGCGCTCTAAGACTCAAATAATAGACGTAGCTCGGAAAGCGGCCAAGTTGAAATGGGACTGGGCTGGTCATGTCTGCCGAATGCCGGATGACTTGTGGGCCAAGTTAACCACGGAGTGGGAGCCCCACGAGTCTAACCGGGGATCCGGCAGACCTCGTCGGCAATGGCGGGATAACTTGGACTCCTTCTTGACAGGCTGGCCGGATATAGCATTAAACAGAGACGAGTGGAAAAAGAGGGGGGAGGCCTTTGCCCAGCAGTGGGACACAGTGGGCTCTGAATAATAATACATACAACTGGACAAGTTTTACAATCTCTAAGTACATATACACACAGTCTATGTCAAAAATAATCAACTAAAGAGGTAGGAGAAATTAATATGTTATTTTCATATTATTGTTATTTAATGTTGTGATTTCGGCCTCAGTCGTGTTAAAAACTCGAGGATTGTTAGCTTTTTTACTACTTTCGTAATCTTGCGTTAACTTTGAAGCCTCGGGTCTTTACGAAGCTTAAACCGAGGCTTCACTCACAATTATTACCGTTATTGCTTCCAAATAGCTATCTTATGAAGCGAGAAAATTCTGAAATAAAGCTATGAAAACGGATTATATCGCATATATTGAATTTATAATACACCCCGACGTTTCGAACCCTTTTACAGCGTTCGTGTTCAACGGGTGACTGAGGAAAAGCTACAATGTGCAAATATACCCACATAGTTACAAAAATAATGAACCATAATAAAGACTTCCGGTTCGAACGCCATCTTGATAGTAGCCTCGTGATTAATTCCTTTGTTTTTTGCTCATTAATACTGTTTAAAGTGTAATATCGATAGCTTTATTATACAATAATCTAATGTGGTAGTGTGCAGTGAATGGAGAATTAATCTCAAAGCGTGTTTACCACCATTTTGGAGTCAACGGCCGGTAGTCCACGTGCTTCTCGTAAAATCCAGCTATCGGTTTTACGAGACAACTACAACAACCACCGAACAGCGTCGTGCTCTAAGAGCATTTATTTTGTTCCTACCCTTTTACGTGACATTGGCTACGGGCAACACCGCCCTCAAGTCCATCAAGAAAAGAAAGAAAGAACCATAATAAACTATAAACTTTAAGGCTGGTTGTACATTCAAAATCGGTTCATAAGGTTAGTTATACAATACAACTATTTTCAAGTAAAGAAAATTCTGATTACATCTCCTATTTCACCCTGCATTGTTATACAGGATGTTCATGTTTCCGGCAGACTGGTAAATGGTAATCCAAAAATGCGTAAAAATAAATTCAATGAATACGTCTTGATTCGAATGTCTGTGCGCCGGCCGAGCGTATCTATTCACAAATCAATGTGCACTCGACTGTACGAGCATCTTTAAACCAACAATTTTGGGAACAAATCAAATTTGTGTTTGATCTTAGAAATATGCTTAGTAAAATGGGAGTACGCTCTTTTCTTGAACTCGTATCGGTCCGGAAATACCGCGGGCGTATTCCACAGTTTATCTAGTTTACTCGATGCAATTCGTCTCCTGTACACATTTTATTGAAATTTGAAATTGAAATCATTTATTTCATGTAACTGTGACACATACATTTTGTTAGTAAAAAATGTATTTAAATTACCTAAGCCTAACAATTATACCTATACCTAAACCTACACACTTAACCTACAAGTTACCACTGTATGGAGCCCATTGGGGAATGTAGTCCCGCACAGTGTGGGGAATGTAGTCCCGCACAGTGTAGCATTACCGGACAATCAGGCTTATCCGCTATCATTCTTAAGATGTTTTAATAACAAAACTTCCGTGAGACACAGACATTAAATATATTAATAACGGGTCACTCACGTGTTTTAAGTCGAAAACGTTCGACATGTTTCACTCCGTACCGAGGAGGAGGAGGTTCTTAAGATGATATATATTTAAAAAAGATTAATTTTTTGACACCAGCCTGTTGGTAACCATAATACTTCATGTAAAATGTTGCCAAGACGAAATCATAAGGCTCGCACTATCAAAAAATTATCAGATCTCTTGTAGAGCCAAGCTTCTAACTCTACAAGCCCTAACTTCACAAACTCTACACCATAGGCAAAATATGTGGCTTGGCCGTTTCGCTACCGTCACATGGGCGTAAGGTGAAAAATGTATTCACTATTCTTAATTTATTTTATTCTTGTAGTAACAAAACGGCCAAACCACATATTTTGACTAAGGAGTAGAGTTTTTTGAAGTTAGAAGCTTTAGAAGCTTAGTGAGTCAGTGACGAAATCAGGGTTCTTATATGAATAAAATCTAAAGTATAAAAGCTATACAATAGAAAAATTTTATGCTTAATAAGTCCACTATTGGCATCATATCCCAAACATTTTGTTTATCTGGTTTAATCCAAACCCAACTTATGAGGGTTAAAAAAAAAACGACGAAGCGCTTCGAGAAAAGGTAGGTAATAGTGCCCTTGCGCTTCGCTTTGCTCGTCTTGGCAAAGGGGCACTATCATGCCCCCTGATATTGGTACTGGTCCGCAGTGATTGGCTCTCTTGGCGAACCCCGCGCGGACCGAACGCCGAACAATGGAGGCAATCAGTCGGAAATACGTTCTTTACCCTTATCGTAGGTGCGTCGGCTACGGGCAGGGCTGTCACCCATCTGGACCTTGTATTGGTCCTTTGAAAGGAACTATTTTATTTTTTCTCGATACTCTTTACCCGAGAATGACGTGAACGTCCGGGTTTTTTACCATTGGAAACTAAAGTAGTAGATACGGGTTATCAAGTTCAAATTTCATTATCTTAAGCTAATAGTAGTTAATAGTACCTACCTACTATGTTTAAGATGTCCAACTTCTTCGTATTGTTATTATTTAATTAAGGTTTAAGGAATGTAAGATTTCTAGTTATGGCAATAAACTTTTTTTATCTTTATCTCGTCTTATCTTTATCTAATGCGCCGCTGGCGCGTCATGCTCACAAATCGCACTGCACGTGCTTTGCATTATAATAGTCGTGTTCACAAACATTCCAACAGCAACAACAACAACAACAAGCCAACGTTCTTTAAGTATATTTACTCAAAGACAAGTGCAGTTTATGTATATTTTCCGCCTTTTTTGAACTTGTAAAAGAAGAAAATAGGGTCATTTTGTTAATGTGTGACTTAGTCGAGCTATTGAGTGTTGGCAGCCCTCGAGTTACTGCACTCGAGTTCTGACTCGGATTAATCCGATTGGGTTATTGTTTAACGCTACTGGGTCTGATTAAAACCTTCGGCAATCAGTTAAATGACAGCACAATAGTTCACGCTCCACTTGAGGCGTCGTTAAGGGTGCTTCGGTCAATTCCTATACAAAAGTTCGATTATTTGGCGTATAAATTAATTATAATAGAACCGGCTTAATACGATTTCCCGTGTAATTTGGCGTGGAGATAGTATGGGTCTCGGGGAAGCAACATATAGGCCAGTTTTTATCTTCGTTCTATCCAGCCGAAGTCGCGTGCATAAGCTAGTTAATCCATAAAGCGTTATACAATCACAAGAAAACTTAAAAAAAGTTATGAAAAATAGCTGCAAAAACATGCTCTCACTTAACCAATTTCCGTTATTAGTTCAATACGTGTTAGCAGCGCTGACAGCTATTCGAAGGTTTTTATATGCAAAGCAGCGCCGATCTTTCCAATGATTACGTTAAAATCGCTCACGTTCGCGCATCGTATGTAAATCGTGCAAGGGCCCATAACCGCACGCTTGTATGGACGTATTCAGGTTTTTAATAAAACAATATGTTTATTTTAGTTTTTGGTAAAAAAAAAAATGATTCAAGCTTGTTACCGACTGTACATTCAAAAGTCGTCTAATTATCGACCCGATTGTAAAAGAATACAAGCTTTTATTGCTGGCTGTAAATGTAATTTCTTTCGACAATGAGATGATAATAATCATCGAGATGATTCTAACTACTATCCCAAACTTAATATGATTGGGTTGGGTTTTTTATTTTATTTTTTTTATTTATTTATTTTTTATTTTTTTTAGGGTGGGAAAAAAATTGGTCTCCATCATCAGATCGATGTCATCATAATATTGATTGATTGAGGGATAAGTTCGCCTTTTTACTTCTTACTAATTGTACGTTATTTTTTGTACAATAAAGAGTTTACTACTACTAGTACTCGTAATATTGTTTCGAGCCCAATCGTTCGGAGGTGTTTTAAAATTAGCTTACAAAACTGGACCTCACGCTCACTAACTTTAAATACATAGTATTACATCTTAACTGTTTATCTATCCCTCTCGCAGCAAGATATGTGTGCAGGAAGAACGCGGTGACATTTGGACGATATTAGTGTTGTATTTTAAATGTCTGAATAAGCCCGCCGCTCGCGATTCGTTATTGTTTTCAACAAACGCCGTTAAAATGACAAATGAACGTGCGGAAATTCGATTTTATGGTATAGGGAAGATGCAAAAACAATGTTTACGTCATTTTGTAGATTACTTTGATAAAATCAACATCATTCGATTAAATCGATCTAAGATACTAATATTTCTCGAAGATTTGTTAACAAAAAGTTTTAACAATTTCTAGCACTCAGACAACTTGCTTGACTTTGTTGAAATTAACGACTTTTCTCATTCGGAAAAAGTATGTTTAGCTGTGTTTGTAAAATCGTTCCATCTTCCACGTTCTGCCTAGTTTTGGATTACTCCACTCGCAACCACTGATGTATCGACTAAAGTATCACGAGAGACCAGTGTGTAAACTCCCACTTTTCCACAGGTGCCAAATATAGTGTCAAAGTCACAGCATGGAAATATACATCATAATGGGCATGGCGATTCTGATCTACATGTTTATGACTGTGTTGCTGAACAGTGAGTGTTGGAGCAAGCAGGAGCATCGCTGTAAGTGCGAAGAGTGCGAGAGCCTTTGTCCAAACTTGACGTTGGCGCCTAGAGTGGTCTCCGTTTCTTCCAGGATTGATATTGAGCAGTAAAGTGTCAAACTACAGTGAAAGTTGGTCTCAAAATCTATACAACGCTTAATATAGTAGTCAAAGAGACCCAAAGGTTTTGTTGTGCCAAATAGTCAAGTCTCTGGTATAGTGGTATCAGTTTGGTAGTCAATAATAGAAAGAATGCAGATGCAAAATCGCTAAGGTACTTACTGTGTGATAAAGTATAGAGCTAACGATCGAATTTTAGTGTTAAAATCTCTAAAAGTTCAGAGTAGTGTGATATACTTTTTGCGTGTGAGTGCGTAAAGTGGTGTGATTAGTGTTACAACAAAAAAGTGTTAGAAACCTTCAGGGTATTGTGATGGAAATGACCCTTAAGTGCGTATAGTGTGAGGGCATGGACCCTCTCGCTCGGCTGATGGAGGGCGCGCCGCTGCCCGGCGTGTTAGGCGCCACGCGCGACGCGCGCCCCCGCGGCGCCCTAGTGCACGCTAGCCTGGCGGCTGCCCCCGCACTTGGCGACAAGAAGGGACGCCATCTTACTGGCACCTTCTGTCTGACGGGCGACACCATGGAGGGGATTATACAGTGCCTGGTCTTCCTTAAGGCTTTCTCGGTGAGTTGAATTAGTTTTATTGCAATGTTGATGATATGGTGTACTATTTAAGGCCTCAAGAGTTTACCAACTCCTTTGATAAGTTTGCAACTATCTGTTTGACACCAAATAAAAGCTTAACATCCAAAATAGTTTGTATTTGGTCTGGTATTTTCTGACGATCTCAATGACATATGTCATCTATATACCTGCTTGTTTATGACAATAAAATTAAACTTGCCTTAGGATGTATAAAAGTCAATAAAAAAAATTATACTACGTCGGTGGCAAACAAACAAACGGCCCGCCTGAGTTTAGGCAGTCTTCGTAGCCTATCCATTGCCTAGCCTATAAACTTGAGAATACTAAATGCTAGAACTAAACACTAGGTATATAAGGAAGGTTTTCCCCAAAGATATATTTATTTTCTTGACGCCATTCGTGAGATCCATTTAGTAATTAATATAAAATCTCATAATTGTTTTCTGATGGGGAAGGGAAACTGGACATTAATTTAATGTGAAAATATTTCGAAAATGGTGAAACTTACACCATAACGGCAAGTCCTTCGCGGAAGACTTAAATCACTGACAAACTTCGACATTCCGAATATCCCCCGGAAATTTCACTGAAATATTGACCCTTTGTTTACCCCAGTCGTGTTGCAAACCGCAAGTGTGGCGAAGTGGAAATAATTTATATTAGCTGATATTTGACCTAGTGAGAGCGAAGTGGTCGCTCGTTGCCACTTGGGCAAAAAAGCTTTCGTATGCGTGATCGCCTTTACAGATCGCATTTCTTAATCGACTGCTTTAGATTTTGTAGCAAGCTCGGTTCTCCATACAAACGTAGTTCCGCTCTCATTTTTAAACGACTAGCTAGATTGCTCTGAGACGTTGTATTTACAATAGGATAAGGTATATCTATGTCTGTATATCCATGTTGGACGAAATGCTGTTGGACAAAATACGTGTTGACGTAATACGCGTTGGACGAAATGCTGTTGGACGAAATGCATGTTGGACCAAATACGCGTTGAAGGAAATGCTGTTGGACGAAATGCATGTTGGACCAAATACGTGTTGGACGAAATGCGAATTGAAATATCATTTGGACGAACTGCGTATTGGACGTACAGCTAACAAATCGCATGTAGCTTCAGATACCATAGTAAAAAAATACAGCGAATTTAAGTTATTCACACAAAACTTGTTTTTGCTTTATTTCGTTTGTTTTCTAAACTGGGGCTATATACAAGCCTAGATATACCTCATGTCATTGTATGTGCAAAGTTTCATTACAATTCAACGCGTAGTTTTAAAGTGGGAGCGGAACTACGTTTGTATGAAAAGGTGCAATCGGTATAAGTTCTACAAAGATACGGATATTTTTGTCATTATTCTTGCAACTAAAAGTGGCAATAATTGTTTTAAATAAAGAAACGGCACTCGCATAACTACTTTTTACTTACTTCCGGGTGATATTTTCGCATTTCAAGATTTATCCATCAATTATTCGTAAATATCTCATTTTGAAATACAAAATAAACAGGCCATTATAATTCAATTATTTGCGCAACCGTATCTTTACTGGGCTAGTGAATCTTCGGTTGAAATTAAACGAAAATGGCCGGAATTTAGACGGAGGATATATTTAGAAAATTCATGGACACGTTTGCTTCAGTAGGCGTCTAAATAAGAGCTTCTTTAGTATTTGTACGGGGAATAGCGGCAGAACCCAATGAGTTGACAATGATTGGATTTGAACGTTGGTTTTCGCTTTACGATTCCGCTCTTTAACCCCTGCCGCGAAAAGGGTGTTAAACGTTTAACATGTGTATTTGTGTGTTTGCCTGTGGAATCCTAATTCCCCGAAACGTCACGAGCGAAAGTCTTGTCTATCGAGGTGATTCTTAGATGTTTCGAGAGGAGAATCTTTAAGTTGTTTCGTACTTTTAAAGTTACTTGACTTAAAAATGCATAACTATTGACCGGTCTATGTGTGAATGCCAATAAAGCCCTGTTTAAACGGTTTAAGAACTTACATGTAATTTTCGTTACATTTCGGTATTTGGCCGATCGACCGAATTCATTGTACTCTGTTGTTACTAATGTACCTATCCAACATTGCATGTAAATAAATAAATATTATAAGACATTCTTACACAGATTGACAAAATCCCACGGTAAGCCCAAGGAGGCTTGTTTCATGGGTACCCATACAACGATATATATAATATATAAATACTTAAATAAATAGAAAACACCCATGACTCAGGAACAAATATCTGTGCTCATCACAAATAAATGCCCTTTAAAGATTCGAACCGAGGCCGGACCGGTCGGTATGTAAGTTCTTGAACCGTTGGCTTAAGAGTGATAATTAAAGCTTAAGTTCCATATTACTTTCAAGGAAAAATTTAATTTATTTTCATGGCCATGATATTCTTTAGATAAAATCTATTTTTTTTTATGAAATAAAACTACGAAAACGGATTATATCGCGTATATTGAATTTATAATACATCCCGACGTTTCGAACCCTTTACAGCGTTAGTGGTCAACGGGTGACTGAGGAAAAATTACAAAGTGCAAAAATACCCACATACTAAAATAATGAACAATCATAGACTACAAACTTTAAGGCTGGTTGTACATGCAAAATCGGTTCATAAGGCTAGTTATACACTACAATTATTTTCAAGTAAAGATATATATATACGCGATAAAAACGGTAACGGTATTTTTTTTATTAATTTCATTGAAAGTACGTATAGATGCTGATGCTACGTATAGTAGTCTCAATTTTCTCTTTAATTCGTTGCTTGTCTTTCTTCTGAGTAATAAGTTCAATTTTGCTAAGTCTGAGCTTGCAACTATTGAGGACCAACTTGCCAATACAAAGCTTTGTGGGACTAATGAAAGAAGCAATTATAAACGATGTGGCTGGAACAATTATACGGTTATGAAATAACGAGTTTAATTGTAACACGTAGTACCGACTAGTAATCTCATTATTGAACGTAGCACAAGAACAATGTTATTTTACATCATTAAAATCAAGTAAAAAGGACCCACCTCCAACGGACTAATGTAAAAGCGGGCGGAGCGGCGGAAAGCGCCGAAATTTTAAAACGTAATAAATATAAGAGCCTCGGTAGAGAGTATCATTTCGTTCCATTTGGAGTTGAAACTCTAGGTCCATGGGGTCCCAGCGCACATAAGTTGTTTGCAGAAATCGCGAAGCGTCTGGTTGACGTAACTGGTGACCGAAGAGCTGGCGGCTTTCTCGCACAACGTATCAGCATTGCGATACAGCGGGGAAATGCCGCCAGCATCCTTGGTACAATGCCTCAAGGGCCTATTTTAGATTTAAGCTAGTTATTAATTTCGTTTACGTAGTACCACTGTATATATCTTGTATGTAAATAAATTTGTAATAAAAAAAAGTAAAAAGGCAAACAACATATAACAACCCTACACAACACATGTGCAGAGTTTTCATTTGTTGTAAATAAAACATTTGTTGGACTGATAGTCCGATATCTATTACCTTATTATTAAATGTAAACAATACATATATCATTTTAATTTTTAGAGCTTCGTACAAAACTTTGTTTACGAAGCTCTTATGGGATCACTTCGGTCTTGCAAATCAGTTAAATGCGTTTTTTATAATAGGAAATAATTACAAACAATTAACAATATTTTAAGAGTTTCTGCATGTGTCTGTCTCGTGTGTGTGTGACCGTAAATGTCTCGGTTATAATTATTTCGTCACATGTTTTTTTGCAAGCGTCCGCCAACCTTTGTTTGAAGACTCCACATAAATCTACTCTAAAAATAGGTATAAGCACTAACAGCAACACTTTGACTATTGGTGAACTTTATGTCTTCGCAATAAGGCTTACTGTCAGTTAACAATTTCCACGATGTTGCGTATAAAAGTAGACCTGTGAAAGGAATGATGGAAATTACAAACCGACAACGAGAGGTGCTCGAGGGCCGAGCGTCAGGCGTAAAACCGCTACGGAATGAACGCTGTAATTAAGTTAACCTTTCACCTTATGCTTGCCTGGTACTGGACACACGGGTGATTTGAATTACACCAAACACACACATATGCCTAACCGTTTGATTTACTTTATGAGACTTACTTTATGAGAGTATGCCTGAAATAATAGCTTCTATTGTTTTCATTAAAACGGGACTAAATGGTGTGCAAATTAGCGTATTACGGGCTCAAGAGTATTAACCATATACGGGTTACACAAGACAAGGTTACTGCGTTTATTGAAAAAAACTGGAAGACCCATTTTTTCTGTTATTTTTTATTGTATTACTTGCTCTATAGGGCTCATCAAATAAAGTGTTATTTGATATCACTTTTTGATCGACATCTAAAGCTTTTGTTAGTATCAAAATACTATCCCGAGCTCTAAAGATCACAAACCACTAGTATCTGGCCCGAAGCGATCGAACGTTGAGCGGTATTCCGATTTTAAAATTTGTTAAAGTATTGATTTTGGTAAAGTTTTGGTAACCTTGTTGGCGGTCGACTTTCTGGAATATAATATCGATTTGATATTTTACCAATCGCTTGTCGGAAAAGGAATACATCATGGGAAACTAGGTACTAGGGGAAACGAGCCGACCTAATAAAGTCTAGCTCGCGAGCTAGCTCTTTTCGGGGGCGAAAAATCGATCTAGCTAGGGTCTTATCTCTGGGAAAACGCGTCTCTAAACAATTTTAGTAATTGTCTGTTGTTTGTATATTTTTTATTATGAAATAAAACTATGAAAACGGATTATATCGCGTATATTGAATTTATAATTTATAGTTTTATTTCATGAGTAACTATCGCGGTAACCGAAGACAATATTATTTTTTATTAGTTTTTTTTTGTGTAATTCGACATTTAGACTGGATACATCTCTGACAAAGTATCTAATATTTTATTGATTCCATATTTGTAATTGTTTTTTGTAAATTTTGGTTTTGTATTGCTTGTAAAAATTGACATGTAAAAGTGCCCCTGTGGCTTATTTGCTGAATAAAAGTTTGAGTTTTGATGTTCATTTTTGAGTTTTTATATGTCTCCCAGATATTTTATTCTTTATTGCACAATACATGAAGGTACAAATGGCGAACTTAATGCCTTAAGGCATTCTCTACCAGTCAGGTATCATATTCATAAGATCAAATCCTTAACGAGTTGTGAGATTTGAATGCCGCTTAGATTGGAAACTGGCAAGTACAAAATTTGTAAAGTTTATTGAAGTGGAATAACAAGTCGGGTTTTCGTTTCATTAGTTAAATTGGGGGCTCGTTTACATGGCATGCGGAGCTGTGCGTCAGTCGGGTCGGTTTCAGGAATTTAGATGAAGTTTTTAGGTAGAGATATTAAGTACTTTTCTCAAATTCAAGCATATTAGATTTTATACGGGTATCCAACTATCCATATGGATCCTGTAGGGGCGCAGCTATCTTGCTTATCAGCTAATAAGGCACTTCGCGGGTGCATGTCCGCGAGTAAAGATAAAGAGTTTATTATTTAAGTAGGCATATTACAATGCACTTATGAACGTCAAATAAAGCTACGCTGGCTCTAACCCTACCCCTATGCCCCGAGAAAATTTAAATCCCCCCTCAATTGGACGAGATGTGGGACCGGCAACAAACTCGGCGGGACACATCTTTTCAAAACAATACATTTTATAATTAATGCATTACGAGTAAATAAGAAAAAATACATTTTAAATTACTATAGAATTAATGCAATTACATACAGTAGGTACCACCTTTTCTTTATAGAAATTTGATTTTAAAATATATATGTACATCAAATTACACAAATACGTAGCTCTTTCAGAAAACATATCAAAATCTTAAAAATGGAAAAGAAAATAAAATTAATACAAGAAATGATAATATTATATTCTATAAATCCAACTAATTATTATGAAATACCTATCGTACCATTGTAGATAAAATAAAATCCGTCTCACGCGTCCGCGCCGTTAGCGTTCCTTTGCTTATACCTACTATTTTTTTAACCCTCTCATCCGCTCCGTGCACCCCGCGAAGGGCCTAACTCTGAGATACATGAATACCTAACTGAAATAACACATTCGCGTAACTGTAAAAGGAACCAAATTGTTACATTCTTTAAAATATAATTATAACAAAACAATTTCTTTTTTACAAGCAAAAGTCATTTTAAGTACTTAAAAGGCCCACTGATTATCAGTCCCCGGACGATATCAACCTGTCAGTTAGAACAAAAAGTTCCGAACAACTGACAGGCTGATATCGTCCGACGGACTGATAATCAGTCGGCCCCTTAAAATGTACATTGAAGTAGGTAAAAAAAGTTACCGAAAATCCTTGAAATTCCAAAGCCGACCCGCCATCCCGACGCACACGAAAAAAAGTTTAATTTGACATAATGATGTCACAAGTACCGATGCCCCGGGGAATGATTCGATAAGTCTCCGTGACACTTGGGCGATAGTAACTGACATATTTTAAACCATATTCCAATGGTTTAAGGTCCACCAATGGTGAACTTAAAAGTGTTACTTTCCGTAACACTTGGCCGATAGTAACTGATATACTGTAAACCTTATATCAACGGCTTAAGGTATACAGATGGTGAGTTAAGAGTGTTGTTACTCGGGCGATCTATTTTCCCCGGGTTCCGGTGATTATGAAAGGTTTTGGAACTTTCTAGGACTCGATTCCCTCCGGTCATCGTTTTGAGAGCTGTTTTGTAAGTGTGTCGCGGTTGTAAACTTTCCACGAGGGAGTTTGAGTTTCGATCACGGCGGAAATTTAAATAATAAGAATATATTGAAGAAAGGCTATATTCTATCCAAGATTGCTGTAGCAATACTATGGATGGTATAGAAAGGATCGCAATCTCTTATGGCAGAATTGCTGTAAAAGTGACCGCGTTAAGCTTTAAATAATAGTTCCTAATCTCTCCGTGGCGCTAGTTAGGCTCTGGGACATGAGTATAACATGAACCATATAAGGCAACAAATAACCCGACCAAATTACGTAGGTTTTTTTTGGTAGTATTTCGGTGTATGGTGGCGCCGCCTAATTACTGTTTTTTGATGGACACTTTTCATACATAGAGATTTGGCTCCTTTATACAGTCTCCATGAGCAATACCTTCCGAATTGTCATATTTTTATAGTAAATTTGACATTTATTGGTGTATAAACAAACAATAAACATATATTATGTGACATATTTTGCTATGCTTGCTTATTTTTGCATATTTGCTTTACTATGGAGCCAATAAGTCGCGAAAAAATATCATGTATTTCGGCGAATCATATGTCATATATGTATTATATGACTTTATGACTTTCATATTTAATTATTCGCCCCTCAGAACATGAGCAGATACTTATAACAAAATCACTTTGTATACTATCTTGTACAGTTGAAGGCAAAAATATCGATCCGGACAAATGGCTCAAAAATATGTGAACACGACTTTATTGTCTAAGGTGTAAGAGAGTACACACAGCGAAACTTTGGGAATGTATACACGGTGTTTCATGACACACTGAAAACCTTAAAACAGTTTGTTCAGAATCGATTGCTATATATTTTTATGGGGGTAATTTTTTATTATTTTTACATGCCAAGTCTACAAGTTTGTAATTCAACAATATCAATAACTAGCATTTGACACGTTATTTGTCAATGAGCAACACCCTTAACTGGCCATTGGTTAACCTTATCTCGTTGCAGTAAGGTCTACAAATGGTCAGTTAACAGTGTTTACGATGGTAAACTAGCAATTGTTTGATGTCACTCAAACCACGAAGTATCTTGTGTAGAATTACCAGTCGAATAGAATTGTTAAGAAAACTAAACAACTCTTCTTGTCCTAAGCCTTATCCCACCATCTGGGGTCGGCTCTCCTTGTCTGCATTTTCCACTGTTCCCGGTTTTGGGCTACGGTGTTGTCTATTCCTATTTCTTTTAGGTCCTTCTGGACCGTCGTCAACCAGGTGGCGGGCCGTCTTCCGGCGCCTCGCGCTGTCGTGGGTATGCTCAGGGCAGCTCGTACCATATGGTCTTCAGGGCGGCGGAGTACATGTCCATACCATCGTAGGCGGCGTTCTTTAACCTTGTCGATTATGGGCGCGATCTTGTAACTCCCTCTGATGTGGATATTCCGTACTTTGTCCAGCAGTGTGACACCCGCTGACCAGCGTAAACTAAACAACGATTTTTTTTTTTAAATATGTATCGGATTAAAGAATAAATACTCAAGATGAGTTCAAAATAAAAAAAATCTTTTGGGGTGTCTCAGGTTTTCAGTGGTTCAAGTAACACCGTTTACATATATACGTATACATCTCCTTCGCGCTAACATGTTAGTACGAACGTAATGATATCGGCTAAGCACCACTGATTGTACTAACTCTTCAATATTTTGTATACCAGCCATACCAGGAAGTTTTTATGTACATATTTCCATAGAGTAACTTATACTAGAGCGGTACTGTCATAGTAAATTTTGTAACCCCAGTAAATTCACTGCCATCTGTCGACACACTTTAAAACTAAAAATGAAGATTTATAAAAATACGATAGAATGTACTTAAATATAGATAAATGATTTTTTTTATTTGCATTAATTATTTTATGATTTTGACCCATGTTCTTTCACTGATATGCGTTAAAATTGTTAAATAACAAACGAAACCGTCAACGCCATCTATACGACTGTAGGCCAAAACTAGTAGCGCCCTCTGAACGAGAATCAAATTTTCTTGATTCTCGAGGCACGTTTTTTCCTTAGACTGTATCCATCTATTACGGAGTTATATCTATCTTTGATATTTCGAAAGAAATGCACGTATAAGTATGTCACGAAACAGCAAAGAGGAACTCAAAATATATTTTTATTCCAACATTTATGCCTCTCTCAATATAAGTGCCTGTATTTCGACGTCATATTTATTTTTCTAAATGAGGGGGATGCTACCCTACTGAATATTTGAGTGCGCACTTCCCTTTTACATATTTAACGGTTAAACTGTACTATCTCTCGTAAAATGTCTGCTCCACGGGATTATATGGACCTATCTACATTAAAATATATCGGAGAAAATTATTAACGACTGTAGCTTTTTATTTTATTACAATTCGCTCGTAAAATGCGAAAAAGATACTAATAATCCATTTACAGTACATAATTGTTGGTTTTTAATTAAAATATCGGCGTTTCGAAGGATTTTATTAGAGATTTCGCTCGAGTTATTTCTTGTTTATGAAAAAAAATTGTTCTTAAAAAGTTCTTAATTTTATTTTATTCGTAGTTAGCTTATTTTTGTATTAATTTTGTAATTTTCGCATTAATTACATAAACGCAATACCGGTTGAAAACTTTGATTTATTATTTGACGTAAAAGTATGAGATTTTTTTATTTAATTTTGTACTTTTGAAAGCCTGTTGGATGGTCACAAAATTATAGAATACTAGTACTAAACTAAATAGTACAACTATAGTTTTTAATTGTTAAGCTATTTACGGTTTTTTAGGGTTCCGTACCCAAAGGGTAAAAACGGGACCCTATTACTAAGACTCCGCTCTCCGTCTGTCTGTCACCAGGCTGTATCTCATGAACCGTGATAGCTAGACAGTTGAAATCTTTACAGATGATGTATTTCTGTTGCCGCTAGGTATAGCAACCAATAATAAAAAGTACGGAACCCTCGGTGCGCGAGTCCGACTCTCATTTTTTTTACATCAGATATATTTTACAGTGTAAGTATTGAACAACCAAATTAAGTTGGCTATAAAGCTATTTAATAAAACAAATTTCACATCCATAATGAAATAAAATTCATTATAACTTTTAATAGTTATATCTCTCTTCAGTTTGAAACGAATTGAAATGTAAAAAGAATGAATGGGCATCGGAACGATTTGTAGCAAGTTCCAATTGATGGGTTTCACTAGGCCATCGGGGCCTCACAACAATACGTCTAGACAGATCATTAAAACTTGTTTAAGTGCTGTTTTCTCTCTTTAACTCTTGTATAAAATTTCACTTCAACACACATTATTTTCATTATTCACCTTCATATTCATTTTATGAACTAGCTTTTGTCCATAACTTGACTTGATATTTAACGCATTCATTGCCAGGGGGCGTGGCCTAGGAACAAACTTGTATGACGGTATTGACGGTGAACGCACATGTGCGTTGAGGGCAGTGAATGTGTTAAGTACTAATGATACATTGGAACGTTTACGCTTGTCATGTGGGTACTAGATGACAATATACATATATATATTATATCAATCCAGGAACAAAACATGTCTTTCTCAAGAAACTTTCAATATTAACAATAGTAAGGTGCATTGGGGTAACTTCTCAAGAAACTTTCAATATTAGCAATAGTAGCATTGGGGTAACTTCGAAATCGGGGTAATTTTGAAAATTGCTGATGTCTACTAAACCAGAAGCACTTCAGACTGGCAACACTTACGCTACTGCAACATACTTTAATAATATATTTTAAACAATTTGACATTAATAATATAAGTAGCATTCCTCTCGCTTATTAACAGCTTTGTATTTAAAATACGACTCATTGTTTCAAGATTTCTTAAATAGAAAATTCATTAAGCTCTGCGGGTGCATGTTTTATTCATGGCCTAAGTAAGAACTCGCGAATCACCGATTTGGCCGGGGTCCATTTAAATCTCAGAGGGAATTGAAATAAAGTAGGCTGTTACAATATCTGCCGCACCATTGTCTCGAGATAACTGAAAAGCATTGGTACTAGACATGGGGAAAAGCGTTACTTTTTCATATCAGTGACTGACGATCCCGTTCCAAAAAAGTCCCAGTGAAAAGTCATCGTGACTTTGTCACGCCTGTTACCCGTGTCACTGCATGATATTTGTGTGTGCTCAGGTCAGGCGTCATCCGATGTTTGCCACTCCCGACTGAGCCCGATTACAGAGGCCGAGCCGAGTGCCGAGCCCAGTTACAGTCACAGCGTCAGGTAGCGTCACGCTCTGCGTTTGTCGTGATTTGAGTAACTGAGACTGCGCTAGGAACAGTAGGAACGTATGTGATTTTGTAACGTTCTTTTGTGAAAAGTCACAGTGACACCTTTTGACGGTCACCGTGACGTTATTTATCCCCCATGTCTAATTGGTACGAATCGGGTTTGAACCACGACCTAATGTTTAGTTAAGCACTGCTTGACAACAGCCTACAGTGTTAACTATAAAACTCCCGTGAGACTCAAACATATTAGATTATTTTAAACCGGGTCACTCACGTATTATTAAGTCGAATAGCTCGACATGTTTCGGTCCAACTTACGAGGACCGTCTTCACGGAGACACGACACGACACGACACGTCTTCACTGGTCGAGGCGGCGTGTACTGCGGGCCAAAGCCCGACTCGCCCGGCCACTCACGACAGACGGCGTCGGCGGTGCCGGCGACGTCACCGTTGCGAGGATAGCTCTACCCTCCGTATTGCGTTTGTCAAATGTCGGATCGCACACAACACTCATTGAGTCACCTGCTAAAGGCCGGTCCACACTGACCACCGAAAAATGTCGAGCTATTCGACTTAATAGAATAGAATAGAATAGAATAGAATAATATTTATTCAGGCAACACATCATTATTACATTACAAAGATACATTAACAACAACAAGAAAGAAAAAAACAAAGGTGAAAAATACAAAACTAACAGATAAGGATGTGAGGCTGAAATGGTCTCCACTCAGCAATGCAGTTGGCACGACTAAGCGTTGTCAACGGCGCTGGTTTTCTGTGGAGCCAGGAGGAGAGGAGGTGCGCGGAACGGCATACTGCGCGACTTGTGGGTCAGGTAATAATAAATAAATAAACATTTGTCAATAGTAAATATGAAATATAAATACTTGTATATTACAGCAAAGGTACACGTATTATACATATAAATTCATTATATTGCGGTAACTAGAAATAGACTTGGGGGTTAGTAATATTTAGGAACTGGAGCTATGTAGAATGATGCCCTTAGGCAGCAATACCTTGTTGAGCTATTAGGTGTGTTTTCAGTTTAGACTTGAACCTACTAACAGTCATGCTCTCCCAAATAGGAGGTGGAAGGTTGTTCCAGCATTTCGTGGCAGCATAACGAAAACTGCCACGAAATGCAGCGGTATTGTGCCTTGGGCAAACCAGTCGGGGTACACGTCTAATACGACGCTGGTAGAAGACCATCTTATCATGCAAATATGTGGGTTTCTTGCTGTTGCAAATACCAAATAAGAGTGTGGCCAAATGTAGGGTACGTCGACCATCCATATTTAAAAGCTTGTTCATATTGAGATACGGAGTAATATGGGATCGTGGGGGTATTGGAAAACAAAAACGTGTGCAGGCGTTTTGCAGCCTACTTATTAATAATACGTGAGTGACCCGGTTTAAAATAATCTAATAAGTGTGATTGTTTTCAAAAGTTTTTTGCAGACAGGTTGGTTTGGCTACAGGCTAAAGCCTCCTCTTATTATTCACAACGGCGGGACTTGATCGCGTAAAATAAGTGTTTCTGAACGCAACCATACACTTGACCTATGGTTTTGGTTTATTAGATTATTTTAAACCGGGTCACTCACGTATTATTAAGTCGAATAGCTCGACATGTTTAGTGAGTGACCCGGTTTAAAATAATCTAATATGTTTGGGTCTCACGGAAGTTTTATAGTTAAAATTGGTTTTGGTTTGACGTTTCTCTTCTTTCTCAACAACTCCCAGCTTAACATCTCTCTGTGTGATTCTTTTTAATGAAAATATATAGCTTTCCTTTACTAAAAAGTGTTATTAATCATCCACCAACAACAGATTTAAAAGATTCAACTTTAGCCAGTCCTCTCCGAGACCACGGGGACAGCGCCGTCCTCGAAACATCGGAGGTAAATATAAAACTTATATTACGCGATTAAGTCCCGCCGTTGTGAATAATAATGAGTAAAAATCGCGAATGTTTAAATCAGTGTGAAGCCTCCCCTCTTTCCCGCCATTAATTTGGTCTTTTCCAATGCACACTTCACAAAATAGCTCGCCCCGCCGTCTTTTTGGTATTTCTCTGCCCAGAGATCCATCTTGTGGAATCCAGTCTGTGGCTCATATGGCCTAGCGTTTCGGCGCATTCGGCAGACGTGGGCTGTCCAGTCCCACTTTAGCTTGGTGGCCTTCATGCTGACATCCAGAATGCCGGTTTGGAACGCTGTTCAATATTTCTGCTACGAGCACCCAGTATGCTGTGTTCCATTGCTCTCTGGCAAATCTTGAGTGGACTTTTCAGTTTCACTTTGAGACAATGTTTGGATGCTGTAGGCAAGGATAGGATAGTCTAAGGCCAAGATATTTTTATACTTTTGTACCTTACTCCTTTGCAATAAGGCGAAAAATGTAAACATATCTGACGTCGACTGGACATGAAATGTACAGTACAAAAATAAATTATATTTATATGGATAAACATGGTCTGTTGTAATGTAATAAAAATATCCGAGACGAGTCTTCTCCGAGACCACGGGGACAACGCCGTCCTCGAAACGTCGGAGGTAAATTTAAAACTTATTTTACGCGATTAAGTCCCGTCGTTGTGAATAATAATGTGTAATAAAAATATATTCTATTTATATGGGTAAACATGGTCTGTTGTAATAAAAATAAATTATATTTATATGGTTAAACATGGTCTGTTGTAATGTAATAAAAATAAATTCTATTTATATGGGTAAACATGGTCTGTTGTAATAAAAATAAATTCTATTTATATGGCTAAACATGGTCTGTTGTAATGTAATAAAAATAAATTCTACCTATATTTATATGAGTAAACATGGACTGTTGTAATGTAATAAAAATAAATTCTATTTATATGGCTAAACATGGTCTGTTGTAATGTAATAAAAATAAATTCTATTTATATGGGTAAACATGGTCTGTTGTAATAAAAATAAATTATATAAAAATAATTATGTCATTTTCTATCAGAATGTAATATGTAACTTATAAAATAAAATAAAAAAATTGTTTTGTTAATTTAGTTTTTAAGACATTTTTGCTGTGCCCTAACAGGGTATCATGTACCGACTATATTTTATTTACCACCTGTATGAAATGAACATGATTGCAATAAATAAATGAATATGAAATGAATATGAATAAATTCTATTTATATGGGTAAACATGGTCTGTTGTAATGTAATAAAAATAAATTCTATTCATATGGCTAAACATGGTCTGTTGTAATGTAATAAAAATAAATTCTATTTATATGGGTAAACATGGTCTGTTGTAATATAAAATTGTCTGTTATTTTTATTTTATTATGTGTCACCTAGTAATATTATTTAGAACTAACACTTCATCTATCGGACGGTTTAACTCGAACTTGTGAATTGATAATCATCCCATAGGTATATTATAATCTGCTTAGATATGTATTATACACATCTAGCATTATTAATTATTAATCTTAACCTAAATGTACACTTAAGTACTAGACGAGACATACTAAATTATTTCACGTTACTGATCACTTACCTGTGACAAGAAGCACGTAAGATCGTTTTGGGGTCACCTGTAAGCCCGCAAGAGATTTTCACAAATAAAACAAAATAGCTAAAAACATAACAGCCATATAAGGCTGCGCATGCAGTAAAGGGTTAAGTAGGTAAGTTTAGGTTTAAGATAAAGTTAAGTTACATATCAACCGCTAACACAAACGCAAAGGAGCCTCGTCTGCCAACAAACCACTGTGTGGTTTGGCAGAAGAACATATGTATTTAGTTGTAAGTAAGATCTTTGAATAAACGTTTTTTTTTAATGTCTCGCGGTCTTCAATCCTTTTTACCCTCTGTTGGGTTTCCTCTATTTTGGGATTTTTGCTTCCCAATAAAAATTTGCGCAACCCCCAAATATATGACCTGTTGTTATACAATAACGCGTATGACTGTAAATTATCATAATGTGGAGTCTGTTGAAGTTATTCTATGTTTCAGATAGATTATACATAATTATAATCAAATGCAAATTAATTCAGACTTGAATGTCTGAGGTCATTAAAATTTGAGGAGCAGAGAGAGATCTAGGTATCTTATTTCATTGTGCAAAATTATTCGCGAAATATTCGCATTAATAGCAAAGGGTACTTTAAAGTACCTATTAGGCATTGTCATTAATATTACTATTCAAGGATGAGTTCAAGATAATTTGTAAGTGTTTTGTGCATTTCATTTTCAGATAATGTAATATCCTTGGCTTAAAGGAGTTAATAATGTTACAATATCTACTTACTTATGTAATTCTATAAATAGGTGACAATGACTACCCATAAAATTCATTGAGAATTTCAGTCTAGTTACTAAGTCAAGTGGGATCTCATTTTGAAGCGCGAAGTTGTACAGTCAAAAACAATGTTCATTTTATTTTTTGAGCATAAAAATGACTAATGAAAAAAAAAGCTAAAAAAATACTATCTCCCATTTATTTTCGAAGTTTACCAAAAAATTAGTAACTTACTTAATTTACTTTTTTTAAATAATTACGTAATTAATTTTTTGACGACCGGTCTGGCCTAGTGGGTAGTGACCCTGCCTGTGAAGCCGATGGTCCTGGGTTCGAATCCCGGTAAGGGCATTTATTTGTGTGATGAACACAGATATTTGTTTCTGAGTCATGGATGTTTTCTATGTATTTAAGTATTTATTTTATATCTTTTCTCAATGTCTGTATCTTTTTTTCATGTAGTGTGCACAATAAAGCATTTTATTATTATTATTATCTTTATTTATTCTTTTTCTTATGTTAGGTTTTTTATAATATGCATATAAAAGTAAAATATAAAAACACTTACAAACCAATACAAAATACATATAAACAAATTATAAAAAACCTAACCTAGGGTGCCGCCAGCAGCGGGGCAGGGCCCAAGTTGCCGGTGGTCAGGGCCGCAGAGAGAGGAACCGGCGGACTATCCGCGCCGTGTCCAAGATCACCGCCTTCTACATCTGACCCTTGATCCAACCACCTAGCGAGAGTCTCTCAAGGTGTTGGTCGAGACTCTTCGCTATGAGACCGTTCGCTGAAACGACTATCGGGACAATGATCGTCGAATCAACATCCCACATGGTGGTTATCTCGTGAGCCAAGTCTAGGTACTTACTGGACTTGTCCTTCTCGGCTTTCACGAGATTCTCATCATGGGGGATGGTGATGTCGACGAGCACGGCCCGGCGCTGCGATCGATCTATTATCACAATGTCAGGCTTATTGGCTACAATAGTCCTGTCAGTGATGATAGATCGATCCCAATAGAGCGTGGCACGACCATTCTCGAGAACTGGCACAGGTAAATACTTGTAGTACGGTACTTCGCAGTCCACAAGGCCGTATAGAAGAGCAAGCTGCTGGTGAATAATCCTGGCTACGAGATTATGTCTGTGCAAGTACTCGCCGTTAGCAAGATGAGAACAACCGGAAATGATATGCCTGAGTGACTCTCCGGGACGGCGGCATGCCCGACAAATGTCGACCGTACCGTCCTTCAGGATATATTTCCGATAGTTGTTCGTCATCATAACTTCGTCCGCAATTGCACAGGCAAAACCCTCGGTTTCTCCGAAGAGGTCCCCGAATCGTAACCAGTTCACCGACGCGAGCAGGTCTACATCGGGTCCCGTGAGGGCCTTGTAGAACCGCCCATGTAGCACCTTACTCTCCCATACCGCCTTGCGGCCCACAGCACTTTGTACCACAGGTTTGTGCCAGTTCTCGTTTGCCAAGGAGAGCGGCGTGAAGTTCCTGTCCACTGCCACCACATCACGATGCATCCCACACTCGTTGTTAAGGAAATAATTCCTGAGATTGCACACCTCGCGGTTGTGGAGATCTTTGGCGTTAAGGAAGCCTCGACCTCCACACTTCCGTGAGATGTACAATCTCATAACTGACGAGCGTGGGTGTAGCATACGGTGTGTGGTGAGTAGTAGACGGACCCTTCGATCCAGGGCGTCCAGCTCGGTCTGAGTCCACCTTAGTATGCCAAAGGAGTATATGAGTATGGGCATTACCCAGGCGTTGAAGGCGCGCACTTTATTGCCTCCTGACAAAAGACTGTTAAGGACTTTTGTGAGCCGACTGAAAAAGCGCTCCTTCACCGACCGTCTAATACCCTCGCCCTCAATACCCAACGACTGTGACATACCAAGGTATTTATAGGTTTCTGATTCAGAGATAGATCTGAAAGACATTGTCTCAGAAAGTTGTAAATTTGTTGAATTTACAACCTCCCCCAGCTGTACATGCATAACCGCACACTTATCGACACCAAACTCCATTCTGATGGCGGTACTGAAAACTTCTGTGGTTTTCAATAGCACCATCAAGTCTTGGTTATTTGGCGCAAATAGCTTGAGGTCATCCATGTACAGAAGGTGAGAAATGACTTCACCCTCTCTCCGAAGCTGGCAACCTAATCCTGAATCCTTCAGCAGGGTGCTGAGGGGATTCAGAGCTAGGCAGAACCACAGGGGACTCAGACTGTCACCCTGAAATATTCCTCGCTCGATCCTTATAAAGTCCTGCGGGCCAGGGCGGTCATCTCCACCTCCTGGTTGACGAAGGACTGTGATCCACTGCCTCATACACGCACTTAGGAAGGATATTAAAGCTGCATCAAGTTTATACAGCTCCAATACCCTTCTCAGCCATGAGTGAGGCACCGAATCATAGGCCTTCTTATAGTCAATCCAGGCGGCCGAGAGGGCCCCCCTGTTCCGCCGAACTTGCTGGCATATGGTCATGTCTATGAGGAGGAGCTCTTTAGTACCACGGGACCCAACCCTACATCCATTTTGAGCGGAGGCCAAAATGTTGTTAGCGACAATGTACGCGTTAATTTTTGCTCTCAAAATGGATGTAAGGAGCTTGTAAAGTGTAGGCAAGCACGTGATGGGTCTGTAGTTCTTTGCTTCCGTGGTACTACCGGACTTGTGGAGCAGGAAGGTTACACCAGTTGTTAGGGAAGGTGGGAAGGAACCGAGCTCTAGGGCTTGTTGGAACTGCGCTGCCAACCGTGCGTGCGAGCATCGAAACCATTTTAGCCAGAAGTTGTGCAATCCGTCCGGTCCAGGACTTTTCCAGTTCTGGGTCGTACGGATGGCACAACTTACGTCATCGGGGCTGATGGTGATAGCCCCCATAGGTTCGATGTTCTCGCTCTCACGTTCGACAACGTCTATCCAACCGCCCTCCGTGTGTTCTACAGGCACTGACCAGATGCTACGCCAGAAATCAGTCATGGCAGTAGCATCCGGTAGCCGCACGTCGGACACACGAGAGTCGGCTTCCTCCCACCTTCGGTACACCTTCCTTTGGTCACTTTGAAAAAGACGATTCTGCTGGAATCGATCCACACGCATTCTGTAGCGGCGAATACGGTTTGCCCATGCATAGACTTTCTGCTTTAGAAAGTCGATGCGCTCTGTGACATTGGCCATGTAGTCGCGGGGCCTGACATCCGTCCCCGCGAACGCCTGGTTCACAAAGCGCATTACTCGGGGGCGGTTGTTGCCCCCCCTAAAGCAGATCAGCTTTGCAATGAGAGTCCTAAACGAGCTGATACGTCGCTCGATCCGCGCTTGCCATGCAGGGACACCTCCGGCGGTCCTAGGTGCACGTTCAGCGTCCGGAAACTTGACTCGAGCAACACGGCACGCCGCGATGGCTCCGCAGTACATGATCGAGTGCGTATCATCTAAATCTTTACTAGTCCGTAAATGTGGCTCTAGTAAAGCGTTTAGGGCTCCCACTAGCGCTAGATTGCGTCTATTTATAGGCAGACGTGGTAATCGTGGCCTAGAGTTGGTTGTGGCGCGATACTGCGTAATCGTCTCTTCCAAAGTCCTCCTCAGTTGCTCATTGGCAGATGTACTCACGTTCTGACTCACAAAATCCCCCTCGTCGGTACTAAAATCAACCCGCGGCGCCCCCGGTGCCAGGTCGGGTGCGGGCACCGGATCCGGCGACGTGGCGGGCAGATCTCGTACCGAGGTGGAGTCCGCGCGAGCAGAGAGAGCCTCCTGGCGAAGCTGATCAAGTGTCGCGTCATCCAACCGCTTTAACCGTTGAATGACGCGCACCTGGTCCGATAGTCGCTGCTCCGATACGGTGATGGTAGGTTCAAGTGCCTGAAACAGAGGCAGCATCCTTGAACGATACGCGGACAGCCGGGTTCCCCCCTCTGTAACCCCATAGTAGGCGCGCATGACGTTCTCATTCATGGATTGAGTCCATCTCATGCGACGCACTACACCACCGGCAGCGGGAGCCGTGGGCGGGGCAGGATGTCCCGCAGGCCCCAAGCGTGCCGGCAGCGGTGGCCGCCCTCGTCGCGCAGGTGGTCGTGGCGGCGGCGGCGGCGGCGGCCCGCTCTCGTCGCTCGACTCGCTGGTGTCGGGCGCGGTGGCGAATTCATCGCCCGACGACAATTGCGAGGAGACGGACGAGGCGGGCGAGGGTGGTGGGCGTGCGTTGGTTGTGGTAGACGCTTGTGGACGCGTTTTACTCCTTGTGATCATTTTCTTTTCTTTATAATTCGACCATTGTTTGTCGGCTAGTTTTGTACATATGTAGTTACATTTTTGCGGTCACGTATCCTTTGCGAGTGTCGCATTAATGTGAAGAGGTAACTTTTCCACAAGAAAGTACAAGGAAAATGTAGAAAAAGCCAGTAAAAACATATTTGATTAAAAAGAAAAGGAAAATTTAGTAAAAAACGCGTCTGACGTTGACAGCGTCATATTTTTTTTTTTTTTTATTATTATTATTATAGGTATTATATATATCGTTGTCTGAGTACCCACAACACAAGCCTTCTTGAGCTTACCGTGGGACTTAGCCAATTTGTGTAAGAATGTCCCTATAATGTATAATATTAATTTACTTATTTATTTAATCATAAAAATATATAATTTTAATACACAACATTTACATTATTATTAACTAAACTGAAAAATTTTAACGTCTCTGTCTTAAATTAGATCTGAAAAACATTGTGTTTTTACGTTTAACAATTGAATACGACAAGGAAATTCCGGAAGTGTGCGAAATATAGATAAACGTCATTCGACGACTTCCGGCGGTGATTGATTTCCCTTGTTTACAAACACGAGTTGTGAGATGATGGAGATAAAGGCGGCAATAGATACCTCTCTCTGTGTCTCAGATGTTTTGTCTGGAGATTGATTTTGGGTGGGTGTTTTCGCAAAAATAGAGTTTTAATCGAATTTAAACTGTGAGACATACTAACATTAAATAATTTCACGGTTTAGACTCACTTGTTTTAGTCACTCGCGCGACATGACTATTAGTGCTTGAGAAAGGAGACCTAGGCTCTCCGAAACATGTCGCGCGAGTGACTAAAACAAGTAAGTCTTAACCGTGAAATTATTTAATAGAGTTTTACTTTTTTCGAAATCATAATGCACAAAAACTTTTACATTGTTTCTACTCAGAATCAAGACAACCTTTATGAAACTATTAGTCTATTAGTCGATAAAAAAACTAAAACTCGCTGTAAAAAAAGTGACTATGAAGAATTATTTGTGGAATGCGTTTGTGTTATTGTATGTTGCCGGTGCATGAGGAGGTGGGGAGGTTGCTGGTATTAGAGCAGTACAATAAAGACGAATTTAAAGCTTATATAAATCGCCCTAGATTAACAAGAACAATAAGTAAAAAAACGTTAGAGGTTCCGTCCTGTGGTAATAATTATTATGGAAAAAGAAGTAGGAAGTACTTGGTCCCCAAATTGTATAATGAAATACCGAAAAAAATGAAAAAATAAATAAAAATGTTTCTGTTAGACAACATTAAATTGAAGTTACTACCGTAAACACTAAGATGTACCTATGTGGGCTATCTACTTAGTATGTGATTAGCTAAGACTACCCATCTGTATTAAGGGAGTCCCCTCTGCCAATAAAATGTCTTGCAGTTTGGCAGAATAAGAAAATGTAAAATAGGGTTTATTTCGCCAGAATAAATGTTTTTTTTATATAATGAAAGTGACTTTTTTTATCAGATTTGTAACTTGTCAGGTGAATTTAAGCTAAATAATTTCAGTTCATATTAAAACAGGCGTATTTTCAGATGCTTAGGTACAGTCGCCATCAGATATATCGGAGCGGCTAAGGCGCTCACAAATATCTGAACACGCCTTTATTGTCAGGGCGTTAGAGTGCGTGTTCAGATATTGTGAACACCTCGGCTGCTCCGATATATCTGATGGCGACTGTACATATTCATTGTACAGGTACTTGTACATATTTGAAATAAGAAATCTTCCGCTGGACTGACGTCCAGGACTAGAGTGGATTTCTTGAAATTAAATTTTCCGTCATGGCCAATACATCTCCATCCTCGTCATTTCCATCTTCGTTGTGTTGGAAACACCAAGCTAATTATACGGGACAAATGGAGGATCATTATCATTTAGCGAGCGATGGATGCATGTGGTTAGTATCGTGTGGAAACATGCGATTGTTATCGATGCTACTCGAACATGTTCTCGTTATTTATGAGATTTGCGTTGTTTGTGAACAACAAATTTGCTTATTATTCACAACGGCGGGACTTAATCGCATAAAATAAGTTTTAAAATTTACCTCCGACCTTTCGAATGAGTAAAGATCGTGAAAATTTAAATCAGTTTAATGCTCTCGCGAACTGTTTACGCGATTTGTCAAAAATTACTAGGTACATATTTAACGGGTGAGTGTAAGAGCACATTGTCCTTTCCGATAAGTTAAAATTTAAAAACGCATTTTTATAATAATAATGTGTTCATTGAAATAAAAGTATGAAAACGGATTATATTGCGTATATTGAATTTATAATACATCCCGACGTTTCGAACCCTTTACAGCGTTCGTGGTCAACGGGTGACGCTGGTTCATAATATATGAGTGTTCATTGTTTAAATGTTTCTTAAAAGAAGGACCTGAGACCTGATGCCATAGGGCACTTCTCTAGCAGCTGTTTTTCTCCGAGGATCATCCGACATCCGATGTCGGATGGGATAATGTGAAAACACTCAAAGTGTCTAGCACAGCAGCAGTTCTCGTTATTTATGAGATCTGCATTGTGTTTGTGGATAACAACTTTGCTTTAGAAAAATTGCAACAGAACATAAATCAAATATATCTCCATGGTAGATCAATGGAGAGTATGAAATTTCACTATTATATTGACCGTGATTACCTTTTGTATTATTTATTTATGATTTTTGAATATAAGTCTAGTGAAACTAACCCGTGAATTAATTTTTAACAAGCAGAAACGTCTTCGATCGATGCTATTAAGCTTAGAATAAATTTAAAAGTAGAAAAATTACTGCCTTGCTGACTATGGATGAGGTCTTGGTGGCTCAGTTGGCAGAGCGCTGGAGTATCGATCCAGAGGCCGTGAGTTCAAGTCTCACCCAAGGCAGTAATTTTTCCACTTTTAAATTTATTCTAAGCTTAACCCGTGAATCATTCAAAACTCTAGTATGAAATTTGTTATTGAACATACACAGTGTACCTCCTTGTTAATTTGATTATGATAGTTCAAATGACCATACTAACAGCTACACTTAACTGATCATTAGTGGACATTAGAATAGAATAGAAAAGGACTTAACCGACATTATGAAAAGGGCTTATTTTCTACCCATTGAACGAATGTGTTATAATATGGAAACAAAAGGACCAAGGTCATACAGGCGTACATACAACACAATTCCGCCTGTTCTGTAAGGCAGGTTGAAGTTTTCAGATCAAAGCGTATAGCCCTCAAAGTTCGTTACATACACATTATGCCTGTGAACGCAGATTAGGTACATATGTCAGTTATAATGTAAACTACGTCTTATACAACTACCTTATACCCTAATACACCTATGTATATCTAAATATATAGGTTCTGTTTGCTTAACCCCGCTGTTTGCTGTACGAGTAGGTAGTTAGTTTACGAACTTGAGAAATTAGGTGTTTTTCTTGCTCTCCCTTCGAGACCCTAGTGCAAAATTGTACAGTTTTTTATTAAGTTCGATTTGCCACTATAACACAGCATTTTGCAGGCTTCATCGTTGCTCCTGTTCATTTTCCAATAACTAACGCACTCCTTTATTTTGTTACAGGTAAGTTGTGCAACACCGCACCAGAGGAAACGAGTTTATAGCCGAATAACTACATAGCCGCTTTTATACGGGTGCGACTGCATGTAACGTATGTTCAGTCAGCAGCAGAGTAAAGGCAACCCCCCCCCCCCTCCTGCATACAAAGTTCTGTAAATTAGTATGGACGTTGGGTACCTTTTCTCTGCAGCTGACTAGATGTGGTTTGTGCAACTGGCGCGGAGTTATTTATTTATTTATTATTATTATTCGGAGATCCAACAGCTGTTAACATGTCTATAGGTTTTATAAATATGATACAAAAAGCCAATTACAGGTTCTCACCAGTAGCTACATATTAACAAAAACAATTGGTGGTTAGCACTATTGCACGATTCCTACATTTACACGCCAAAGCTATAGTAAACTCATAATTCGAAATTAACTAAAGAAGATACACAAAGAAAAAGAAAAAATACAGCACAATGAAATTTCAATAAGGCATGCTCACCTAAAGAACTCCTCCGTCAGGATACGCCGCACAGTTTGGATGTTGCTGTTGAAAATATCAATGTCCTGCTCCCTCGTAAGTTTATTTAGGCATTTACTAGCACGTATCAAAAAACTGTTCTGTCTGTAGTTACGCGAAGCATTAAAAACAGCAAGGGGTCGAAAATTTCTTCTGGATTTGGATGGAATACTGAAAGAGAGTGTAGCCAGCAATTCAGGACAATTAACATTTCCGTTTAAGATATTGAGAATGTAAACTATGTCTGAGATTTCACGGCGTGTTTGCAACGGAATAAGATGACGCTTCATAATACTTACTTACCGAAAGATATGACAAGGTTGATAATGATAATACCCAGAGCAAACGGGGTAGTCGCAAGCTACTTTCAAATAAGCAACGGTGCAGTAAGTAAGTTAATCTCTTTTTTTATTTAAATCATATCACTTTTCCACGTGGGTGACTTTGCAATATTGTAAAACCGACTATGTTACTGTATATTGTCAGTGTTTTCAAATTAGTCGCATTGTACGTTCTGCCCAGTTTAGTGCTTACACGAAACCCCTTGACGATAATATCAGGTTTATGATTCCACCAATTAATTTATCTGCAACTTGAAAATGCCCGCATGCCATGCAGGCTCGAGTGTAGCATCCGCTGTTGCATTGAATGTTGATTTAATGCAACAGACTGTACCGAATACGCTCTTGCGTACTTCTGTACCTTTACCATGAATTGCCAACAAAAAATATCAGTCGATAGCGAGTAATTTGAACTTCAAATCGTACACAATCACTGTTTTCTTTGTGCTTGGTTTGTATTAACACAATTACACAGCCGGACGTCGAGCTTTAACTATTTAGGTCATGTGAAAATTGGTAGAAGATGTATGTAGTTTGTATCTCAATAACCGTTTGAAATTTGAAATTTGAGGCTTCCATTAAATGCGCCAACTTTCATGTTAATGTTAATAGTTTTAGTGATATGAAAGAGTTATAAATTGGTTCCAAATGGTTCGTGTAATATAATATAACACATGGCTGCTGTGTCGCCAGCTCCTTTTTCTCGACTTTGGCTTGGCGCACAGCCGAATCCTAAAGTAACTACTTATACCGATGTTATTATTGCAGCTACATTAGGTGTTAATTACCTTATCATGAGGCTCGTACTGGCGATCTAGAATTCTGTAAAAAAACCATTGGAAGTCTACAATTCTCCGTCCACTGTAAATTCATGGTAGGGGTACTAACAACGCTCTTACTGACCAAAGATACGCTTTATGTCGTTGCTATAAGATCTAAAATTGACAGTCAACTGTGTGGACGATGGCACTGCTAGCGTATTTGCCAAACAAATCGGAAAAGGTCCAGTGACGAGTGTTTATTAACTGACCCCTCTCGCTTGATTCTTTTGAACTCTATTGCCTAGGCAATAAGACTGGCATGTAACTAGAGATATCAAGAGCAAGTTCTATGCGGAAGGCTTTATTTGCATCGGTAACACAGTGTCGCAAGTTCAAACATGAATGATTCCTTCATAAGAGGCGAGTGAATTTGGTATACCTAGGTAATATAGGTAATACAGCAGTTTGATTATCAATGGGGTACTACAAGTTGGATAGTGAAATGTTTCTGTAGCACGCAACTTATTACCTATTACTTATGCTCGCAGCGTATCTATTATAATTTAAATTTCACTTACGTATGATAATCTGCATTTTTTAAATGTTATTTAATGCAGTATCTAATCGAGTTATTCATATACCTATTATATTTATTATTACTTACCACATTGTTTTTGTTCCTTCCGCATTGGAATCGTCACCATTCTCGACACTCAATCATTTTTAATCTGTGTGTCATTATATGTTTCTATTCGTTTTTCTTTGGTGCTGTTTTGTTTATGTATTTTAATAAACTTATGGTTTTATGGTTTTCATGATCAAAAACGGATTGAGATTAATAAACTATGAGATTAACTCTATTATATTTGTCAATTCCCGCAATTACCGCCGGCGCTAGTTTTGCACGCTTAATGCCGCGCCAAGATATGATCCGACCGGACCGGTACACGTACATGTTCGATCGCTTGATACGTGCAATGTTACTTTAACTTGTATGTATTCATGTACTGTATTTTTTTCCGGCTTATTTTATGTTTCTTTCCTTTATTTTTATTTTTTTTGTCTGTTACTTTCCTGCCTGTTGTGATTATTTCTCACTTGATGGTCTCATCGGAAGATCAGCGCTGGAAGTCGCCAGCAACATACTGAGATGAGGCCATTTCGTGACACTTTATTCTCACTATATATAAAAACCCAACAAACCGTTGAGAATCTTTTTTGATCCTAACCGCCATTTTTACATTTCTGTTTGTAACAAAAAGACAAAACTTAACAGAGATTTGTTAAGAAAAAAACCAGCCAAGTGCGAGTCGGACTCGCCAACTGAGGGTTCGTACTTTTAGTATTTGTTGTTATAGCGGCAACAGAAATACATCAACGGTGAAAATTTCAACTGTCTAGCTATCACGGTTCATGAGATACAGCCTGGTGACAGACAGACGGACAGCGGAGTCTTAGTACTTAATAGGGTCCCGTTTTTACCCTTTGGGTACGGAATACTAAAAAGGGGGCTCAGTGCTAAATCTGTGTGACGTTATCTGTGGCCACCGCTAAGGGTTCCAGCGTATATTCAGCCTACAGATCGCAGGCTAACTTTTTAATTGCGTTCACCCCTCCAACATCAGCCCCATTCAAATATGGCGCCTGACTTTCCAATAAACATCAAAAGCGAGAAGTTGAAACTGATCCATTTCAAAGGGGACAAGGGTCAACAGCCAATGACCTTTACACTGACGTTTAACAAGGGATTGCAATCCGGATATCCGGATATGCGTCCAACTTACTATCCGGTTTTGGATTAAGTTGATATCCGGAGAAATCGAATAATTCGAATACCATTTATGACAAAACTATCATTACAATAAAATAAAAAAAATTAAAAAGTTGAAATTATAATATTGATAATGTAAATCACGTCGGTTGGTTTTATTTATTTAGATTACGCGATTTCGTGGTTGGTCCCATAGTAAAAGTTGCTCAGTATAATCCCAAAACCTCCCTGGCAACGGAAATGCACTTATTTATTAGCCACCCTGCATAGAATAGACACATTTTTTTTTTTATGTGATATTCAGCAAACGAGCAGACGAGCCGCCTGATGGGAAGCAGTCATCGTCGCCCATGGACGTAAGCAACATCACAGGAGCCACTTAAGCATTGCCGACCCTTGATCCTTAATCCTTAATCCTTAAACAAACATGACATGATCCTTAAACAAACCCGACTGTAAAATCCAACTTATGTAGCTCATTCTATCGGGATTGCCGTTGTAACATTTTGAGCTTTAACAATAAAATTGACAGGTAGCCTCTTAACAGCTAATTGGAATCGTCTGTCAGATATCGATATTGCCAATTAAAAGAGGATCGTGCAACTGGGGGATCACATTCAGCCTTTAATGAAACGGATCGGGTTGCTATCGCCGCTCGAATGGCGCTTACATTGAGTACTTTCCTATAATGTGGCATCTTCGATAATTAATACTCTCTAAGTGTAAGGCCTGAGTGGACGCTCGAGTTGGGCGTGCAGCGGGGCGGGGCGTGCGGCGTGCATGTTAAACAAATGCAAACGTATAGGAGCGGCCTTAGTGCACGCTGCTCACATCACTTGTGAGCCCGACGCCACGCTTCACGCGCCGCCGAACGCTCCGCTTCGAGCGTCCACTCAGGCCTTACACTAAAGGTTATATAAAAGAAATTTATAGGTATAAAGCGAGGTTTAGACTAGCAAGAACTTGCATGCAATTTACGTTACATTGCCGACTACTAAGGTAAACTGCATTCAAAAGTTTGATCAGATACTGCAATGTAACGTAAATTGCTTGCAAGTTCTTGCTAGTCTAAACCCCGCTTAAGGGATTATGGGCTCTTAGGCATAGTGTTTTTTTTTTTCAAAACCAATTACAAGACCTTTTTCCTGAATATGGTACAATATAAGTAGTCACCGGTAAATAACATCGTATATCGTACTTAGAAACGACGATTGATGAAATCGTGCCCGTATATTTTTGCTCATAAACAATATAAGGTATATTGAAAAATAGGATAGTTGTATGAGCTGCTAGTGTCACATACACCAATTGTATTCTGTTGGTTGCTTGACATAATGATAACTTACAATATTGCCGAAAATAGACACTTTATTGCTACTAAAATACTTTAAATATAAAAGCGCGATATTATGAATGATATTGCTATTGAGGACACGCGTGATGGGTTGTAATGATGAAGGTGTACTCGTATTTTATTGCTTTACGCAATTGTAAGTTATTTCGCTGTGATGGCAATGTGCTGTATGTAGACCGTACAATAGTATTGTTACATAATTTAGGAAATGCTGCATGTGCAATGTAACAATATAACGAAAATAACTAAACTTATAATGTGACTGCGTGATCCTCTTGAAGCGCTGCAACTCAGCTCCTCTGGTCGCGGAATCAAGTATTTTTCGGCATTCACTAATGCGCATGAGAATGCGAATGGAGGTAACAAACGATTTTAAAGTATTTTTTTGAATAGCCTCATTGAGCGTCTAGCTGTACTTATGTATTCATTAAAATAATAGTACAGCCGCACGAAATGATATGGTATCGTGCACCACAAAACGTGTAAGAATATACGACACTATAGTTCTAAAACTAAAATTGTTTCTGTTATTTTTGCGCATTTCGTTGAGCAAGATGTAGGCAACTCTATAAAGCTAAGATTGCCTTAAGTTATTCTCTACTACATAGTTAATTATTTAGCAAATCATAATATAAGCTTGAATAAATGCAAAAAAGCTCTATTTGTAATTCAAAAACGTCTAAACTCAGTTTCCATAGTAAGATTATCCTATTTGGCAACTTCCAAGCGATCCAGGGCACCAGGGCGGCAGGAGTGCACAGCAAATTGAATCTTGGCTTTGGCTATTCGTTATTTTGGCGGTGTGCCGGCGACACGTAGGTATCGCGCGAGGGTGGATGGAGGAATGTTAAAACGAAACTGCTTTTTTTCGTTTTAAGGAACTTTTTTATTGGATTAAGTAACATTTCACTACAATCTTACCTGACGGTAAGTACCTATCGAAGTGGTCTAAGATGCAGCATGGTTACCTTAAAGATGTTTATTCACTCTCGATTTGAAAAGATCCCAGTTATGGCATAGTTTATAGACTGTTTTTTTTTAATGATGGCATCTAATTAGAACTCCCTTTTTCAGTTTTTATTTTTAACAAAATTGACTCGAAGTCTTATAAGGTAATGAGACTAATGAGAATATATTTTTTGAATGAGAATTAAGTGTTAAATAAATATTTTATACATCAAGAAGATAGAGACAAAGAACTTGTAACCTCACCAATGGAGATCAAGAAAGTATTTTGATTTGTCTGTCAATGTGTGTAGGTTCTGTGTGAACGTATGACATGTGTCTTTGAAAGCATTTGCTTTTGAATAGCATTCTGATCTGATTGAACCAATTTAACTTGGTTATCGTACAATTTTTTAGTTTCTTTTCAATATACCACAGATATAAATATACCATAGATGACGCAAATGCATCTACTTCGCGTGTCCGAACCCCGACCAAGCGTCGAGGTTGACCGTCACTCTTGACAGTCCACGCGCGTCAGTTGTTGCAGCCGGATGTCCGTGAAAACTTAAAAAATGCTTCGTTGCGTGATAATTAACAGCAACAGCCCAAAAATTGCGAGCACCCAAAGGCAAGGACATATTTCCTATCACAGGTAAGTAATTTTAAAATTATATTATGCGTAAATTTTGTATGAAAAAGTCGGCACGCTTGGTTTCAATACAAATCGTGATATTTGCGTCATCAGGGTATATATTAAATCTGTGGTACCTACTAATATAAATCAGTTTAACATTTCTACAACAAAATCCTCACAATTAATTACGTACAACTCAGCTAGTTGTACTGAACAGCGGTTAGTAACCGTATTTAGGTCGGTTTCAAAATTTACGCTCGGGAAGCTTTCGCGCTTAATTCGCGTTTAGTTGGTTAACATAGTGTAGAGATGATGACAGTAAAACAGTAAGCTATCTACGAAAGTTTATTAATTGGCGTTTGACGTTCAAATCTTATATGAAACGTCTGCTTGACGTTAAGAGGAAATGGGACGGCCGCTTTTCCATGCAAACGTAGTCCTCATTTTCCTCTATATCCAGATATTGACATTATGGAAAATATTTTACATAATTTAAAATATTTATTTAATTTGCACACTACATTAAAAATAAAATACAGAATTTGAGAAAATCTTAAAAAATAATATAGTTACATGTAAAAAATCCGCAACGCAGGCTTCGTCAGGTGGCTACAAATGCAAATCAGCAACATGCTTCGTCCCAAAAATACCAATGATGATATCCGCAACAGGCTTCGTCATTTTTTTTTGTTTAAATAAAATAACCGTCACGAATCGCACCTGGCTCAAATGTCCCCATTACTCTGGCAGCGTTACCGCCGTTACCGGTTACCGTTACATAATTTGATGTATATTAACCGTAGCTATGCCCCTACGTTTGACTTTTTAGGATTTTTTTGATTATTGTAAAAATTTGGAGCGAAAAACAGATTTCATACAAATTTTTAAATGCTCCATACTCTTATAATAACGAAAAATACGAAAAAAATTAAACGTAGGAGCATAATTAGCTGTGGTTGATATGCAACAAACTGTCAAAATATTTTCACTAATGTTAATACACTATTGTAACACTGATAATGTATGATTAATACAAATAAATAAATATGAATATGAATATCCAGATAGGAAAATGAGGGCTACGTTTGTATGAAAAGGCGATTTCGCCACTCGTCTTTAAGGCTTTGTATTGTATTTCTCTTCCTGTCCCGAAGACATTCGTGCGTAGCAGTTGCTTTTTCTGACCATCGATGGGTCTTATGTCGTTTTAATGAAGCTTAAAGTTTAGCCAACGGCACGGTAGTCAATGTCTGTCTAAAGTCCGTCAAAAGACTAAAAGCAACTCTCGGAAGAATAGAGAAAAGGCGTGTAACGATCAACTATATTCTAACGTAAGAAACACACTTTTCCTAAAAGAAAATACTCTCGCCCGCAAGGGAACTTGCCCATCACTCGGATCATCGTCAAGCTGTTAAACAGACCTGGATTATCCTGATTAACGGCTTATAACACTTCAACCCGCGGCACACAAACGTTCCTTTATTTGAAGATAAACTACTTTATATAAATATACTCTGTTTCCACTAAACATTGATCCCCAGTATTTGATTACGTCGCGGGTCTTTTATCATCTGGAGCGTCGTTTCGGCACTGCTCATTACTAAATCACTTATTTTGAGTGCTCCATTTATTTTACAACGATTGCGTAGTTCCTAACTTTTGCTGAGTAATTATTGTGATAGGCTTTTAATCGGTTCTAATATTTCCAGCTAATATTAACAACTTACTTTGAACTAGATAACTTTTTTGTGTCTTCTTAATCTTAGTCATTTGCTCTATCCATTTAGGGCAACAGTAGGTACATATATGTATTTTTTTTTCATAATCATAATCATAATCATTTTTGTTAGTGAGTCACGAAGATAAATAAATGTCATCAATTTTACTAGAACGTGATGATCCAAGTAAGCGAGTAAGTTTTTTTGCCTGAATCAAAAATTAAACAAAAACCCAAAAGTGTGTATTGAGATAACAAAAAACTACAACATTTTTGCAAACCGCTGTGCTCAAAAGATACCTACGCGTGAATAATACAATTCAGCCATTATTATGGTTTCATATATTCGAGGAAAAAAAGAATCCTTTCAAAATCACTCTTCCCTGTCTGTCAAATTCCCTTTGCATCAATTTACCTCTCCCATCCTTTACGCAAACACGGAAATGGTTCAAATAGTGCCTCACCTGTTTTTCACAGAAAACTGTCAACAGATTTTTGACAAAGATGGATATTTTATTTTAAACAGTCGAGTTTGTCTCTTGAATGTTTTATTGACCGAAGCGTCAGTGAAGGTCTCCGTTTTAACTCGGGCATTTAGTACGTCCGGATGTTCTCCTCTACAGCGGTGTCAGCATGGTTGCATTTTTGTCACCTGTCACTATGCCTGTCACTTTCGCACTTACATACTTGTTAGAACGTGACAGGCATGGTGACAGGCGATAAAAATGCTACCGTGCTAAGCCTGCTGGTCGCAATTCTAAACCGATTCTCGTGAACTTTTGTGACCAGATTCTATGATTATATAGATTTTTTTTGTTGATCCAGTTTTTGGAAATTTTTCAAAATGTGGAAATTGGCATAAAGGACTTAAGCGCCAATAGCTTCTGTGGCGCTTAAGACCATTGTGAGTTCACTGTGATAACGACTCAACGAACTAATTATTTTTCATTTTTACATTTTCTTAACGCGAGGTCTACTCACAGAGCCACTAATATAAATACTTACCAGGGTTTGAACCCGGGACCTCCTACTTCGTAGGCAGGATCACTACCGACTAGGCTATCTATCCTATTAATAAGCGGGGTGCGTAGCCAACGTGCAATCGTTAACGCTCCATAGCGAACGAAACGCAACTGTCACTGTCGCACAAGAGGGGAAGAGTGATAAAGAGAGAGATGACTACGATACTCTACGGAGCGTTAACGATTGCCACGTTGGCTACTCGCCCAGGATATCGCTTTCGTTAACTAAAGATACCCAGGTAGCAAATGCGTCTTGTGTGCACACGCATGTTCACTTGAGATTGTGCGCCTAATCAGAGAAACTCATGCAAAGCTCACATAAAGCGCGCAATCTACAGAAAACATGCTTGCACACTAACGGAACATTTGCTATTTAGATAAGGCCGTTCCATCGGCTTGCCGCTGTCACTGTCACATTTCGCAAGAAAGAACAGCAAAGATCATGCGCGCCAAGTGTCAATTTTGATCGAATTTTGTCGATTTTTATTTATTTTAAAAACGTTACCTTATTAGTTTTAATTGTAAAAATGTGATCCGGTCCGTGGACTGTGTGCGGAAGTTGTGTCGTACTGCAGATGTGATTGCGCTGCAAGAAACGTGGCTGCTACCTCATGATATACCTTTCCTGGGGAGCATCGACGATAATTTCGCGTTTACGGGCAACTCGGCCGTGGACACTTCTACCGGCATTCTGAGAGGCAGACCTTACGGCGGTGTTGCTCTTCTATGGCGAAAATCTACGTGCCCGTGTGTATCGGTGGTTAAGTGCAGCAGCGTAAGGCTGGCCGCTATTAAACTAGTTTCTAATGATCGCTCCATTCTTATCGTATCCGTGTATATGCCTACCGCGTCAGCCGATAATCTTATCGAGTTTACTGAATGTTTAAGTGAAGTAAGTGCAATAATTGACAGTTGTGGTGTGAATTCAGTTTACATACTCGGAGACTTCAACGCGCACCCAGGTGAGCTATTTAACAACGAACTATTAGACTTTTGTGCAGAGCAATCGTGGTCGTGCGTTGATATGGATATTTTACCTACTGACACTTATACGTTTGTAAGTGATGCGCATGGGTGTAGGCGTTGGCTTGATCACTGCGTTGTGACTAATGCGGCAAGGCAGTCTATACTGAGCGTTACGGTGTTAAGGGACGTCTATTGGTCAGATCATTATCCTTTACGTATTGAGTGCAATGTTAGTACTATAACACCTAGAATTGTATGCTCCGATAAAAATGACAACAGAGTAATTTGGGGTGAAAGGGACAAGGAACAAATAGATAAATATCATGAGTTATGTAATTCTAAGCTCAGGGACCTTGATTTTCCGAGTGAGTTTATTCAATGTGCTAATAAGAGATGTTTTAGTCAGAATCATAAATTATTACTGGATAATATGTATAGCAATATAACATGTACACTTAGAGAGGCGGCCGAATATACTCGCGTATCGTCTGCTCGTAAAAAACACAAATATGTAACCGGGTGGAATAAACATGTAGGTAACGCTCATAGGGAGGCCCGGCTTTCTTATCTTAATTGGCTATCGTGTGGGAAACCTAATAGTGGTCATGTATATAATAATATATGTGATACCAGGCGTATATTTAAGTCTAGATTAAAGTACTGCCAAAACAATGAGCAGAAAATAAAAATGGAAATAATTGCACAACATCACTCAAGCGGGAAATTTTCTAGTTTCTGGAAAGCCACAAGCAAATTAAATCCAAGGCCTGGAACCCCTGTGAGCGTGGCCGGTTGTCATGAGCCTATCGAAATTGCGAATGCTTTTCGTAGTCATTTTCGTGTTCAGTCGCCCCTAGGGCCCCCGGCGCAGACGCCCGATGCTGACAGCTCTCCCGAGGACTACAGTGTCACGTTCTTTGCCAAAGAAGTGTCTTCCGTTATTCAAAAAATGGCTAGAGGAAAGTCTCCAGGCAAGGATAGCCTCAGTATCGAGCACCTGAAGTACGCCGGGGCTCACTTGCCGAGGGTCCTGGCAATGTTTTTCAATTTGTGTCTTAGTCATTGCTATCTGCCAGATGATCTGATGCACACAGTTGTTGTACCTATTCTAAAAGATAGGACCGGCGATGCCTCTGACATGTCCAACTACAGACCTATCTCGCTAGCAAACGTTATAGCTAAGGTACTGGACAGGCTGCTTGACACACATTTGTGTAGGCACATACATTTACATGATGCTCAATTCGGGTTCCGACCTGGCCTATCCACTGAAAGTGCCATCCTAAGTCTCAAGCAGACTGTCCAGTATTACACAGCTAGAAAAACGCCTGTATTCGCCTGTTATCTGGACCTGTCAAAGGCTTTCGACCTGGTGTCGTATGATAAGCTGTGGCTGAAGATGAGGGAAGAGACTGACATACCTAGTGAAGTTATTTCCATCATTAGGTACTGGTACAGCAGGCAGAAAAACAATGTTAAGTGGGCAGGAGCGCACTCGGAAGTGTATGGGTTGGAGTGCGGGGTGCGGCAGGGGGGGTTAAGCTCGCCCCGGCTCTTCAACCTGTACATGAACCGGCTCATCGAGGAGCTCAGCAACACCAACATAGGTTGCTCAGTGGACGGAGTTTGCATAAACAACATCAGTTATGCCGATGATATGGTGTTGCTCAGCCCCTCGATTAGTGCATTGCAGAAAATGTTACGCATCTGTGAGTCATACGCGGAGGCCCATGGGCTTAAATAGTATAACGCAGTTAAGAGCGAGTTCATGGTTTTCAAGGCTGGCACTAAAACATATCTCGATGTACCACCTGTCAGGTTATGTGGGGCTCCGTTAAAACAGGTACAACAATTTAAATATTTGGGCCACTGGGTCACTGATGACTTAAGTGACAACCTTGATGTAGAGAGGGAACGTAGGGCGCTGGCTGTGCGTTGTAATATGTTGGCCCGGCGGTTTGCACGTTGTACTGATACAGTCAAAGTAACCCTTTTTAGGGCGTACTGCCAATCTTTTTACACGTGTAGCCTATGGGTCAGACATACGCAGCGTACATACGGCGCCCTGCGCGTCCAGTATAATGATGCGTGTAGGGTGCTGTTCGGGCTGCCGCGACACTGCAGCGCCTCCGCGATGTTTGCGGAGCGGCAAATTGATGGCTTTTACGCCGTAATCAGGAAGCGGGCCGCTTCGATGATGAGGCGTGTGCGCGGCTCCACGAACGCCATCTTACAAACACTGGCCGAGAGGTGGGACTCCCCGATACTGCGGCGATGGATTGAACTCCATTCCACAGTGGGGAAATAAAAATTTGAAAGATTTTTAATTGTAATGAATTTGTTATTAAAATTGTAATTTTATTTTATTTTAATGTAATTTTATTTAATTTTAATGTATTTTATTAACAAATTATTTCCTGTGTACTAACATAGTTCTAAGTATTACCTATTGTTACTAACATATTTAGTTTTAATTTAGGATTAGTTATTTTATTTTATTTTAAATGTAAATGTAATTGTATATGGAATTTTTTATTCTGAAATAAATTAATTGAATTGAATTGAATAATATCGAAATTCGAAAGCTATTAAATTACTATTTAAGTTAAGATTGTTTTTTCTTCTTTTTTTGTTTATAGTATCACATAATAAATAACCTAGTAAAGTATGATTATAAGTCCGAGTTAGAGGTTACTTTGGGAATTAATTGTATCGAGCGAAGTGTCGAGACTTGGGCTGTGCTGCAGTATCTCCAAAGGTGCCAAATTGACTACCGGTATATCAAAGTGCTGAAGTGTTTGTACGAAAACGCCACCATGTCCGTCCGACTACAGGGCCAGAGCTCGAAGCCTATTCCATTGCAGCGGGGAGTCAGACAAGGAGATGTAATCTCCCCAAAGCTGTTCACCGCTGCAATGGAGGATGCCTTCAAGGTTCTGGACTGGAAAGGACGAGGTATCAATGTAAATGGCGAGTACATCACTCACCTTCGGTTTGCCGATGATATCGTAGTCATGGCTGAGACCATGGAGGACCTCAGTGCGATGCTCGCTGATCTCAGCAGAGTATCTGAACGAGTTGGTCTGAAAATGAACATGGACAAGACGAAGATCATGTCTAACGTCCATGTTGTGCCAACTCCCGTATTAATCGGAGGCTCTGCGCTCGAAGTTGTTGACGATTATGTATACCTAGGACAAACAGTCCAGTTAGGTAGGTCCAACTTCGAGAAAGAGGTCACTCGTCGAATTCGACTCGGTTGGGCAGCGTTCGGGAAGCTCCACAGTATCCAACAAGATGGAGCGACGACCTGGTGAAGGTCGCGGGAATTCGGTGGTTGCGAGCGGCACAGGATCGGTCGGAGTGGCGAGCCTTGGGGGAGGCCTATGTCCAGCAGTGGACGTCTATCGGCTGACATGATGATGATGATGATGATGAGCGAAGTGTCATAATTCGTGTATCAGAAGCTATGTTATTAAAGATAATATAGTCCAGAACTACATATATTTTTTCCACGTCTACGAATATCAATGCCTCTTAGAAAAACATGATCATATAAGGAGATTTTTCGCCTTCTGGCTCAGGGAACCGCCTTAATAAACAAAGTAGGTGGCCGGCCCCGTGTCGGGCCATCCATCTTGGCAGTCTAATTGAGGATCGGTATCTGCAAGACGAATGGCCGTCGAAGGGTCCGAACCTGAACAATGCGAGGTTAGACGGGTGCGGACAGGGAGAAACATGTCGTGGTTGGTGGGCACTGTTGAAAACGGAAAAGGAGGTATCACTTTCACGGGATTACAAAAATAAGGGCTGAATTCGCCAAAGTTTGTTTATTTCAGCTACATGTTTAAGTTAGGCATGTTAGCCAGTTTTAATCGTTATTCAAACTGCCAGTCAATTGTATGAGAGCTTGTCCATTTCTTTAAACAACTTTGTCATAGTAGTATAGTGTTGAGTATTGTATGACGTAGCACTTGGTATGAAAACTTAGCGTGGTCCGACTTTAGGCCAAAATATTTTCAACTGACTGCCCTAACGAACTAACATACACAATATAAATTATACACATTGATGCGTATACATACATAATGTACGCACATATTGGTAGTTGACAGCATATTTTTTGAGGACACATGATAACTATTTATAAGTGTATAAGATAAGGTGTTTTCTCGGCTTACAATCGGTGGTAGTTTTCCATTTTGACGTTCATAAGCGCATTGTAATATGCCAAAATTGAAGAATAAGAGATCGGGGGAGCAATCGTACAACGACAGACACCAAACAAGCGATACATGTGCGAATAGGTAATTCTTATTTTTCGCACTTGTATTGTACCCATCGAAAATCAGTAAAGAGTGTTGCTTTCAATACACAAAACTGGATAAAAAATCACATTACTTATTTCTAACGTTATTCATGAAAAGCTAATGCGGAATAATTTGGCTGGCAACACAATTGTACCGTTAATAATGTCATTGTATTCAAACAGATAAGTGATTGAGTGAGCGAAGTTGCGAGTTCCGACAGCGGGTGATAGACGGTCTCGTGCCAGTCTTAATACAGTGGAACCTCGGTAATACGGATTCAGGGAAAATCTAAAAAATTGATTTAAGAAGCTCATTGGACAATTTTTTTTGTAAGTTAGCGTTATACGAGTACGTCATCAATATATACTTACGTACTATCTTTCTTGCTGGACCGTAATATGCAAACCTTCTACTGATAAAGAGCTCCAAAATAAAATATAAAATAATAGTTATTTACGATACAAGTGCGGAAAAGAGGAAATTCGACACGAGTGGCGATAAATTAAAACACGACCGCAGAGAGTGTTTTAAATCGACACGAGTTGCGAATTACCTTTTCGCACGTGTATCGTACAACGTTTTACAGTACATATGGCCCTTTAAACTTTCGACATATGCACGAAAAGTGCTCATTCCCGCACTAGTGCGAAAAAGTAGCACCATATGTACTGTAAAAACTATATAAGCTTTAAGGGCTCTTTCACAAGTCAATAAAACATTTAAAGTGACACGATAAAAGCATTAGTAAAATGTATAGTTTACAGACATCGCTTATTACTGTCCATAGGAAAGACGGATAGGTTTTTCGGAACGATTTTGACATTTTTATCTTATAGAGGGTATCAACTTGGAGAGGGTTTTTTTTATACTGATTTAAACTAACATGATTTTCACTCATAATTTTAAAACTAACATGAGACTTAATCGCGTACAACGCAAGAAGATGTTGATACAATTTCTCGCCAGTCTGCCTGTGATCACGAACGTAACGTCACGTTCGAAACGTCAGGCCATAAATAAACGTAAGTTTGTACACGATTAAGTCCCGTGTTAGTTTTAAAATTATAGTTTTTTTTTTACGTCTGAAATAAAGTTTCAAGCTACAGGGAAAAACCTAAAACCAAAGAAACAATCGTAAGATTACAGATATCATTACACAAATACGTAAATTAAGTCGGTTTAGTAAGTAACTGAGATATCGAGGAAATCAAATATTTTTAGGGTTCCGTACCTCAAAAGGAAAAAACGGAACCCTTATAGGATCACTCGTGCGTCTGTCTGTCTGTCTGTCTGTCTGTCTGTCTGTCTGTCTGTCTGTCCGTCTATCAAAACCTATTTTCTCCGAAACTAATGGACCAATTAAGTTAAAATTTGGTATACATATGCAAGTTTGTGACCCAAAGACGGATATGTAACGTAAATAAATGAGAAAATTAAAAAACAAAGTTTTTCAAACTATATCGTGTTACATATCAAATGAAAGAGCTCATTGTGAGAATCTGAAATATATATTCTTTATAATTTTGGAATAAACAGTAGAAATTATTCAAGAAAATAGACAAAAAATGACCATTCCCCCTCCCCCCCCCCCCCTTTCCTCCAAAACTACTGGGTCTAAAATTTTGAAAAAATACACTGATTGCTTACTGTCAGAAAACACTGTCGCACTGGGCCGGTTTTTTTTCTATAGGTATACTGATTTCTAGTGTAAGTTATTTAGTTGTCTTAGATTACCATCAGAGTGTTGTCGTTGTATTCGGTTTAATAGTTTAATTACGTTAAATATTTCGAGTGGAGGGTTTGGGCTTTAAAGGGAACGGAATATATCGAATTCACTTCGTGGTTCAAGTTACCGAGGTTCTATCACACTGTTTTTGCGACGCTTTTGTTTGTTTATTTAAGGGGCTTTTTGTCGAACTGTTTATTTGTAGGATTTGAGGCCGACGTCTGAGTGATGTCCTCCTCTAATGCGGAGCGTAAAAAGCCGTAAATGATTTCATACCAGTCTTTACGAAATTGTCGTTGAAATTGCGAATTTAGACAACAATAGGCTTTTGATCGTGTTTAACGTTGTTTGCGCATTTGTCGCTTAAAAACTAGTAAATTTTGGTGAGACTTTATTGTAGATGGCATACTGATTTCACGTTTGAGGCTTACCCGGTGTGAGGTGACGCTGACATACTCCACCGACTCGCTGCCGCTCAGGTTGAATCAGCAGAGCCATGCGAGATGCGAGCTTACAGTGCTATTATGTATCATCATCGCCTCCCCCTTTTAGTCTCCTCTTCCTAGTCCTTGCTGCAGGATCTGCTGGCTGGAGTTATCCCAAGTACCAGTGTCAGTATCAGTGAGACTTTATTGTAGATGGCGCTCTTCCAGATTTCATACGTTGAGAAAAACGTTGCAAAAACTTTCCCTATAGTTTTAATGCTCAAGCTTTTTGCTTAAGAGTTCTGAACGGTGGATTCCCATTTCGGAACATTGGGCGCTTTAAAAAAAAATATAACATACTTACTACTTTCCGCCGAAAACTTTTTTGGCTCCGCCCAATAAGCCCTTGAAAGATTGCATTAAGCCACGTCAAATTAAGCCGAATATGGGCAATCAGCGAAAATAATTCGTGTAGTTTTGAAAATATGGTTTAATAAAGGTATAGTTATGTTATCTGGATAAACATACTAAAAGTCCTTGAGGGTGGGGGGCTGGGGGGTGTACTGAGGGTGTAGGAGCGGGATTTACCTTTTCTTTAATTTCCTTGAAAAATTTTCGGCCCTCGTGGTTCCATTAATTTTGTCGCCGATTTTTAATGGTTATTAAGGACATTGGTATGTCATTTTGGCAGTTACCCCATTGCGACTTAAACCAGTGATGGATGGTTAACGCGAAGTTTCTCGCATCTGTCACTCGTCGCAAACTCGGCGGAAGTGATCCTGACGTCACGTAACGCGATACATGCCATTACGCAGCTGCGGCCCGGTGTGACGTGGCTGATGAATTGAGAGGAATGTCGCTTTAATACGGGCTACAGGCAGAGATAAGTATATAGGTTATACTGAGCAACCCAACCCTGACATCACGAAAGAATTGTAGATTGTTAACCAAGGGATGATAGGCACTCATCTCAGCCGAGGTATTTTGGTGCTCGAACGCAGTGAGAGCGCCAATAGTCCAAGGCTGAAATGATGCCTTTCACCCGAGTTAAACACTCTACTTTTCATTTCGAATACGAGGAAAGTAAAATGAATGTTTTTTTTTAAACATGACTAAGTATACATTTTTATAGTATTTCTTGAGGGTACTTTCAATTAACAATTTAGGCAAAAGTATCGTTATTTATGGAATGGAGAGTCAAATATCAGAATGGAAATTGTATAACATGGTATAACAAATACATTTAAACTCTAATTTCAATTGCTTATCGTAAAAAAATTAAAAAATACGTATTTCGAATGTAAAATGCTCTAGTGCGGACACGTATCATTTTCTGCACACCTTTTAGAACAACAAAGACCCTCTTTCAGAGTATGAGAAATGAAAAATCACGATTTTTACACATTATTATTTACGAAATCGACACTTATGCCGCCTGTCAAATTTGATAATTAAAAAAGTGACCTTGACATTTAAAACGATAGATTTCAATTCCCACGCACGGATCCGTGTCTAATAAGCATGCGAGGGGTTCATTGCGTTTTAAATTTAAAATTACCTCCTTTGTTTAGAGGACAGCATTTCCCTCGTGTATAAAAATAAAAATAAAACCGGACAAGTGCGAGTCGGACTCCCCCACCGAGGGTTCCGTACTTTTTAGTATTTGTTGTAGCGGCAACAGAAATAACATCATCTTTGAAAATTTTAACTGTCTAGCTATTACGGTTCATGAGATACAGCCTGGTGACAGGCAGACGGACAGCGGAGTCTGTAATAGGGTCCCGTTTTTACCCTTTGGGTACGGAACCGTAATTAGTGAAGTCATTGAAATTAAAAAGCATAGAAATCTCAATTGAGACCATAGACCGCATCATCACTTGCCATCAGGTGGGATCGTGGTCAAACACCTGCCTATACAATGTGTGGCCTGTAATAGGAGCAAAAAATTAAGCTGTAAGCTATACTCCTCAAACTGACCAACATTTGTTCAGCGACTTTTAAAAATCATGAAGACTTTATACTTTCAGCACAGCACAAAACGTAGGATTGAGATAAACGGAGAACACATCGCATATGTCCAAGAATACCTTTATCTTGGCCAAATAGTCTCTTTCCAGGCGCGGCAGGACAAAGAAGTCCAAAGACGCACCGAAAACGCCTGGAAGAGCTATTGGTCAATGAAACACCTGATGAAGGGAGACCTACCTCTGTCACTCAAGCGTAGGCTTATGGACATGTGCGTACTTCCAGTTCTCACCTACGGTGCTCAGACCTGGTCCTTGACGGAAGCTCAGAAGTCCAAACTCGGGGTTTGCCAGAGAGCTATGGAGCGCAGCATATTAGGTGTAAAATTAAGAGATCCCGTCCGAAACACCACGCTGCGCTCTAAGACTCAAATAATAGACGTAGCTCGGAAAGCGGCCAAGTTGAAATGGGACTGGGCTGGTCATGTCTGCCGAATGCCGGATGACTTGTGGGCCAAGTTAACCACGGAGTGGGAGCCCCACGAGGATCCGGCAGACCTCGTCGTCGATGGCGGGATAACTTGGACTCCTTCTTGACAGGCTGGCCGGATATAGCATTAAACAGAGACGAGTGGAAAAAGAGGGGGGAGGCCTTTGCCCAGCAGTGGGACACAGTAGGCTCTGAATAATAATAAATAAATAATAATAATTTTTCATACAAAATAAATATTATCTTCAATGTACGCCATTATCATTGTGATTGACGTTGCCTGTCACACCTTAAACATAACAAAATTCGCAAATACATTGCGTCTTGGAAAAAACTTTAAAGTGTATTAAAAATCAAAACACAAGTTATTTTCAAAAGTCGCTGAACAAATGTTGGTCGGTATGAGGAGGACAGCCTACAGTTTAATTTTTTGCTCCTATTACAGGCCACACATTATATATCATAAAAAAAGAGACGATCTTTTATAGGACCTTTCTTTTATTAACAAATGATATATAAAACTTAATTTTCTTAGATATAATTATTTTTTCCGTATCACATTTTTTTTTTTTTTTATTGCACAAGCAAAGAAAAATGTACAAATGGCGGACTTAATGCCAAAAGGCATTCTCTACCAGTCAACCATTAGGTCAAACAGAGACATAAATGTTGGTGCAGGATAGATTCATAAATTATAACGAGAAATAGAACCAAAAAAAAATTCAAATATTATGTATATATATATAAACATAGCAGCGTAAACTAACAAAATTATGATTAAATACTAATACTTATATGATATACAAAAGATAAACTAATACATATTAGTACATACAAGATGGAGAACATTATTTATTACACCTACAGAATGATTCAGTTAACTATACATATACCTACAGAATGATTCAGTTAACTATAAGCTACTCCCTCATAAATAGTATTGCTGTGATTAACGTAATTTTATGATGGTAAACGATCCACTAATGTTTACTTTGTATGTAGTGTTAGTCCTGCTCATTCACGATCGAGTCACCGATTTCGAGACTGAACGCCGCAGTGAGCTCGACAGGAAACGAGATGAGGTTAAAAGTGCCCACTGACTATCAGTCCGCCGGACGATATCGGCCTGTCAGTTAGAACAAAAATTTGACAGTTCCGAACAACTGACAGGCCGAAATCGTCCGGCGGACTGATAGTCAGTGGGCCCCTTAAGGCTCGGCCGCCAACCTCGATTCCCTACAACTATGTAGGTGGTGCGCTGACGTGCCCAAAATGCGCTCGAGTATTTAGCAAGAAGATAGGGTACGTGAGCCACCTAAGGGCACACCAGAGCGGATCAGCTACACGCTAATAACGCGAATTAGAAATTGCCTACTCCAGAGCACACAGTCGCTGTGGCCGAAATCGGTCAGGAGAGCATCATCATCAGTCCTGCTCACGTCTCTTGAATTACCCTGTATATACGAATTACGTCTTCTTTTAATAATTCTTGTCGTAATGTTTTCAATGTGAAGCACAGTAAAGCGCTTTATTTTTCTCATAACCTCATTTCTTGTTATTCGACCTACTTCCCCTTTAGAACGTTGTAAACATGAACGGAACTTTCCCTTCGCTTTGTCGTTTATATTAGGAATCAAATTAGTAATATCTCTGAGCAGAAATATGAACAGTGGCGGCATATGCATTTTAAATATACTTTCTGTTATTGATATTGTTATAGATGGAATCATATCAATTGAGCTAATGCACTTACCTGTTTACTCAAAGAGTCTCAAGAATATAATGCCATTGAATGGTTAACCACAAATTAGGATAACTACCTCGTAGTAAAAGCAGATTATAACCGCCTTGAAATGTTAGTATAGATTAACGACTCTATTTTTTAACAATAGGCTACAAAATACACTAACTAAATAATGGCCAACATAACTTTATTTGCATTTTACAACCGTCGACACCCAAAACGAATGCACTCTGTAGAAAACCATTTGTTACAACATGTTTTTAGACCATTTTAACCCCATTCAACAAGGAATAAGGTTAAAAATTAAATATATAAGCAATGCACTTCTAACTTATTTTGTAAGTAGCTAGTTGGCGGCTACGAGAACAAAAGCAGATAATAGTATTGTAATAATACAATGCCATTGTTAGTACATTAGCTCAGTTGATTTGATTCGATCTATACTTGCGAGTGATTGCGCATTCTGCTCGTACCAATGGGTCTCTCGCTCAGTGAAAACTTGGTTAGGTTAGGTTAGAACTGCGAGTCCCGCTGAAACTAAACAATTGTCAGAAAAATCGGTTAGGTTAGAACTGTGACCTCTACAAAAATCATACTGATGCCAAAAAAGACAGTAAGGTTAGGGTAGTAGTACGTCCTACTTTAAAATTAAGTCTCTTATAAGTACTTCTCTAATATCTGAATGTAGTAATTAAGTGCAACGAACCCCTTATTAGATCCAACATTTGCACTGTTTAACAGTTGCAGGCTGTTTACAATTATATTGCCTTGACTATCTAGATATCTAGTCTAGAATATCCTGAGTTTACTTGCTGGTGTTTCTGTTTGCTTGTTTGTACAGTGTTTGTGTCAGCGTTTGCGTATTCAGTTTTATTGAGATAGCATATTCAATGAGAATACAAAATCAACCTGTTTCAACGAGTACGGTACGGTCAAGGAAATTGATTTCTGTACCACTTTGTATCATTCTTTACTATTATTATAAATGCGAAAGTAACTGTGTCTGCCTGTTGGTCTATCTGTCTATTACCTCTTCACTCTTAAACTGCTCAACCGATGTAGATGTATTTTGGTATGGAGATGGTTTGAGGCTCGTGGAAACGGACAGGGTCGTTTTTATCAATATTATTTCAGTAATCGTGGGCAGACGCTAGTGGGATATTAACAATAACATGTGATCCCTAAGCGGGTTTCATATCAATGTCACTGTGACAAGGTACAAACAACGGAGGGACTCGAGGGCCACGGAACATGCTCAACACTGACGCCGATTGCAATACAATGGTTAAAACAAAATGGCGGTCGGCGTCAGCGTCGAGTTACGACTCGGCCACGACTTTGCGCGACCGGCGACGATAACCATAGGTTGGAGCGGAACACAGCGATCGGACCTTTCGTTTCCACCTATGGTTGTCGCCGCGGCCATCGCGAATAGCGCAAAGTCGTAGCCGAGCCGTTAGGCGCTAAGTGTGCTACGCCACGCTCTCTGCGGCTACGGGCTACATAGCACATAGCGTAGCGTATGCTACATAGCGTAGCAACATTTTTCTTCTACTTGGAGAAACTGGGCGTTTTCTAAAATAAATATTGAAAATCTGATTCTCACAGATCCTGATGTTTTTGGGTTCTTTCAAGTCAGAATCACTAGCATATTCAATCCTGATGATATAAACAATGGCCCAAAAAATTGTATGAAAATTGTACATTCCACTACGTCACGCACATACAAATGAAAATGTAAGAGATATATACATATCGTATATTTTGAGGTTATAATAGTGTGGGACGCGTAAAATGAATGAAGTGTCATTATATCGGAATCCCTCGAGCGAAGTATGATAGATGTAGTGCCGGGGGAACAAATGAGCCGATAACCGGGGACATGACTTAGATAAATACGAATATGTATTTTATCCCACTGACGAAGGGAAGATAATGTTTTCTTTCATATAAAAAAAAAGTTTTTGTGTGTTTCTTCTACGAGACACTTATTTTATGAAATGAAGATGGTGATGTGAAAGCGTAAAAACATGTTTTTTCGCTTTTGTTTTTTGTAAATTAATTTAATGGAAAAAAGGACCATTCAGTGAAGGCACATTTTTCTTCTGTCTCGCGACTAATACGTAAGCATAAAGACCGTATCTTATGAAACATAACTCGGAGCAAACTTGCGCCAACGACCTAAAGTTTTATTAACATAGGTTTCATCGACAGATCACTTGCTTCCTAGATGAAACATAGAGTCCAATCCAAACTTACATAATGACCTGAAAATTATATCTAAATGACATCAGTCGCCCGCACATTTTGCTCGTACTTGTTTGTATTCGTACATCACGTGCATTTATTGTATATGACATCATGTAGATATCAAAAAGTACGGTCGAATTAGCCTTCAGTTTAATTTCTTGTCACGTCGACATATTTTCAAACATCGACGTCGTTAATCCCGTAATCAAACGGAAATGCAATTCTGCAGTTAGACTTTCTTCCATTATCCTTCCTTCCCTTTCCTTTTAAAATTCTAGGTTCCGTACCCAAACGGTAAAAACGGGACCCTATTACTAAGACTCCGCTGTCTGTCTGTCCGTCTGTCTGTCTGTCTGTCGAACCGTGATAGCTAGACAGTTGAAATTTTCACAGATGATGTATTTCTGTTGCCGCTATAACAACAAATACTAAAAACAGAATAAAATAAGTATTTAAGTGGGGCTACCATACAACAAACATGACAAACATTTTTTTGCCGTTTTTTGCGTAATGGTACGGGAACCCTCCTTGCGCGAGTCCGACTCGCACTTGGCCGGTTTTATAGAAACCTCGCACTCTAAAGCGTAGTCTGTGTGTGGTGGTCTCTGTTATAACGACGGCTCCCTGCTGAGACGACAACTTAGTTAGACGTAGTTACAGTGTAACGACCCAGATACAATTATTATAAAGATGGTGTTCTTTGGAACATTTTCTTTTTCACACTTGCTCGTAAAGAATAGCTTGCAGATATTACTCCTGTAGGAGTAATGTTTTTGGACATTGTGCCACCTGATGCTAAATAAAAGGATGAAAAGTTGAATTTGTTTTTGTAAATAAATTAAAGTGTAAACAAGTCTTACTGGTATTTACATGTACTTTTATTGCTTTCAGATTTACTAGTTATATTTGTAGTTTAGAGTAATTTACTAGCTTGTTGTAAATTTCTTTACACTGTTTTGAGGGGTTTCGTCTTCATTCCTCATATCAAAATGAACAATACCAATTTTTGACACAATTAACATTAATTTTACCTTAAAAAAAGTGCTTATTCGTCAAGTTTTATGAAAAACATTTTCGTATAAATCAGAAAGTAAGAATTAGGTGCAGATGCAGAATATACTCTAGGAACATTTTCTTCAACAGAAAAATAATTAATTTAATATCCTCATATCGCCCGGAGCGCTCAGGATGAAAGCTTACCGTCCGAAAACACCCAAGTAGCAACAATGAAATATTCATGCGGACACAATCTCTATCCTGATCACTTTGCCATTCAAATCTAGCCTTTATCGTGAAGGATGAAGGTTCATGTGAAGGGACAAATAAGGGTCCGTAATAAGGGTACACGGGACTATAACAATAAGAATAATCTTAAGTGCCGGGTAGTTCGACATCGGACGCTGTTCGAGAGTATTCCATTCTATCAGGGCTACCTACAGACCACTTGCGTAATAGCCTCCTGAGACCCAGAAGCATTTGTTTTGTTTTTGAATTTGAAACCCTTAGTTACTCAACAAAAGTTCATAGGTAGATTGTGGAATATGTACAAAAATTTGTACGCGGAGTCTTAGGAGGATAGATGAACAAGGTTTGGAAAAACGCCCGTCATTTTGAAAACGTTACCCTGTTCCGTACAACAGAGACTTCCTTATACCAATGACAACCATTAAATATGCCCCAATGACGTCCGTAGGCTGTGAACGAACATTTTTGACTCATTAATGGGTCATTTATTTTCAAAATGACGGGCGTTTTTCCGTGACTTCTAGATAAAGTACTTACAGCATCATCATTCGCTTGCCCTTATCCCATTCACTTTGGGTCGGCGCAGCATGTCTTTTTCTTCCTTTCCTCTCTGTCGCCCGTCATCTCATTATTCACTTGCGTAGATGAAGTACAACTTGGGTGTGAAACGTGGACATTGACACAGAGGGACAGAGAAAGACTTGAAGCCTTTGAAATGTGGTGCTGGCGGCGGATGGAGAAGATTAGTTGGACCGAGAGAAAATCTAACGAGGAAGTTTTTAACTTTGTGCAGGAGAGGAGGTCCCTGTTGCAAATCATTGAGAGCAGAAGAGGGAAGATGGTTGAGCACCTGTTACGACACGACGAATTCATAAAAAATATTGTGGAAGGGAAAGTAGAAGGAAGGCGGAAGAGAGGGAGAACAAGAAGAACATACATGGACCAACTAAAGGAAAAGATAAACGTCGTGACGTATCAGGCGGTCAAACGAAAGGCTCAGGAAAGAGATACATGGAAATTGCTCCACCGACGAGAGCTAGGCTCTTAAATTAATGATGATGAGATGAAGTACAGTATGGCCCAAAAATAATAGATAACAGCAAGTACGAGCGAAATACACGCGCGAATGATAACAAAATAACATTGTTTTGAAATCAGTTATTTACGTTTATCTTAACGTTTCGTTTCGTTCTCTGCGTAGGATTGTCATCTTAGCTAGGCCTCCAGGCTACTATTCGGGCGAGCGCCTATCTGCGCTGCGGTGACCGCCATGCGGAGTCTTTGCGATATTTTCTTTGGCCAGGGCAATTTCCTCAAGTGAGTACGTGACGGGAACGTTATAAAAACCTCTCGGATTTATTGCGTCAAACCCGTTCGCAATTAGAATCCGATTCTAATTACCGTCGGATATTCCCCTATAGACTACGCAGTACGACGCTTTAACGAAAACCGGTTACCGTGTACTCAATAAAGTAGTAGTAGTAGTAAATCACTTTATTGTACAAAACAAAAATTGTTAACATGAAATTCATATAAATTTAGGTACAAAGGCGAGCTTATCCCTATAAGGGATTTCTTCCAGCTAACCTTACCTAACCTTAGCTAACCTTAGAGTAAGTTGAATCGGACACTGATTTGTATTACTTAAATACCTCTATTTCACGGTATATGATCTATTTCAGTTTATAATTTATGTATCAAAAAGTGTGACTACTTGAAAAATACATCATAATGTTTAATATAATAATTTAATAAACACCACCGCTTTCCGTCCGTCGTTTCAATCTGGAGGTCGCGGGTTCAAACCCTGGCCTGTACTAATGAGTTTATTGGAACTTTAGTACGAAATATAATTTGATAATTACCACTAGCATTTCGGTAAAGGAAAACAGTGAAGAACTGCGTTTGCAGTTCTTATCGCGTATACGCGAAGAAATTCAAAGGTGTACCTATGTGAAGTCCCCGGCCCGCGTTGAGCCAGCGTGGGGATAGCCCAAGCCCTTTTGTGCATCAGAGGAGGCCTGCACCCAAGGACATAGGCTAAATTATTGTTTAGGGCTAAATTATTGGGTATATTATTTGTGTCGGTCCCTACTTCCCTAATTATAAATAACAATAGTAGATTGTGTCACAAGGGAGAAAAATGACATATTTACGACGAGGGCATACATTGAATCCTAAACGAAGCGAAGGATTCTATAATAGAATCCCGAGAGTACCGAGGGATTCTAAAGTAGAATCCTGAGCATAGTGAGGGATTCAAGTGTATTACGCCCAAGATGGAAATAATTTTGCTACCATGTGACACATACTGCTTTCACATCACCTATAAGGTAGTTATGATGTTTAAAAATATTACTTAAGTTAAAATATAATGTGCAAAAAAATTTAAAAATAGTGTCCTAGAATAGAAAAGTGTTACTTTGATCCCTCCTAGCAGAGAAGAAAAATGCCACTTTGATCCCTCCTAGCAGGGAAGAAAAACCCCTTTTTCGAATTGGTGATGTGAAAAATAAATTGGCCTCATTGTTCATATACAAGGTAAAATGATCTATGATATTGCAACATCCGGAAACGGTAAGAACCGTTTTATTGAAAATCGCTAAATTACTCGAGAAGCCGAGATTCAATTAAAATGTGAACCAAATAGAAGGAGTAGCGGGGAATATTAAAACTGTAGTGAATGAATGAATTGAGCCCGGGGGAAACGGGACAGTATCAAAGGGGTCGCTTTTCATTCAATTATGAATGAGTTACTGAAAGAGGTTATCCGAAGTTTAGAGATATGAAGATATCAACGAAAACGTCAAATAAATAAGTCTGCGGTAGCCGAACATTTGCTACAGTCGGGACCAAACCACTGGATTGAGCTCCATAATCCCAAAGTCCTCTCAACGGAACGTCTTTACCATCGGATGTCGTGAGTGTTGTGTGTAGGCAAAGTGACAACCCTAGCGTACAAGTTAATAACCATGATCAAGTGCTGGTAGTTCGCAAAACCCGCGCGGCAAGAAGATATGATACAATTCCTCGCCACTCTGCCTGTGACCGTCTGGGAACATCTGGGAACGTCTTTACCATCGGATGTCGTGAGTGTTGTGTGTAGGCAAAGTGACAACCCTAGCGTACAAGTTAATAACCATGATCAAGTGCTGGTAGTTCGCAAAACCCGCGCGGCAAGAAGATATGATACAATTCCTCGCCAGTCTGCCTGTGACCACAAACGTACCGTCACGTTCGAAACGTCGAATAAACGTAAGATTGTACGCGATTAAGTCCCGTGTTAGTTTTAAAATTATGAGTGAAAATCATGTTAGTTTAAATCAGTATGAAGATATCAACTTGATTTGTTATTGAAATGAAATAAAACTATGAAAACGGATTATATCGCGTACATTGAATTTATAATACATCCCGACGTTTCGAATGAGTAACTATCGCGGTAACCGAAGACAATATTTTGTTATTGAAATATTAACAAATATGTTAATATGTAATTAATATTAGTAAAAAAAATTTTTTAATATTATTATTATCCATATAGGTACAAAATGGTGATATAACATGAATTTGTTTTCACGAGGCACCATCTCTTTGACAAGTCTCGTCTCGCTCGTTATTCATGTAAATAGGCGAGCATATTGAAATGTGTCACTTATATCACGATTTTTTCATTCAGCTTTATTCTGTGATCTCAGGTGTGTGAATATAAATGGAGATTTACACAATTCACGCGTTCAAGTGATTATGATGAATGACTTTGTACAGTCGCATCTGTCAATTGTCTTTCTTCCTAAAATTTTGAATGTTTGTGAATGTCATCTAAAGCTTAAGCACTCCGAAAACGTGATAAAATCAGAAGCTAATAACACCCAAATCTGGTATCAACATAATGTCAGATATTGGAATTTAATAATGTAGTGTAGGTTAGCGATCGCCATTTAACTGAAAATAGATCGCCATTCATTAAAACTTTTAATGATTCATATGAAAATATCGATCACTTAACCCTAGCGAGTGACAATCACGATCACGCAACTATTTTTAAGTTCCGTACCAAAAGGGTAAAAACGGAACCCTATTACTAAGACTCCGCTGTCCGTCTGTCCGTCTGTCCGTCTCTCTGTCTATCACCAGGCTGTATCTCATGAACCGCGATAGCTAGACAGTTGAAATTTTCACAGATGATGTATTTCTGTTGCCGCTATAACAACAAACACTAAAAAAGTACGGAACCCTCGGTGAGCGAGTCCGACTCGCACTTGGCCGGTTTTTTTTTAATGTTTACTCTCTTATCCATTTCAATTGAACTAGCTACACGAAAGTTTAGTTTTACTTATCATGTCTATCGCGTAGTTTCTTGTTGTGTCATGCTCTCCTGGTCATTAAGTGAAGGAACTTTCTCAAGCTCGTTTTCGGTATTTTAACGAAATTTACAAAAAACATGAATTTATTTTTATCTCTCAGTGTGCACAATATTCTCTTCATATGTGAAGTCTATTGAAGCCTTTACCCGAAGTGGATCTTGGCCTCCGACACCAGACAGCCATGCTACTCTGTCCAAAGCCGTGTGTGGTTTGCCTTCAATGGATCATATTTTATCTAATCGGGCATCGAAAGGATCTAAACTGTATCTAATTCGTACCGTGCTTCAATAGGCGTCAAGCGTTTTGGGCGATTAATTCCCAATCTTCACTTCCAATAGGGTGGACGCGATGAATGGGTGTTGGTGAATCACAGCCGCGGTACCATTCAGAACTATACAGTTCGCTAAACGATCTATAGGTTTACCACTTACCTTAGACGGTTTGGAAAGTGTTGTTATGATTACTTCTTTGTCTGTCTGTCACCTCTTCACGCTTTGCACCGCTGAAACGATTTAGGTGAAAATTGGTATGATGATTGAAGCCCGATAGAGGACATACAGAATAGTTTTATCAATTCCACGGAGACCAAGGGCAAAAGCTAGTAACTAAATAAGTAATAATTAGGTACTTAATTTAGATTTAGCCCCAAACTAAACTATAGAGTTAAGCATATAGTTGTGCCGTTCTCGAGAACGTTCTCCGTTTACTATGGGGAATATTCTCCTCTATTGTGGTAACTTGGCCTCAAGAGGAAAAATTGGACCTATTATTTATATTTTTTCATGGTCTGTATATATTTTATACACTTTTGCAAACTTCTATGTGTCAATTTTACGATTCGATTTCCTACCGATCGATGTCTTTTAAACTTGAAACATTCCTACGAGTATGGTCGTTCGATAGAAAAATCTATGGATGACCTATCTCTTCTATCATAATTTTTATAAGAATTTTTGTCTGATGCTTCCTTTGCCAAAAGTCTAACCTAATAATTTAAAAAGATATCAAACTTAAAGATCTAAGTATAGTTGGTCAAGCAAATCTTGTCAGTAGAAAAAGGCGCGAAGTTAAAAATCCATAGTTAAAAAACTACAGCAAACATAAAATTTTCATACAAAACTTGCCTTGCTTTTGCTCTATTTCGTTTGTTTTATAAACTGGAGCAATATAAACTAATTACACACCTAGATATACCTCATCAACCTCATGTATGTGCAAAGTTTCATTACAATCCAACACGTAGTTTTAAAATGAAAGCGGAACTACGTTTGTATGGGAAGGTGCAATTCGGCCAAGCTTGCCGGGGACTCTTAAATGCCGGCCAACAAAAATTACTTGGGTACACAACATTAAGAACAAACGAGAACTGTTATTTGGTTGCGGTCTCCTTGAAGATTGTTATCTCTCCCCAAATTTCATCGGGCCAAATATGATTTCCTCCTAAATCACTTCTTCCATATGTCCCCAACACGAGATAACTCGATAATAAATTCATAACAGCATTAATCAACCCACACGTCCGAGTGGAGGTTAACCCTTCTATTATTAGATCAATGCACGCGTAGGGGACGGTTTAATTGTCAATATTCGCGTTCGAAAGTCACTGGTGGCCAGGTTTTCAGCGTTGCACGATCAACGTGAAGGGTTCGGGGATTAAAACTGGTTGTATATTCTTACTAGCTTTTGCTTACTTCGTCTGCGTGGAGTTAGTAATTTGGGTAGCTTATTTTTTATCGATTTCCCATACAAACTTCTACCCGCCTTTTCACCCCCTTGAAGGATGATTTCTGGGATAAAAACTACCATATGTCCTTCCCCGGGACTCAAACTATCTCTATACCGAATTTCAACTAAATCGGTTCAGCTGTTTAAGCGTGAAGAGATAACAGACAGACAGACACACTATCGCATATGGGGCATTTTCTATGAATAGGGACCTTATTGTCGATGGCGCTTACGCCGCACAGCGTCGCGCGGCATTGTTTTTATATCGGAGCATCGTTAATAATGGCGTAAGCGGCATCGACAATAAGGTCCCTTTTTATAGAAAATAGCACATATAATATTAGTATGTATTGAGCTCTTGTGCTAACCAGTATAACGCGATTCCTCCCGATTACATCCTAAAGGAGCCAGGAATCCTATTTAGGAACTTGGTGCAAGATTTGACGCAGACGAAAGCCACTGGCACCTGGGGTCGTAGCCAAGCTTTCGTAAGAACTATTATATGATACAGATACAGATACAAGATACAGGCTCAGCCTAGTTTGGAGTCTGACGGATATATCGATGCACATGTAAACAACCTTTATGATAATAAACTATTTGTATTTGTATGTATAATATTTGCCAATATGACACTCGTTCCTAGAAAACGCCAATTCAAACTTAACTTAAATAGATATCGTATAGAAGTAGTCACGGGACTTTTCGTAGCATCTGTCATCCTGATACATTTTTTTCTTTTTGTTTAGCGTAAATGTGTATACACTAGAGGCGGCCTCTCAAAGAAAATGTTTCCGCACCTCAATGAAGTGCATGCACTTATTCTTTAGCTTAGTGACAGACGTCAAATGCAAAAAATGGCGGACACCTCGCGGACACAATTTGTTCTCGACAGCTTGTCTATACATATGTCAGTGCATATATGTATACCAAATTCCATCACTGTCCAAGAGATTTCGCAGTTTGTCCTATTCCGATTGTGCTATATATACTGTACTATTTATAATCAGAATCATGAGCTCTGTCGATCCTAAAAGGAGAAAAAAAGCGTCAAGTTTTTTTACTTCCATAAAGTTTTTTATTTTATTTTATTTAAATAGAATGGCTCAGGTACTCGGGCACTGACATCTATCTTGCGTAAAAGATTGTAAAAAACTTTATATAATTTATGGAGTTGGTATAAGCGAGTGAAAGTCATTTTGGGAGCGGCTTATCGTGAAGTTTGGAAAGAAGTGGGATCATCGATTACAAATGAAGCGACTGTCGATTATCGAGCGCACCCTTTGTCGGCTTAGGGTTTGTTTTCAAGAAAGAGGAAGGAAATGCGCAAAAATGGAGCGACCATCCGGTAACACCAACCGGCATAAACCCCCACAAGAAAATCCCACAAAAACATTTCTCTCCAGGGCCCATTATTTTTTTTCACACGATATATACATATCGGATGTCGGATGATTCTTGGGGAAAAGCAGCTGCTAGCAAGCAAGTAGCAAGTTTAAAATTTTACTTCTTTGTGATCAAACAATGCGAAAACGCTCGTAACACTCGTAAGTATACACGGTTGCTAAAAAATAAGTGCATTCCCGTTGCCAGGGAGGTTTTGGGATTATACTAAGCAACTATTACTATGGGACCAACCCCGAAATCGCGAAAAAAATGTGGCTGTTTCATACATTTTGGCTGGTCCATTTTCTATGGGAGGGTAAATTATTTTTTTCGCGATTTCGTGGTTGGTCCCATAGTAAAAGTTGCTCAGTATAATCGAAAAACCTCCCTGGCAACGGGAATGCACTTATTTTTTAGCCACTCTGTATATTAATATTTGTATCTGTTATTTATGAGCGAGGTATACGGAAGAATGTCAAAATGAGATGAAATTGACAATTTGAAAGTTCGAATCGACTCCCTATATCCGACGTTACAAATACGTCCCCAAAGTAACGGGTAACAGAGCTAGAGTAGACTCGCGTCCAAAAGCGCCGCAAAATGTGATTTTGTGCACTAGAGCTGGAGTACTACAATTGTATCGCTCCTGACAGGTGCTTTAGAAAACACTTTCAACGCCGCTCATTTCTCTTGGGGCTTTCGCTCCTTGGTACTTTTATTTAATAATAGGGTAGTTGACAATTTTTTTTTATGGTATCAGTCGATCAGGTTTGTTTTGAGGATCAAATGTCTGTATGGGACCCATAGTCTTAAAGCAATACAAAAGTCACAAATGATGGTCAAAGTCTGGCACCCGCACTTTACTAAGCAAACGCTCTTACAAAATGGCTACATATATGGTGTCGTCACTGTGTCACTTTCCTTAGAAGCAGTTTCGATGTATGGACAACAAGGAAATTGCGATTTTGTCACTGAAATGTTGTGTTTATATACATTGTTGCCATACATTTTTTTTAAATTACAGTTGCCAAAGAATTTGTAATTTCAAAAACATTAAGTATTTTTTTAAATCTGTAACCAAAAATCTTATGATTAACAAGTCCCTTTAGCTCGATTGGCATTTTGTTGAATAGTTGCACGGCTTGAACTCCGGTAGTATGCTCGACCACCACAAAATGGGGTGTAACAAAATAAGTAATGTTTTTAGTCCTGGCTTTTTCTCTTAAAGCCATTTGATCATCCGTTTCGAAGCGATATCTATGCTTGATTGCATACGTCAACAGGACTAAAATGTAATGAAAATTCTATTGTAATAATTACAAAATTAAAATTTATCTAAATGCAAACTATAAAAAGTATAAATAATGCAGTTCTTTATTCAAAGATTCAAAGATTCATTTATTTCGTCATCATGGGTTACATAAGGTGTCATTTCGGTAATATATTAGGTCCATGAGCCATGGTGTGCCTTTCGGCGTACGATATAAAAATATAGCTAATACTAAAATACCTAAGAGTACACGCTAAAATATTCTTAAAATAATAACAAACACTTAAAATATAAGGCCAACCTCACATGCAAAAAAAAAATGAAGAATAAAGTGTTTAAAAATCTATGCCAACAAAATTAAAGAGAAAACTATTTAAACGAACAATTCATCGGAACGATTTAGAGGCTCCTATTAAGGTTTACAGTCAGTAGTTAACGCTGCGTGGACAAAACACGCAACTATCTAACGTTTGCCGAAAACCCGTAACATTTAGTGAAGTGGGATTGTGACCGCAAACCACCGAGTGGATGTCTGGAAAACCATTATAAGTAAACACACACATGACCTGTACCTACTGATATTTTGCCCAGAGCAGTATGAAATTTTATGTATAATGATGACAATACATTTTAACACTTTTTTCTCCTTTTAGGATAGAGAGCTCGTGATTCTGATTATAAATAGTACAGTATATATAGCACAATCGGAATAGGACAAACTGCGAAATCTCTTGGACAGTGATGGAATTTGATATACATATATGAGAATTCAACATTATGTTCCTAAAGGATATATGTCAGTGCCCTTTAGGAACATAATTCAAATAATTCTCATAATATTGGATTCTCGAAATGTTGGATTCTCAAAATGTTGAATCTCAAATTGTTGAATTCTCAAAATGTTGAAAATTAAAGCTTAATGTTGAATTCTCGAAATTTTGGATTCTCAAAATGTTGAATTCTAAAAATGTTGAATTCTCAACTTAGCTAGACGGAGCTCCGCTTCGCGGGGTTCCTATTTTTGGGCGGTTTGCCCTTCGGGCATCTGAAGCTACCTAACAAGCCTAACCGGGCTCCGTCTAGTTAAGTTGAGTATTCAACATTTTTATAATTCATCATTTTGAGAATTCAACATTTCGAGATTCAACATTTTGAGAATCCATCATTTCGAGAATCCAACATTTCGAGAATCCAACATTATGTTCCTAAAGGACATATATGTATAGACAAGCTGTCGAGAACAAATTGTGTCCGCGAGGTGTCCGCCATTTTTTGCATTTGACGTCTGTCACTAAGCTAAAGAATAAGCGCAGCTACCCAGTAGCAATGAAGTGCATGCCTTCATTGAGGTGCGGAAACATATTACCTCAATGCATATATGTCCCCTGGAAAAGTATAAGCACTCAATCTCAATCAGCATCATCACTGAAATATGTCGCTAATAAAATAATTCAAATAAATCGAACCAAAACTCAAGTGATGACCAACAGCAGGAAACGTACGGTTACGGTAGACGGGCAGACTATACACTATGTTGACGAGTATATTTACTTGGGCCAGTTAGTCTCTTTCAGCAACAGGCAAGACAAAGAAATCGAGCGCCGTGTCGAAAACGCCTGGAAGAGCTACTGGTCCATGAAAGAGCTGATGAAGGGTAGCCTTCCACTTTCACTGAAGCGAAAACTCGTCGACATGTGTATCCTGCCCGTCCTAACCTACGGTGCTCAAACATGGTCACTCACGGAGAGTCAGAAGTCCAAGTTGAAGGTATGCCAACGGGCTATTGAGCGCAGCATTTTAGGTGTGAAGAGGACCGATCGTATCCGGAACACCACGCTGCGCGCAAAAACCCGCATTGCTGACGTCGGTGAGAAGACTGCTAGGCTCAAATGGGACTGGGCCGGTCACGTCTGGCGCATGCATCCAGACAGATGGGCTAGCATAGCCACCAAATGATTGCCAGAAGAAGGGCGCGGACCCGGCAGGCCCAGACGGAGATGGCGGGACGACCTAGACACCTTTCTCAACAACTGGCTCGGGAGTCGTGCAAGACAAGGGGGGAGGCCTTTGTCCAGCAGTGGGACACCATAATAGGCTAGTAAAAAAAAAAAGGCAGGTGTTACAGCGAATTTTAATTAAATTGCGTCGAATTCAAGTTGGTAACTGGCCGCTTGGATCCAAACAGCGAAACGTTAAACTCTTTAGCTTTAGCGCAACATTATATAAATTCTTTAGGTAAGAGTAATACAAAATACTTTAAACTGTCGTGTTTCGTACACATTTTTAGTAATATAAACGCGATATATGTAATTTCATTATTATTACTTTATCCGACGTTTCAGCTAGGTCTGTACCTGCTGTAGTCACGGCTGGTGCAACTAGGTTTATACCATGTTTAGATCCATTTATTTCTCTGCCAAATTTTACAAGGTTACCTATATAGGTCATACTGAGCAGTTTTTACTATGGGACCAACCCAGAAATCGCAAGTAAAATTGGCTTTTCTTAACATCGACATCGGATACTAGCATGAGTTGCGTTCTCTCGCGCGACTCCATACATCTTGCGCGACTTAAAGTATGTAGTCGCGCGCGAAAACGCAACTCTTGCTAGACGCTCTAATCAGCCAAAATGTGTGGAACAGCATATTTTTTGCGATACGTAACGTTGTTGTAACGTTGTTGTAGAGTTGATAACGTTGTTAACGTTGATAACGTTGTTAACGTTGATAACGTTGTTAACGTTGATAACGTTGTTAACGTTGATAACGTTGATAACGTTGATAACGTTGTTAACGTTGATAACGTTGTTAACGTTGATAACGTTGTTAACGTTGATAACGTTGTTAACGTTGATAACGTTGTTAACGTTGTTGTAACGTTGATAATATGACGTATTCGCTCCACAATGATGCACGGAGCGAACATGTGGGACCTTACTTATTTGACAGTTGGTAGCTGCTAAATAGTATCATAGATTGATATAACTCCGTAATAGATGGATACAGTCTAAGGAAAAAACGTGCCTCGAAAATCAAGAAAATTTGATTCTCGTTCAGAGGGCGCTACTAGTTTTGGCCTACAGTCGTAGAGATGGCGTTGACGGTTTCGTTTGTTATTTAACAATTTTAACGCATATCAGTGATAGAGCACGGGTCAAAATCATAAAAATAATTAATGCAAATAAAAAAAATCATTTATCTATATTTAAATACATTCTATCGTATTTTTATAAATCTTCATTTTTAGTTTTAAAGTGTGTCGACAGATGGCAGTGAATTTACTGGGGTTATAAAATTTACTATGACAGTACCGCTCTAGTATAAGTTACTCTATGATAGTATGAAAATGTCCCACAAAAGATGTTATTATCACCACGTCGTGAGTTGGCGTTGCTTATGTGTTTCCCCCACTACCAACTTCGAACATAGCCAATAACCAATATATTTAAGATAAGATAAGATAAAAAAAAAGTTTATTGCCATAACTAGAAATCTTACATTCCTTAAACCTTAATTAAGTAATAAAAATACGAAGAAGTTGGACATCTTAAACATAGTAGGTAGGTACATTCATTTAAATTTCATACCGTTATAGGCAATGGGTACCAGTCTCAGCCTGTGCTAGATATGTTGTGTACATATATCCAGCGCTGGGCCATGTAGCACGCTACAACGATAAGCGATGGACAGCAGAAGTAACTAGATGGAAAGGTCCCAGTGGAAAAAGACGACAAGCACGACCTGCTAAGCGATGGAGCGATGACATCATAGCTACAGCTGGAAAAGAGTGGATAAACCAAGCAAAAGACAGAGAAAACTGGATAAAACTGGAGGAGGCCTATACCCAGACAGGGGTTCCTATCCAAAAAAATGATAATGAAACAAATAAACAGTAAAGCAAATAACCTGAGATGGGAAACGAAATGGCTTAATAAATAAATAATAAATATCCAGCGCTGATTTTCAGCCTGGTCCCTTTATATAAATATATGCATATATTTCCGGTCGGTCTGTCTTCAATAGGTTGTAAGGTGTGTGTAACTGTATACATATATTGTTTGTGTGTGTGTACGTGTGTGTATATGACTTATATACGCATAAACCTCGGGTTAAAAAAACACGCCTCTTACATTTTAATTGAATCTTGCCACTGACGGGCGCATAATATCGCTCGATATACCATTCATAATATTATGTGAGGGTGCGAGCGCACGTAAATTACTTAATACTGAACGTCCCATGTCAAAAAACCCTTGTCACTTCGATAGCGACCGCGTCGGAGAGCTGTGGATATAAATATGATAGTCGCGTTTTATGCTCACCTGAATAAAGTGACAATAAAATAGGTATATTACCAAGCTCTCGTTTAAGCGCATGTTACGCAAGCATTATTTCGACAAGCTCACTGGTTAGTTGTCCATCGTAGGCATGGTATTATTTGCACTGGGTACATAAAATAAAGTGATATATATGTAAGTTTATTTAATTATAGTATGTATAGTATGTATATGTAAGTTTATTTTCGGTAGTGTGTATTATTTATCGCTATAGTTTTTGTTTTAAGTTACCTATTCTGCTTGTTTTTGTTCAATGCCTGCACCTGTCACTGTTTCTGTTTAGCCTGGTGGTTGACTGGTAGAGAATGCCTTTAGGCATTAAGTCCGCCATTTGTACTTTATTTGTTATATTGTGCAATAAAGTTTAAAATAAATAAATAATAAATAATATATTACTCTCTCACTCTAGAAGATGGCTGCTTCTTGCCCTTGCAAAACTGGACTAGGTTTTAGGACTCGCCATATGATTTAGTACTCCTTGACGAGTTTCCTTACCTTTAATTCTGACCCACGGGATCTTAAAGCATTATTTATTAGATGTTTTGAGGATCATCAAATCTTTCTCAAGCAATGCAGTAGGCACTGACAACATCACGTTGGATATGGTTGAACTTACCTTGCCTAGAACTTTACATATCATCACAAGCATCATCAACCAATCCATCTGCACTGGTGTTTTCCCAGATGACTGGAAATCGGCGATAGTCAGGCCTATACCCAAAACTCCTGAACCTACTGACCTAAAGGACCTCAGGCCTATTAGCATCCTGTGTTTCGTGTCGAAAATTCTGGAGAAAGTGGTATGTCGGCAATTAACAGATTTCTTAGAAGCAAATAACATATTACCAAATAAGCAGTCTGGGTTTCGGAAAGCGCGCAGCACAGCCACGGCACTCCTGGACGTAATCGATGACATACTAACAGCGCAGGATAAAGGAGAGGCATCAATCCTTGTCCTCCTGGACTTTTCCAGAGCCTTCGACACTATAAATATTTCGCTATTGTTGTCTAAACTTGCTTACTATGGTTTCGACGTCGGAACCATAAAATGGTTTGATAGCTATCTCTCTGGTCGTTCCCAGAAAGTTGGGCTTCGTAATTATTCTGGACTAACAGATTACTCTTTAAATACATCTATAAATTGCGGAGTCCCTCAGGGATCGATTCTGGGTCCCGTTTTGTTTATTTTGTACGTGGCAGACATTACGAGTTGTATAAAGAACTGTCACTATCACATGTATGCAGATGATCTGCAAATTTATAAAACGTTCCATCCACGGGAGACACAAACTGCTTTGGAGCTGTTGAATCAGGATCTTGATCGTATCGACGTATGGTCTGGACAGTGTGACTTAGTCCTTAACCCCGACAAGTCAAAGTTTCTAGTGCTTGGCACTAAAGGCCAAGTTGACAAAGTAACCAGCTTTGATATTAATGTTATGCTCGGAAGTGATCGCCTCGAGCGAGTCTCTGCAGCCCGGAACCTTGGCCTACACATAGACGAGCGCTTGCGTTTTGAACAACATGTGATCGATGTCGCTAAAAATTGCTACTATAGATTGAAAGTACTATACCAGGTTCGTCAATATCTCAGTGTCGACCTTAGAATAAAATTATGCGACACCTTAATATTATCTAAACTCAACTATGTCGATACTGTGATCAACGGTTGCTTACTGGCTCGTTCAAAGGCACTCCTTCAACGCATCCAGAATGCCTGTGCCCGTTTCTGTTTCCCCATACCTCCACGTACTCATGTCACCCCTTATCTTAACACTGGTAAGATGTTGAAAATGGAAGCACGTCGATCGTTGCATTTTGCGACCTTACTTTTCGGTGTAGTAAATTTTCAACAGCCCCAATACCTTTTTAACAAGTTATCGTACTCCACCCGCCCTATGAGAGATGCTATTCGACTAATCTGTCCGAGACACGGCAGTTCAGCAGCGTTTCGTGGCAGTTTTCGCTACTCTGCTACGAAATGCTGGAACAACATACCCCCTCCAATACGTAACTCTAAAACTTTATTCACTTTTAAACTTAAATTTAAACGATATCTTTTCAGCTTGCAACTGCCGTGTTCCTCGCGTTCCATGCATCTTAGCTAGATTATTCCATAGGTGTCTTACTTATTTGCGTGAGTGATATTGAATATAACGGATATTTTTCTGTTAGTTTAAATCGTCGATCGATGCCTTCTCTAAAAACCTATTTACAACTAACTACCAAGTACTAACTCACAAATATTTATTAGTTATTGTATTTTATAAATTTAATCATTATTTATTTATTCGATTATATATATATGTTTATTTAATATTTTTTGCTCAATACATGATGGTACAATGGCAGATCTAATGCCTTAAGGCATATATGCTCCACTATATATTAAACTAAATACATGCTTGACTTACACCTCTTTATATATATTTTTACATCTTCCCAAACCACTCACTTCCACATCCACTTTCAATTTTTTCCTTGTATATTGTTTCTAATTTGTCCTTATTATTAGTTACTGCCTTTACTGTTCTGAGCTATCTTCTTGCCCTGGGCTCCACGGAAGACCAGCGCTGTAGCATATACCTATATGTTAGAGCATATGCTGAGTGGTGTCCATTTGTAGCCTCTATAGCAGCATCAATATTGTAATTATTGCATGTTAGTATAAGCTACTTGTAATTTTACGTGTTAGTGTATAAGATCTTCTTCTTTTTAAATTTGTATGGTGCTGTATGTAGATTTTTACAATAAACGTTTTCTATTCTATTCTATTAAAATCTCGACCCCTGCCCTTCGGAATATAGTTTCCTCTTGCCTACCAGGAGATCAGTTCGTACTTACATTTCGATCCGCGCTTGCTTTTCGCTCTTACTTATTCGTACGAGTACAGTCGCCATCAGATATATCGGAGCGGCCGAGGTGCTCAAAAATATCTGAACACGCACTCTGACACCTTGGCAATAGAGACGTGTTCAGATATTTGTGAGAACCCTGGCCGTTTAAACCGTTTTTCGTTGCTCCAGTTTATTTTCCAATAACCAACTTACTCATTTATTTTGTTACAGGTAAGTTGTGAAACACCGCAGCAGAGGAAACGTGTTGCTTGCCTAACAAATACGTGGCTGTTTTAATATGTGTGTAGGTACTTGGTCGATACATTTAGTATACTTTTACTGTTTATATACTTTATCATAAGTAAAAAGGTAACGTGAAAAGTATCCGTTTATAATTTACGGTTTATATGCGAAGCAACCTAAAGGGGCCCGCTGACTCAGTCCGCCGGACGATATCGGCCTTTTTTTTTTTTGACGCAGGGGTGTCCCCGGGCTGGGGAAGCCCATTGGGGGGTGGTATGTGGGACTCGCTCCTCCCATAACTTCCTCTACTAGCCAGAGGAAGAGGAGGAGAATACCCACTAACATCCCCTGCGGCGTTTCCGTCTATGCCGTTGAGGGGGGTGCAATGGGGTCGCGAGCATGTCGACCACGGCACCCCCCCGGCAGTCCTGGCCCGGTTGAACCGGGACTTCACACCAGGTTCGGGGAGAGTCAGCAAACGCATAACTAACCCCCCCCCCCCCCCTCTCGTGTATAGCAATATTATGCGGGTCCCCTATCCGCTGCCCTACTGGGGTATGGCGCGGTTTACAGCGGCAAACCGCCTGCGCCTCCTTCCCATGCGCCTTCTTCGGATCGGAAGAGCGTTCGGGTCTTCCTCCCGTTCCATCTCCTCGGTCTCCTTTTGCAACATGACTGTGTCGCAAAAGGAGACCACCGCGTCCCAACAACATCTCTCGCCGCTCAACATGGCCGCGACTACGTTGTGCAGCGAGAGATCATTCGTCCCAATAACTATCTCCATCGCCCTACGCTCCACGGCCCAGCGATTGCACACCTCCAAAGTGTGCTGGGCCGTGTCGTCCGTCTCACCACACTGGTGGCAGGCTGTGGCAGGCTCACGACCTATCCTGTGCAGGTAGTGACCGAAGCACCCGTGTCCGGTCAACACCTGCACCAGTCTATACCCCAGCCTGCCGTGCGTTCGGTCAAGCCATCCGTCTAGGTACGGGAGAACCGCCCCTATGGTGCGGGTTCCATAGGGGGAGTTTTCCAGGTCCTCCTTCCATTTTTCACGGAGCCTTCTCACCGCAATTGTTCGGTCATTTCTGACTTCAAGGACGATATCGGCCTGTCAGTTGTTCGGAACTGTCAAATTTTTGTTCTAACTGACAGGCCGATATCGTCCGGCGGACTGATAATCAGTGGGCCCCTTAACGTTTTAATTTTCCTTATACTTTGGGACAAGGAAGTACTATAAGTTGTCGGTTGCAACCGTCTGTTACAGTAAAATCGTTCCCTAAATATAATTTAACGGGAATTTTCATAGTTCACTGCTGAGTGACGTTGATCAATGAATGAACTGATGAACTGTCGCCTGCGGTATTTCCGGACCGATATGACCTTCAAACCTTCAAGAAAAGAGCGTACTCCCATCTTAAAGGCCGGCAACGCACTTACAACCCCTCTGGTGTTGCGGGTGTCCATGGGCGGCGGTAATCGCTTACCATCAGGTGATCCGTCTGCTTGTTTGCCTCCTATTTCATAAAAAAAAAAAAAACGCTAATAAAATTGTAGTCGGTACACGTGGAGAATGGTTTGTTAGAAAGAAAGAAAGATAATGCTATTATCTAACGCCACAACATAGTACGGTGAAAAAGAGATCTCGTGCTGTGGTGTGGAAGGGTCCCCAGGCTACCATCCCCCCACACAGTCCTACCGCTCTAATGAGGGCTATCGTTTTTTTGCTCACCAGTTGGCGCCTCTGTCGATGGTGGTCCAAAAGACTAAAGAACAGCTGTCAGTCATTGAAGTGTCAAGTGACATTTGACATTTCGAACTATGGAAAAGACCACCATCTACACTAGCGCCCCTAGCGGCGAATTCATACGCGTTAGCCCTCATTGCCCTAGTGCAATAGAGCCCAAGTCAGGTTTAAAAAAAAAGGTGAAATAGATTGATTTCCTACCCATTTTGCACCATTTAACAGTGACAGGGTACAGTGGGTAGGAAATTAATATTATTGACTGTACATGAAGAAAAAGACTTGAAATGTTCGTCCTAGATTTGTTGGCTAACTAGCTGCAGGATTCTTGGTACGGGACAATCTGTACTCTAGAATAAAGGTCTTTATATTTTGGGATTGAAAATATCGTAAATGGAATTCATGAATTGTGAGGAACAGGATTATTACGTTGAAACGTCCAAAATAAATTTCATTTTATGAAATTAATTTCATTCAATTTCTAATTTCATGAGTAACTGGTAACCGAAGACAATATTAAATTTCATTTAAGTTAAAAGTTAGAACCACTGGAAATCAGATATCAGAAAATATTTATTGTGTAAACTGTGTAGGTACAAGACATCTAGAAATTTATAATGTAAATAAGTGAGATTGACTGTAAAATTTGTTCCGTATAATATTGCTGTCAGACTTTAGCAAATTATTTGCTAATGGAGTTAACACCGCTCTTTGTTTACATTTTGCCAAAAAAGGAGACAGTACAATCAGGTTTTGAAATATGTGCAATTATATTTTAAAAATTAAACCGTAAATCTGCGTTTCACTTTGAATTATCACCGGAGTGGGAAAAAATATTTTCCTGGCGGAGATTTGATGAGGCAGACGTGATTATGGCTCGGAAAAAATGCGTTTCTCGAGAAAATACGCGATATCGGTTTCCTTTCAGCATCTCAATTATATAGTCTCGGTGCTTCCTCCAAATTACACAAAAAATGTTTGTTCACCGGTCCATGCCCTAAACGGGCAAACATTTTAATGAACCGATCTCTCTTTCTATCTGTAAAAAGTGATCTTTTTTCTCTGTCTATCGGCAAAAAGCTCGTTTGCCGCCAGTAATTGCTTCGTTACGTTTTTCGGTTTATTTGTTTTGAGCCGTCTTTTACTTTAATTGAGCCAGTGTATTGAATGGGGAGCGAATATATTTTCTGCGTTTAGACGCTATTTTAAATTCTTAATCCGATATCTTTGAGAAAGCTTGGAGAAATTGCTGTGTCAGTCCATGGAACGGAGAAGGGAAAGTGCGGAGGGTTTGAGTTAAATTTTCATATAACTTATCGCGCAGGCAGCAGATGATTTGATCGACAACACATATATTCATTCAAATTTACACCTTTTTCGGTTGAGGCTAAGTTGAAAATCTACTTTTTTCGGTAGTCTGTCCCTTAGCTGACTTTTAAAAGTTTATAAACCCGGTTATCTTATGAAACGTGTATAAAAGCGGAATTTTCGTATGAGCTGCGATCACGCACGATTAAATAATTTCATTCATGTTTGAGCGGCGATATAGTAGGAAAGTCTTTTCATAAAAATCATAAAACTCCACAAAATCGCGTCAGCGTCAGCGTGATGTTGCAAACTGTTTCATCAATTATATAAAAGTTTTATCAGGAATATTGACGCTTTTGGTTGTCTTGTTTTCGGATATTTATCAATGAAATAAAATCTGTCTTATCTGATCTTTATTGTAGGTACAGTCAAGGAATTCAATTTCCTACCCATTTTGTGCTTTGTCACAGTGATAATAGTATGCGACTTTCATATTAATTGTCACTGTCACAAGGTACGAAATGGGTAGGAAATTAAAATATTTGTGACTGTACGTACCTACCATAAATGAGTGCATACCTAAGTACATTTCAAACTAACTATTGTATGTGTATGCACGTCAAGCCACCGTTCTAATTATCGTCACGACGTAACCAGCGCTCAGAGATGACAAGACAGATGGTTTCTGCTGATAACAGAAAATCGATTACGTATCTGATGTTACAATCACGCTATATGCGCTTAACTTACGTAAAAGTGTGTTGTTTGAGGTTGGTTAAGCTATGCAATTGTAAAAACTTACTTATCGCAACCTCGAAACATTTTTTGCAACAGAATGGTCGGATTTACATAAATCCCATCGAATTTTTAAAAGGAAAAAAAGATTTTAGGGTTTTTATAGACTGTCTTTGTCAAAAATGTAGTAAAATGTCGGTTTTTAGAAAAAAACGCGTTTGGTGAAATGAAAATATAGCGAATGAAACATCGGGCATTTTTTTAAGTTGCGATTTGGAATTACAAGCTGAGCACACAAGCACTTAGATGTATTTGGAATCACATAGGCACAAGCTGAACACACAAGCACTTAGATGTATTTGGAATCACATAGGCACAAGCTGAGCACACACGCACTTAGATGTATTTGAAATCACATAGGCACAAGCTGAGCACACAAGCACTTAGATGTATTTGGAATCACATAGGCACAAGCTGAGCACACAAGCACTTAGATGTATTTGGAATCACATAGGCACAAGCTGAGCATACAAGCACTTAAATGTATTTGGAATCACATAGGCACAAGCTGAGCACACAAGCACTTAAATGTATTTGGAATCACATAGGCACAAGCTGAGCACACAAGCACTTAAATGTATTAGAAATTACTACTATTTTTTAGTGTGTTTTCTTTTCTGTCCGTACACATGAAACAACACAAATGAAACAACTAATATTGACCTGAATCGGGAGATCGATGCAAATTATATTTCCTCAATCACAACCAGTACCTACAATTTACCGTAGGTACCTACAGTTTTATTTATTGATCAGATTTCCCCTCATGTTCCATCGCGGTTATTTAACAAGCGTCAATATATAATATATACCCTCACATCACGTTAATACTGATTGAATTCACAATAAAACATCTCAATTTGGCGCCAATCACATCATGGCGGAAACGTAATGCAATGCCATTAAAACTCCCGGGTCTATAGTTGCCATGACATTGTCCCATTACGCGATAATCTGGTAATGGAGTCCCGTCTGGGTGGATATGATGGTCGCACATTTGTCGTCTGTCGTGTCATGCTACTTAGAGTCCATCTATGCTAACCTTTGCACCGACTTAAACAGAACAAAGTCATCATCAATGTCACATTGTCATAGAAATTTGAAATCATTGCCACACTTAATCTTTACAAAATGACATGCAGAGATAGCTTGGTCAGACTCTATATAGTTTGACAAGTACATGTGACTTGTGCCGATTGCACCATCCCACTTACCCGAGGTTAAGCGGTTAAACCGTTAACCCAATATCAAATTGCACTGGCGCCAATGGTAACTCCAGGTTTAACCGGTTAGCCCCGGGATAGTGCTAGTGGCGCTTAATTAACTGTTGTTGTAACTGCGTTTACGATAATTTAAGTAGTAAGCCTTATACGTGACGCCTGATAATAAGTAAAAAATTATATACAAATGTATTTGTTTCAAAAGAGACCAAAAGACAAAACTGAGACGTTTTTCGGCCGGTTCCTATTTTCTTCGGCGGCGTTGAAAAACGCTAGCAGTATAACCAAACGGTAAAAACGTCAATTAAATTCAATGATTTATCAACAAACATGAGCTCGTTCGTATGCTCTTAGGATGTATAATTTTATGTGTAAGTAAGTAAGTACGTACTTAGTAGTTCTGCAGCGGTATCATGGTCGCATTTTTATCACCTGTCATGCCATGCGTCGCTTTCGCACTTCAATTTCAATTTTTTAGGTAGTATGGCTCCATTGATACTGTCGATGATTTCGACAACGTCAAAGTGGGATCCACGTGGGATCGAATTAATATTTCTTGATTAAAACATATCGGCCATCGGCCATAGCTAGTGTACGGTAAACAATAAAATTATGGGCCTCTAGGGCTCTAGCCAGACACGGTTAGAGGTAGAAATACCAAATGCTTTTAGAGCACGACGTTGTTCGGTGGTTGTTGTAGTTGTCTCGTAAAACCGATAGCTGGATTTTACGAGAAGCACGTGGACTACCGGCCGTTGACTCCAGAATGGTGGTTAAACACGCTTTGAGATTAATTCTCCATTCACTGCACACTACCACATTAGATTACTGTATAATAAAGCTATCGATATTACACATTAAACAAAACAAAGAAATTAATCACGAGGCTACTATCAAGATGGCGATCGAACCGGAAGTCCGCTTTCGCACTTACATATTTGTTAAAACGTGACAGGCATGGTGACAAGTGATAAAGAGCCGACCATCTTTGCCCTACTGAAGAACGTGACAGTCATGACAGGCGATAAAATGGCGGCCATTTTGGCCCCTTTCGGCGCCTGGATTCCCGGGATCCGGCCAATATCGATAAGCTTCACGCCGGTTCCATTTTTACTCTTTTGTCTGTCTGCTGCCCTGGTAATGCGTTATGCTAATGTAATTTGACTCTATTGTCGCCCTCAATTTCGAAGTGCAAATTACACTTGAAAAGTTTCTGAATAATCTATTATAAAGGCATATGAACAAGCTCATAGCAAAAAACGTGAAACAATTATAGACAAATAACAAATAGAGCTATAAAAAAATTTGATCGTATATTCCTACTAGCGACCCGCCCCGGCTTTGCACGGGTGCAACCTTCCTCTTAAATCACTATCTATTAAAAAAAACCGCATCAAAATCCGTGGCGTAGTTTTAAAGATCTAAGCATAGGGACAGACAGACAGCAGGAAGCGACTTTGTTTTATACTATGTAGTGATAATAGTTTCATTAAGGATCTATGTTAATCTAGCCCCTAAGAGACAGAGCATGGGCTTGAAAGTTTTTAGCAGATTCTATATGTATAAGAAATTGCGGGAATAGGCTATTTCATTGATTAGTTACTGAAAAGGGATAAAAAAGCGTGTTCATAGAAACTTTATTTCTTTATTTATTCTGTGGAACCTATTTCACCAACTTAACATTTGCCACCTGACAGTGGGAATTTATTTTGGATCAGTAAGTTACAAAGTTGTTGGACCAGCAAAGTACAGTGAATTTTCATGGTGTGGTGAAGCAGAGGCCAGATATAACTACAAGTAACTATATAACAACAGTCAGCTCTGGCTGGCGCAGCGCGCCACCAGTGCAGGGTCGCCATGTGAGGTAGGGCGTTAAAGGAAACGACTAGGTTCGAATTTAGACATATAATGGGTTAAATATCACGTACATGGCCTTAAATACTATAGTCACATATGCGTGTGTGTTTGTGGGTAAGGTGTGGTATACACACACACTACAATATGTTCGCGTAAAGAGCAATTGTAAAGTTAAAAGAAAATTCCACGCTTACGATTTAAAAATGCACTTTTTATTATTTTAAGTACACAACATTTTTAAACACAGTGGCTCACGATCTGCCGCGCTCCGAGTGGCTCTAAAACTCTTTATAGCAGCGGTTTTCAGACAACCCGCCTTGTACAAGATTTAATATAGCAGGTCGGATTCGCGCAAACTAGCACTGTTTGTTCCCGGGCCGTGCGAGTGAATTCCTTCTGACCCATACCATGATATATAGCGATCACAAAATAAATGATAGAATAGTAGATTAATAACATCACGGTTAATGCGATATCCCGAGTAATACGCTATTTTAAACTGATCCCTGCAACTTGTTTTCATACTTCTTTTGTCAGCTTTCCCACTTGAGACGCGTTTTTTAACGCAGTTCTGTCAGACACTTCTTCAGCAGGTTTTAAAGCCTGACCAGGAATATGGACACGCGCCATGTTGCGGAATTTCACTGGAACTAATATTTTCATACTATACTGAACTGTCACCCTACACATGAAAATAACAGCGCCCTCTTGACAATGATCATATATTCCTGGTCAGGCTTTATAGGTGTTTATACGGAATTGACACTACACTCTACTGCACGGATTTACCTCACCCCACGGTGGTAGATTGACAACAATCTGAACATTGACCGGATCTTAATTCGTTTAGCAACACGATGACGGAACGTTTAACCGGTATATAATTAATAGAATCATATTTTTGCCTGATAGATGCACTGCGAATCAGTTTATGCAAACGCAACTAAACTCGTAGTAAGGGACTGTTTGTGCAGCACGTGAGATACGGGTTCTATAGTTTGGTTTGTTAGTGCATAGCACTTTTTTTAATATTTCGCTTGTTTACCAGGGATTCAGCGCGAGTTCATTTTATTTTTGTTAAAATTGTTTTTGTAGCGTATGCACGTGTCGGCACGTGTATTAGTATTGATTCCGTCCTTTTGTGAAGAGGGATAAAATATATGAAGTCTTTAAAAACCTGTACACGTATTTAGGGTTCCATAGCCAATTAGGAATCCAAGTGATAATATACGAATGTTATCGGAAAAAATCGCTCTGAACGTCCAATAAATGTGGCCCGCCTTCCTTTAACTTTTAAACTATAGCTCCGAAAATATAAAATTATTAATTTATTTCACGGTTTAGACTCACTTGTTTTAGTGTTGTAATGCACTTTGTGTATTAGTGCTTAAGAAAGGAGACCTAGGCTCTCCGAAACATGTCGCGCGAGTGACTAAAACAAGTGTCTAAACCGTGAAATTAATTAATGTTAAGGGGCCCACTGACTATCAGTCCGCCGGACGACATCGGCCTGTCAGTTGTTCGGAACTGTCAAATTTTTGTTCTAGCTGACAGGCCGATATCGTCCGATGAACTGATAGTCAGTGGGCCCCTTTAGTATGTCTCACAAAATTTTAAATTCGATTATAAAAAAATTCTTGAAAATAAAGATTAGTAAAAACTTTCAATGCAAAAATTGTTATGCATATGATCAGCTAAGCCGTTTTAAAGTTTTCGCAAAAGTCTGTTCTTAGTAAGTAATCTGCCTATTGTGACGTAGTTATTGTGTTTACGGAACCCTATGCTGGACAGGGCCCGACATCCTCTTGGTTGGTTTTTCTAACCCCCTACTCTAGTCCTTTCATAGTATGTTTGACCCGGACTGTGCAATATTGATGCTTATTCATTTCGGTGAAAAGTTGTCCAATAGGGCCCGGAATCGGGGCAGTGTGAATAGGGTTATCCGGTCGAGATTACGGATTGACGCGCGTTTTTAGGGTTCCGTACGCTAAGTTTTATAACAGGACTACAATAAATGCGAATTCGCACATACCGGAACATCGCTATATTTATTTATTTATTGAAAACACATTTACATGACATTACAGTGTAAAACTAATGCGCCATGAAAGTTAATTACATTTAAATTACAACTAGTACTATGATATATTTACAACACTAAATTACTACAGTTGAGCACCTTAAGTAATGAAATGACGTGTAATTGTATATGTTTCTTTTACCAATAAAGTACTGTATCACTGTATCATCCATCCTCTCACAAAACCTCAGACATTCACTGCACACATACGCACATACTTATACCGGAGCGACGTGCGAATACACACTAGTGTGATAACCGCTTAAATGACTAAGTCATCAACATAGGTCAACATGTTTCAATCAAATACAATAAGACATATATGAAGGGACCACATTTAAAACGCGTCTTGAACTTAACCGTAAAGTTGCAACCGGCGTGAAGTTAGCAGCCTAAAGCTGGCAGCCCAAGATAATCCAACCAAATTAAGATGTCATTTTATATACCTCCTGTACACTCACATATTAAGCATTTTCAAGAGCATATACAACATGTTTTTAAAAGAAATTTGACTTTTTTATCACAACTGAAAGTGTTAAGCCCAAAAAGGGCCAAATTATTCACAAAACACATAGGGCAGCTAACTTCACAAACAGGCAGCCTACAACGTTTCTTCAATGGTTTCGTTATTTTTAGGGACACTGTCCAGATTACACATTGCTTCTAGTATCGTAAGAAGCGGCATAAAAAACTCTTTCAAATGAGGTATAAGTCGTGAACATTGAAAGAGTATGGCTACCTCAAAATCCAGAATAACACCCAGCAGCCTAAAACTTTTTCAGAGTTTGTCAAGATTTCGATGAGAAGCTGTCTAGATTACACTTTGTGTCTAGTATCGTAAGAAGCGGCATCAAAAACTCTTTCAAATGAGGTATAATTCGTGAACATTGAAAGAGTATGGCTTCCTCAAAATCCAGAATAACACCCAGCAGCCTAAAACATTTTCAGAGTTTGTCAAGATTTCGATGAGAAGCTGTCTAGATTACACTTTGTGTTTAGTATCGTAAGAAGCGGCATCAAAAACTCTTTCAAATGAGATATAATTCGTGAACATTGAAAGAGTATGGCTACCTCAAAATCCAGAATAACACCCAGCAGCCTAAAACTTTTTCAGAGTTTGTCAAGATTTCGATGAGAAGCTGTCTAGATTACACTTTGTGTCTAGTATCGTAAGAAGCGGCATCAAAAACTCTTTCAAATGAGATATAATTCGTGAACATTGAAAGAGTATGGCTACCTCAAAATCCAGAATAACACCCAGCAGCCTAAAACTTTTTCAGAGTTTGTCAAGATTTCGATGAGAAGCTGTCTAGATTACACTTTGTGTCTAGTATCGTAAGAAGCGGCATCAAAAACTCTTTCAAATGAGATATAATTCGTAAACATTGAAAGAGTATGGCTACCTCAAAATCCAGAATAACACCCAGCAGCCTAAAACTTTTTCAGAGTTTGTCAAGATTTCGATGAGAAGCTGTCTAGATTACACTTTGTGTCTAGTATCGTAAGAAGCGGCATCAAAAACTCTTTCAAATGAGATATAATTCGTGAACATTGAAAGAGTATGGCTACCTCAAAATCCAGAATAACACCCAGCAGCCTAAAACTTTTTCAGAGTTTGTCAAGATTTCGATGAGAAGCTGTCTAGATTACACTTTGTGTCTAGTATCGTAAGAAGCGGCATCAAAAACTCTTTCAAATAAGATATAATTCGTGAACATTGAAAGAGTATGGCTACCTCAAAATCCAGAATAACACCCAGCAGCCTAAAACTTTTTCAGTTTGTCAGATTTCGATGAGAAGCTGTCTACATTACACTTTGTGTCTAGTATCGTAAGAAGCGGCATCCAAAACTCTTTCAAATGAGATATAATTCGTGAACATTGAAAGAGTATGGCTACCTCAAAATCCAGAATAACACCCAGCAGCCTAAAACTTTTTCAGAGTTTGTCAAGATTTCGATGAGAAGCTGTCTAGATTACACTTTGTGTCTAGTATCGTAAGAAGCGGCATCAAAAACTCTTTCAAATGAGATATAATTTGTGAACATTGAAAGAGTACGGCTACCTCAAAATCCAGAATAACACCCAGCAGCCTAAAACTTTTTCAGAGTTTGTCAAGATTTCGATGAGAAGCTGTCTAGATTACACTTTGTGTCTAGTATCGTAAGAAGCGGCATCAAAAACTCTTTCAAATGAGATATAATTCGTGAACATTGAAAGAGTATGGCTACCTCAAAATCCAGAATAACACCCAGCAGCCTAAAACTTTTTCAGAGTTTGTCAAGATTTCGATGAGAAGCTGTCTAGATTACACTTTGTGTCTAGTATCGTAAGAAGCGGCATCAAAAACTCTTTCGAATGAGATATAATTCGTGAACATTGAAAGAGTATGGCTACCTCAAAATCCAGAATAACACCCAGCAGCCTAAAACTTTTTCAGTTCGTCAAGATTTCGATGAGAGGCTGTCTACATTACACTTTGTGCATTACATTACATTACATTACATTACATTACAGTACATTACAGTACATTACAATCAATTTTTTTTTACGATAAGCAATTGAAATTAGAGTTTAAATGGATTTGTTATACAATTTCCATTCTGATATTTGACTCTCCATTCCATAAATAAAGATTCTTTTGCTTGAATTGTTAATTGAAAGTACCCTCAACATATACTATAAAAATGTATACATAGTCATGTTTTTAAAAAAACATGCATTTTACTTTCCTCGTATTCGAAATGAAAAGTAGAGTGTTTAACTCGGGTGAAAGGCATCCTTTCTGCCTCGGACTATTGGCGCTCTCACTGCGTTCGAGCGCCAAAATACCTCGGTAGAAATTAATGCCTTTCATCCCTTGGTTAACAATCTACTATTCTGTAACTCTTTGAACATTTCATGATTTACATTTAAACGAGGAACGTACCCGCAGAGCTTAGACTTGTCTCGCGCAGTCATTGTACGTTGAAACTTCTTATCCAAGCTTGCTACGGTGAACTCGTAGGTATAAAACAGTTCCTTTTTAGTTTCGATCCCGACAAAAAGACAATTCGACACGATTTCTTTGCCAACAGGCTTCAAATTTAAACTTTCTATTATATCGCGACGTAAATAAGTCTTCTGTGCGCCCGAATCAATAAAGCATCGTACCGGTATACATTTCTTATCGTATTCCTGGGTTCGAATCCCGGCAGAGGCATTTATTTGCGTGATGGGCACGAATATTTGAAGGGTACACGGAAAGAACATGTCTAGTCACTTTTTTCGGAAAATGAGATTTTCATTTCAAAATGTTATATCTTTTGCTACCACTGTATAATATATGTAACACAACTTTTTTTTTAGTTAAAAAAGACCTGGTCACGGAATTACCATACATTTTGACATGGTTCCAAATTTTAAAACCGCGATTACTCAACATGTTACTAAATTGACTAGACATGTTCTTTCCGTGTACCCTTAATTTGTTCTTGCGTCTTGGATGTTTTTTATACAAATTCATTTGAAGTAAGAAGCGGCATGAAAAACTCTTTCAAATGAGGTATAATTCGTGAACATTGAAAGACCGTGGCTACCTCAAAATCCAGAATAACACCCAGCAGCCTAAAACTTTTTCAGAGTTTGTCAAGATTTCGATGAGAAGCTGTCGAGATTACACTTTGTGTCCAGTATCGTAAGAAGCGGCATCAAAAACTCTTTCAAATAAGATATAATTCGTGAACATTGAAAGAGTATGGCTACCTCAAAATCCAGAATAACACAAAGCAGCCTAAAACTTTTTCAGAGTTTGTCAAGATTTCGATGAGAAGCTGTCGAGATTACACTTTGTGTCCAGTATCGTAAGAAGCGGCATCAAAAACTCTTTCAAATAAGATATAATTCGTGAACATTGAAAGAGTATGGCTACCTCAAAATCCAGAATAACACCCAGCAGCCTAAAACTTTTTCAGAGTTTGTCAAGATTTCGATGAGAAGCTGTCTAGATTACACTTTGTGTCTAGTATCGTAAGAAGCGGCATCAAAAACTCTTTCGAATGAGATATAATTCGTGAACATTGAAAGAGTATGGCTACCTCAAAATCCAGAATAACACCCAGCAGCCTAAAACTTTTTCAGAGTTTGTCAAGATTTCGATGAGAAGCTGTCTAGATTACACTTTGTGTCTAGTATCGTAAGAAGCGGCATCAAAAACTCTTTCGAATGAGATATAATTCGTGAACATTGAAAGAGTATGGCTACCTCAAAATCCAGAATAACACCCAGCAGCCTAAAACTTTTTCAGAGTTTGTCAAGATTTCGATGAGAAGCTGTCTAGATTACACTTTGTGTCTAGTATCGTAAGAAGCGGCATCAAAAACTCTTTCAAATGAGATATAATTCGTGAACATTGAAAGAGTACGGCTACCTCAAAATCCAGAATAACACCCAGCAGCCTAAAACTTTTTCAGAGTTTGTCAAGATTTCGATGAGAAGCTGTCTAGATTACACTTTGTGTCTAGTATCGTAAGAAGCGGCATCAAAAACTCTTTCGAATGAGATATAATTCGTGAACATTTAAAGAGTATGGCTACCTCAAAATCCAGAATAACACCCAGCAGCCTAAAACTTTTTCAGAGTTTGTCAAGATTTCGATGAGAAGCTGTCTAGATTACACTTTGTGTCTAGTATCGTAAGAAGCGGCATCAAAAACTCTTTCGAATGAGATATAATTCGTGAACATTGAAAGAGTATGGCTACCTCAAAATCCAGAATAACACCCAGCAGCCTAAAACTTTTTCAGTTCGTCAAGATTTCGATGAGAAGCTGTCTACATTACACTTTGTGCATTACATTACATTACATTACAGTACATTACAGTACATTACAATCAATTTTTTTTTACGATAAGCAATTGAAATTAGAGTTTAAATGGATTTGTTATACAATTTCCATTCTGATATTTGACTCTCCATTCCATAAATAAAGATTCTTTTGCTTGAATTGTTAATTGAAAGTACCCTCAACATATACTATAAAAATGTATACATAGTCATGTTTTTAAAAAAACATGCATTTTACTTTCCTCGTATTCGAAATGAAAAGTAGAGTGTTTAACTCGGGTGAAAGGCATCCTTTCTGCCTCGGACTATTGGCGCTCTCACTGCGTTCGAGCGCCAAAATACCTCGGTAGAATTTAATGCCTTTCATCCCTTGGTTAACAATCTACTATTCTGTAACTCTTTGAACATTTCATGATTTACATTTAAACGAGGAACGTACCCGCAGAGCTTAGACTTGTCTCGCGCAGTCATTGTACGTTGAAACTTCTTATCCAAGCTTGCTACGGTGAACTCGTAGGTATAAAACAGTTCCTTTTTAGTTTCGATCCCGACAAAAAGACAATTCGACACGATTTCTTTGCCAACAGGCTTCAAATTTAAACTTTCTATTATATCGCGACGTAAATAAGTCTTCTGTGCGCCCGAATCAATAAAGCATCGTACCGGTATACATTTCTTATCGTATTCCTGGGTTCGAATCCCGGCAGAGGCATTTATTTGCGTGATGGGCACGAATATTTGAAGGGTACACGGAAAGAACATGTCTAGTCACTTTTTTCGGAAAATGAGATTTTCATTTCAAAATGTAGAGCTCTTAATGAACTATTAGTTATATCTTTTGCTACCACTGTATAATATATGTAACACAACTTTTTTTTTAGTTAAAAAAGACCTGGTCACGGAATTACCATACATTTTGACATGGTTCCAAATTTTAAAACCGCGATTACTCAACATGTTACTAAATTGACTAGACATGTTCTTTCCGTGTACCCTTAATTTGTTCTTGCGTCTTGGATGTTTTTTATACAAATTCATTTGAAGTAAGAAGCGGCATGAAAAACTCTTTCAAATGAGGTATAATTCGTGAACATTGAAAGACCGTGGCTACCTCAAAATCCAGAATAACACCCAGCAGCCTAAAACTTTTTCAGAGTTTGTCAAGATTTAGATGAGAAGCTGTCGAGATTACACTTTGTGTCCAGTATCGTAAGAAGCGGCATCAAAAACTCTTTCAAATAAGATATAATTCGTGAACATTGAAAGAGTATGGCTACCTCAAAATCCAGAATAACACAAAGCAGCCTAAAACTTTTTCAGAGTTTGTCAAGATTTCGATGAGAAGCTGTCTAGATTACACTTTGTGTCTAGTATCGTAAGAAGCGGCATCAAAAACTCTTTCAAATGAGATATAATTCGTGAACATTGAAAGAGTATGGCTACCTCAAAATCCAGAATAACACCCAGCAGCCTAAAACTTTTTCAGAGTTTGTCAAGATTTCGATGAGAAGCTGTCTAGATTACACTTTGTGTCTAGTATCGTAAGAAGCGGCATCAAAAACTCTTTCGAATGAGATATAATTCGTGAACATTGAAAGAGTATGGCTACCTCAAAATCCAGAATAACACCCAGCAGCCTAAAACTTTTTCAGAGTTTGTCAAGATTTCGATGAGAAGCTGTCTAGATTACACTTTGTGTCTAGTATCGTAAGAAGCGGCATCAAAAACTCTTTCAAATGAGATATAATTCGTGAACATTGAAAGAGTATGGCTACCTCAAAATCCAGAATAACACCCAGCAGCCTAAAACTTTTTCAGAGTTTGTCAAGATTTCGATGAGAAGCTGTCTAGATTACACTTTGTGTCTAGTATCGTAAGAAGCGGCATCAAAAACTCTTTCAAATGAGATATAATTCGTGAACATTGAAAGAGTATGGCTACCTCAAAATCCAGAATAACACCCAGCAGCCTAAAACTTTTTCAGAGTTTGTCAAGATTTCGATGAGAAGCTGTCTAGATTACACTTTGTGTCTAGTATCGTAAGAAGCGGCATCAAAAACTCTTTCAAATGAGATATAATTCGTGAACATTGAAAGAGTATGGCTACCTCAAAATCCAGAATAACACCCAGCAGCCTAAAACTTTTTCAGAGTTTGTCAAGATTTCGATGAGAAGCTGTCTAGATTACACTTTGTGTCTAGTATCGTAAGAAGCGGCATCAAAAACTCTTTCAAATAAGATATAATTCGTGAACATTGAAAGAGTATGGCTACCTCAAAATCCAGAATAACACCCAGCAGCCTAAAACTTTTTCAGAGTTTGTCAAGATTTCGATGAGAAGCTGTCTAGATTACACTTTGTGTCTAGTATCGTAAGAAGCGGCATCAAAAACTCTTTCAAATGAGATATAATTCGTGAACATTGAAAGAGTATGGCTACCTCAAAATCCAGAATAACACCCAGCAGCCTAAAACTTTTTCAGAGTTTGTCAAGATTTCGATGAGAAGCTGTCTAGATTACACTTTGTGTCTAGTATCGTAAGAAGCGGCATCAAAAACTCTTTCAAATGAGATATAATTCGTGAACATTGAAAGAGTACGGCTACCTCAAAATCCAGAATAACACCCAGCAGCCTAAAACTTTTTCAGAGTTTGTCAAGATTTCGATGAGAAGCTGTCTAGATTACACTTTGTGTCTAGTATCGTAAGAAGCGGCATCAAAAACTCTTTCAAATGAGATATAATTCGTGAACATTGAAAGAGTATGGCTACCTCAAAATCCAGAATAACACCCAGCAGCCTAAAACTTTTTCAGAGTTTGTCAAGATTTCGATGAGAAGCTGTCTAGATTACACTTTGTGTCTAGTATCGTAAGAAGCGGCATCAAAAACTCTTTCGAATGAGATATAATTCGTGAACATTGAAAGAGTATGGCTACCTCAAAATCCAGAATAACACCCAGCAGCCTAAAACTTTTTCAGTTCGTCAAGATTTCGATGAGAGGCTGTCTACATTACACTTTGTGCATTACATTACATTACATTACATTACAGTACATTACAGTACATTACAATCAATTTTTTTTTACGATAAGCAATTGAAATTAGAGTTTAAATGGATTTGTTATACAATTTCCATTCTGATATTTGACTCTCCATTCCATAAATAAAGATTCTTTTGCTTGAATTGTTAATTGAAAGTACCCTCAACATATACTATAAAAATGTATACATAGTCATGTTTTTAAAAAAACATGCATTTTACTTTCCTCGTATTCGAAATGAAAAGTAGAGTGTTTAACTCGGGTGAAAGGCATCCTTTCTGCCTCGGACTATTGGCGCTCTCACTGCGTTCGAGCGCCAAAATACCTCGGTAGAAATTAATGCCTTTCATCCCTTGGTTAACAATCTACTATTCTGTAACTCTTTGAACATTTCATGATTTACATTTAAACGAGGAACGTACCCGCAGAGCTTAGACTTGTCTCGCGCAGTCATTGTACGTTGAAACTTCTTATCCAAGCTTGCTACGGTGAACTCGTAGGTATAAAACAGTTCCTTTTTAGTTTCGATCCCGACAAAAAGACAATTCGACACGATTTCTTTGCCAACAGGCTTCAAATTTAAACTTTCTATTATATCGCGACGTAAATAAGTCTTCTGTGCGCCCGAATCAATAAAGCATCGTACCGGTATACATTTCTTATCGTATTCCTGGGTTCGAATCCCGGCAGAGGCATTTATTTGCGTGATGGGCACGAATATTTGAAGGGTACACGGAAAGAACATGTCTAGTCACTTTTTTCGGAAAATGAGATTTTCATTTCAAAATGTTATATCTTTTGCTACCACTGTATAATATATGTAACACAACTTTTTTTTTAGTTAAAAAAGACCTGGTCACGGAATTACCATACATTTTGACATGGTTCCAAATTTTAAAACCGCGATTACTCAACATGTTACTAAATTGACTAGACATGTTCTTTCCGTGTACCCTTAATTTGTTCTTGCGTCTTGGATGTTTTTTATACAAATTCATTTGAAGTAAGAAGCGGCATGAAAAACTCTTTCAAATGAGGTATAATTCGTGAACATTGAAAGACCGTGGCTACCTCAAAATCCAGAATAACACCCAGCAGCCTAAAACTTTTTCAGAGTTTGTCAAGATTTCGATGAGAAGCTGTCGAGATTACACTTTGTGTCCAGTATCGTAAGAAGCGGCATCAAAAACTCTTTCAAATAAGATATAATTCGTGAACATTGAAAGAGTATGGCTACCTCAAAATCCAGAATAACACAAAGCAGCCTAAAACTTTTTCAGAGTTTGTCAAGATTTCGATGAGAAGCTGTCGAGATTACACTTTGTGTCCAGTATCGTAAGAAGCGGCATCAAAAACTCTTTCAAATAAGATATAATTCGTGAACATTGAAAGAGTATGGCTACCTCAAAATCCAGAATAACACCCAGCAGCCTAAAACTTTTTCAGAGTTTGTCAAGATTTCGATGAGAAGCTGTCTAGATTACACTTTGTGTCTAGTATCGTAAGAAGCGGCATCAAAAACTCTTTCGAATGAGATATAATTCGTGAACATTGAAAGAGTATGGCTACCTCAAAATCCAGAATAACACCCAGCAGCCTAAAACTTTTTCAGAGTTTGTCAAGATTTCGATGAGAAGCTGTCTAGATTACACTTTGTGTCTAGTATCGTAAGAAGCGGCATCAAAAACTCTTTCAAATGAGATATAATTCGTGAACATTGAAAGAGTATGGCTACCTCAAAATCCAGAATAACACCCAGCAGCCTAAAACTTTTTCAGAGTTTGTCAAGATTTCGATGAGAAGCTGTCTAGATTACACTTTGTGTCTAGTATCGTAAGAAGCGGCATCAAAAACTCTTTCAAATGAGATATAATTCGTGAACATTGAAAGAGTACGGCTACCTCAAAATCCAGAATAACACCCAGCAGCCTAAAACTTTTTCAGAGTTTGTCAAGATTTCGATGAGAAGCTGTCTAGATTACACTTTGTGTCTAGTATCGTAAGAAGCGGCATCAAAAACTCTTTCAAATGAGATATAATTCGTGAACATTGAAAGAGTATGGCTACCTCAAAATCCAGAATAACACCCAGCAGCCTAAAACTTTTTCAGAGTTTGTCAAGATTTCGATGAGAAGCTGTCTAGATTACACTTTGTGTCTAGTATCGTAAGAAGCGGCATCAAAAACTCTTTCGAATGAGATATAATTCGTGAACATTGAAAGAGTATGGCTACCTCAAAATCCAGAATAACACCCAGCAGCCTAAAACTTTTTCAGTTCGTCAAGATTTCGATGAGAGGCTGTCTACATTACACTTTGTGCATTACATTACATTACATTACATTACAGTACATTACAGTACATTACAATCAATTTTTTTTTACGATAAGCAATTGAAATTAGAGTTTAAATGGATTTGTTATACAATTTCCATTCTGATATTTGACTCTCCATTCCATAAATAAAGATTCTTTTGCTTGAATTGTTAATTGAAAGTACCCTCAACATATACTATAAAAATGTATACATAGTCATGTTTTTAAAAAAACATGCATTTTACTTTCCTCGTATTCGAAATGAAAAGTAGAGTGTTTAACTCGGGTGAAAGGCATCCTTTCTGCCTCGGACTATTGGCGCTCTCACTGCGTTCGAGCGCCAAAATACCTCGGTAGAAATTAATGCCTTTCATCCCTTGGTTAACAATCTACTATTCTGTAACTCTTTGAACATTTCATGATTTACATTTAAACGAGGAACGTACCCGCAGAGCTTAGACTTGTCTCGCGCAGTCATTGTACGTTGAAACTTCTTATCCAAGCTTGCTACGGTGAACTCGTAGGTATAAAACAGTTCCTTTTTAGTTTCGATCCCGACAAAAAGACAATTCGACACGATTTCTTTGCCAACAGGCTTCAAATTTAAACTTTCTATTATATCGCGACGTAAATAAGTCTTCTGTGCGCCCGAATCAATAAAGCATCGTACCGGTATACATTTCTTATCGTATTCCTGGGTTCGAATCCCGGCAGAGGCATTTATTTGCGTGATGGGCACGAATATTTGAAGGGTACACGGAAAGAACATGTCTAGTCACTTTTTTCGGAAAATGAGATTTTCATTTCAAAATGTTATATCTTTTGCTACCACTGTATAATATATGTAACACAACTTTTTTTTTAGTTAAAAAAGACCTGGTCACGGAATTACCATACATTTTGACATGGTTCCAAATTTTAAAACCGCGATTACTCAACATGTTACTAAATTGACTAGACATGTTCTTTCCGTGTACCCTTAATTTGTTCTTGCGTCTTGGATGTTTTTTATACAAATTCATTTGAAGTAAGAAGCGGCATGAAAAACTCTTTCAAATGAGGTATAATTCGTGAACATTGAAAGACCGTGGCTACCTCAAAATCCAGAATAACACCCAGCAGCCTAAAACTTTTTCAGAGTTTGTCAAGATTTCGATGAGAAGCTGTCGAGATTACACTTTGTGTCCAGTATCGTAAGAAGCGGCATCAAAAACTCTTTCAAATAAGATATAATTCGTGAACATTGAAAGAGTATGGCTACCTCAAAATCCAGAATAACACAAAGCAGCCTAAAACTTTTTCAGAGTTTGTCAAGATTTCGATGAGAAGCTGTCGAGATTACACTTTGTGTCCAGTATCGTAAGAAGCGGCATCAAAAACTCTTTCAAATAAGATATAATTCGTGAACATTGAAAGAGTATGGCTACCTCAAAATCCAGAATAACACCCAGCAGCCTAAAACTTTTTCAGAGTTTGTCAAGATTTCGATGAGAAGCTGTCTAGATTACACTTTGTGTCTAGTATCGTAAGAAGCGGCATCAAAAACTCTTTCGAATGAGATATAATTCGTGAACATTGAAAGAGTATGGCTACCTCAAAATCCAGAATAACACCCAGCAGCCTAAAACTTTTTCAGAGTTTGTCAAGATTTCGATGAGAAGCTGTCTAGATTACACTTTGTGTCTAGTATCGTAAGAAGCGGCATCAAAAACTCTTTCGAATGAGATATAATTCGTGAACATTGAAAGAGTATGGCTACCTCAAAATCCAGAATAACACCCAGCAGCCTAAAACTTTTTCAGAGTTTGTCAAGATTTCGATGAGAAGCTGTCTAGATTACACTTTGTGTCTAGTATCGTAAGAAGCGGCATCAAAAACTCTTTCAAATGAGATATAATTCGTGAACATTGAAAGAGTACGGCTACCTCAAAATCCAGAATAACACCCAGCAGCCTAAAACTTTTTCAGAGTTTGTCAAGATTTCGATGAGAAGCTGTCTAGATTACACTTTGTGTCTAGTATCGTAAGAAGCGGCATCAAAAACTCTTTCGAATGAGATATAATTCGTGAACATTTAAAGAGTATGGCTACCTCAAAATCCAGAATAACACCCAGCAGCCTAAAACTTTTTCAGAGTTTGTCAAGATTTCGATGAGAAGCTGTCTAGATTACACTTTGTGTCTAGTATCGTAAGAAGCGGCATCAAAAACTCTTTCGAATGAGATATAATTCGTGAACATTGAAAGAGTATGGCTACCTCAAAATCCAGAATAACACCCAGCAGCCTAAAACTTTTTCAGTTCGTCAAGATTTCGATGAGAAGCTGTCTACATTACACTTTGTGCATTACATTACATTACATTACAGTACATTACAGTACATTACAATCAATTTTTTTTTACGATAAGCAATTGAAATTAGTGTTTAAATGGATTTGTTATACAATTTCCATTCTGATATTTGACTCTCCATTCCATAAATAAAGATTCTTTTGCTTGAATTGTTAATTGAAAGTACCCTCAACATATACTATAAAAATGTATACATAGTCATGTTTTTAAAAAAACATGCATTTTACTTTCCTCGTATTCGAAATGAAAAGTAGAGTGTTTAACTCGGGTGAAAGGCATCCTTTCTGCCTCGGACTATTGGCGCTCTCACTGCGTTCGAGCGCCAAAATACCTCGGTAGAATTTAATGCCTTTCATCCCTTGGTTAACAATCTACTATTCTGTAACTCTTTGAACATTTCATGATTTACATTTAAACGAGGAACGTACCCGCAGAGCTTAGACTTGTCTCGCGCAGTCATTGTACGTTGAAACTTCTTATCCAAGCTTGCTACGGTGAACTCGTAGGTATAAAACAGTTCCTTTTTAGTTTCGATCCCGACAAAAAGACAATTCGACACGATTTCTTTGCCAACAGGCTTCAAATTTAAACTTTCTATTATATCGCGACGTAAATAAGTCTTCTGTGCGCCCGAATCAATAAAGCATCGTACCGGTATACATTTCTTATCGTATTCCTGGGTTCGAATCCCGGCAGAGGCATTTATTTGCGTGATGGGCACGAATATTTGAAGGGTACACGGAAAGAACATGTCTAGTCACTTTTTTCGGAAAATGAGATTTTCATTTCAAAATGTAGAGCTCTTAATGAACTATTAGTTATATCTTTTGCTACCACTGTATAATATATGTAACACAACTTTTTTTTTAGTTAAAAAAGACCTGGTCACGGAATTACCATACATTTTGACATGGTTCCAAATTTTAAAACCGCGATTACTCAACATGTTACTAAATTGACTAGACATGTTCTTTCCGTGTACCCTTAATTTGTTCTTGCGTCTTGGATGTTTTTTATACAAATTCATTTGAAGTAAGAAGCGCCATGAAAAACTCTTTCAAATGAGGTATAATTCGTGAACATTGAAAGACCGTGGCTACCTCAAAATCCAGAATAACACCCAGCAGCCTAAAACTTTTTCAGAGTTTGTCAAGATTTCGATGAGAAGCTGTCGAGATTACACTTTGTGTCCAGTATCGTAAGAAGCGGCATCAAAAACTCTTTCAAATAAGATATAATTCGTGAACATTGAAAGAGTATGGCTACCTCAAAATCCAGAATAACACAAAGCAGCCTAAAACTTTTTCAGAGTTTGTCAAGATTTCGATGAGAAGCTGTCTAGATTACACTTTGTGTCTAGTATCGTAAGAAGCGGCATCAAAAACTCTTTCAAATGAGATATAATTCGTGAACATTGAAAGAGTATGGCTACCTCAAAATCCAGAATAACACCCAGCAGCCTAAAACTTTTTCAGAGTTTGTCAAGATTTCGATGAGAAGCTGTCTAGATTACACTTTGTGTCTAGTATCGTAAGAAGCGGCATCAAAAACTCTTTCGAATGAGATATAATTCGTGAACATTGAAAGAGTATGGCTACCTCAAAATCCAGAATAACACCCAGCAGCCTAAAACTTTTTCAGAGTTTGTCAAGATTTCGATGAGAAGCTGTCTAGATTACACTTTGTGTCTAGTATCGTAAGAAGCGGCATCAAAAACTCTTTCAAATGAGATATAATTCGTGAACATTGAAAGAGTATGGCTACCTCAAAATCCAGAATAACACCCAGCAGCCTAAAACTTTTTCAGAGTTTGTCAAGATTTCGATGAGAAGCTGTCTAGATTACACTTTGTGTCTAGTATCGTAAGAAGCGGCATCAAAAACTCTTTCAAATGAGATATAATTCGTGAACATTGAAAGAGTATGGCTACCTCAAAATCCAGAATAACACCCAGCAGCCTAAAACTTTTTCAGAGTTTGTCAAGATTTCGATGAGAAGCTGTCTAGATTACACTTTGTGTCTAGTATCGTAAGAAGCGGCATCAAAAACTCTTTCGAATGAGATATAATTCGTGAACATTGAAAGAGTATGGCTACCTCAAAATCCAGAATAACACCCAGCAGCCTAAAACTTTTTCAGAGTTTGTCAAGATTTCGATGAGAAGCTGTCTAGATTACACTTTGTGTCTAGTATCGTAAGAAGCGGCATCAAAAACTCTTTCGAATGAGATATAATTCGTGAACATTGAAAGAGTATGGCTACCTCAAAATCCAGAATAACACCCAGCAGCCTAAAACTTTTTCAGAGTTTGTCAAGATTTCGATGAGAAGCTGTCTAGATTACACTTTGTGTCTAGTATCGTAAGAAGCGGCATCAAAAACTCTTTCAAATGAGATATAATTCGTGAACATTGAAAGAGTACGGCTACCTCAAAATCCAGAATAACACCCAGCAGCCTAAAACTTTTTCAGAGTTTGTCAAGATTTCGATGAGAAGCTGTCTAGATTACACTTTGTGTCTAGTATCGTAAGAAGCGGCATCAAAAACTCTTTCGAATGAGATATAATTCGTGAACATTGAAAGAGTATGGCTACCTCAAAATCCAGAATAACACCCAGCAGCCTAAAACTTTTTCAGAGTTTGTCAAGATTTCGATGAGAAGCTGTCTAGATTACACTTTGTGTCTAGTATCGTAAGAAGCGGCATCAAAAACTCTTTCGAATGAGATATAATTCGTGAACATTGAAAGAGTATGGCTACCTCAAAATCCAGAATAACACCCAGCAGCCTAAAACTTTTTCAGTTCGTCAAGATTTCGATGAGAAGCTGTCTACATTACACTTTGTGCATTACATTACATTACATTACAGTACATTACAGTACATTACAATCAATTTTTTTTTACGATAAGCAATTGAAATTAGAGTTTAAATGGATTTGTTATACAATTTCCATTCTGATATTTGACTCTCCATTCCATAAATAAAGATTCTTTTGCTTGAATTGTTAATTGAAAGTACCCTCAACATATACTATAAAAATGTATACATAGTCATGTTTTTAAAAAAACATGCATTTTACTTTCCTCGTATTCGAAATGAAAAGTAGAGTGTTTAACTCGGGTGAAAGGCATCCTTTCTGCCTCGGACTATTGGCGCTCTCACTGCGTTCGAGCGCCAAAATACCTCGGTAGAATTTAATGCCTTTCATCCCTTGGTTAACAATCTACTATTCTGTAACTCTTTGAACATTTCATGATTTACATTTAAACGAGGAACGTACCCGCAGAGCTTAGACTTGTCTCGCGCAGTCATTGTACGTTGAAACTTCTTATCCAAGCTTGCTACGGTGAACTCGTAGGTATAAAACAGTTCCTTTTTAGTTTCGATCCCGACAAAAAGACAATTCGACACGATTTCTTTGCCAACAGGCTTCAAATTTAAACTTTCTATTATATCGCGACGTAAATAAGTCTTCTGTGCGCCCGAATCAATAAAGCATCGTACCGGTATACATTTCTTATCGTATTCCTGGGTTCGAATCCCGGCAGAGGCATTTATTTGCGTGATGGGCACGAATATTTGAAGGGTACACGGAAAGAACATGTCTAGTCACTTTTTTCGGAAAATGAGATTTTCATTTCAAAATGTAGAGCTCTTAATGAACTATTAGTTATATCTTTTGCTACCACTGTATAATATATGTAACACAACTTTTTTTTTAGTTAAAAAAGACCTGGTCACGGAATTACCATACATTTTGACATGGTTCCAAATTTTAAAACCGCGATTACTCAACATGTTACTAAATTGACTAGACATGTTCTTTCCGTGTACCCTTAATTTGTTCTTGCGTCTTGGATGTTTTTTATACAAATTCATTTGAAGTAAGAAGCGGCATGAAAAACTCTTTCAAATGAGGTATAATTCGTGAACATTGAAAGACCGTGGCTACCTCAAAATCCAGAATAACACCCAGCAGCCTAAAACTTTTTCAGAGTTTGTCAAGATTTAGATGAGAAGCTGTCGAGATTACACTTTGTGTCCAGTATCGTAAGAAGCGGCATCAAAAACTCTTTCAAATAAGATATAATTCGTGAACATTGAAAGAGTATGGCTACCTCAAAATCCAGAATAACACAAAGCAGCCTAAAACTTTTTCAGAGTTTGTCAAGATTTCGATGAGAAGCTGTCTAGATTACACTTTGTGTCTAGTATCGTAAGAAGCGGCATCAAAAACTCTTTCAAATGAGATATAATTCGTGAACATTGAAAGAGTATGGCTACCTCAAAATCCAGAATAACACCCAGCAGCCTAAAACTTTTTCAGAGTTTGTCAAGATTTCGATGAGAAGCTGTCTAGATTACACTTTGTGTCTAGTATCGTAAGAAGCGGCATCAAAAACTCTTTCAAATAAGATATAATTCGTGAACATTGAAAGAGTATGGCTACCTCAAAATCCAGAATAACACCCAGCAGCCTAAAACTTTTTCAGAGTTTGTCAAGATTTCGATGAGAAGCTGTCTAGATTACACTTTGTGTCTAGTATCGTAAGAAGCGGCATCAAAAACTCTTTCAAATGAGATATAATTCGTGAACATTGAAAGAGTATGGCTACCTCAAAATCCAGAATAACACCCAGCAGCCTAAAACTTTTTCAGAGTTTGTCAAGATTTCGATGAGAAGCTGTCTAGATTACACTTTGTGTCTAGTATCGTAAGAAGCGGCATCAAAAACTCTTTCAAATGAGATATAATTCGTGAACATTGAAAGAGTACGGCTACCTCAAAATCCAGAATAACACCCAGCAGCCTAAAACTTTTTCAGAGTTTGTCAAGATTTCGATGAGAAGCTGTCTAGATTACACTTTGTGTCTAGTATCGTAAGAAGCGGCATCAAAAACTCTTTCAAATGAGATATAATTCGTGAACATTGAAAGAGTATGGCTACCTCAAAATCCAGAATAACACCCAGCAGCCTAAAACTTTTTCAGAGTTTGTCAAGATTTCGATGAGAAGCTGTCTAGATTACACTTTGTGTCTAGTATCGTAAGAAGCGGCATCAAAAACTCTTTCGAATGAGATATAATTCGTGAACATTGAAAGAGTATGGCTACCTCAAAATCCAGAATAACACCCAGCAGCCTAAAACTTTTTCAGTTCGTCAAGATTTCGATGAGAGGCTGTCTACATTACACTTTGTGCATTACATTACATTACATTACAGTACATTACAATCAATTTTTTTTTACGATAAGCAATTGAAATTAGAGTTTAAATGGATTTGTTATACAATTTCCATTCTGATATTTGACTCTCCATTCCATAAATAAAGATTCTTTTGCTTGAATTGTTAATTGAAAGTACCCTCAACATATACTATAAAAATGTATACATAGTCATGTTTTTAAAAAAACATGCATTTTACTTTCCTCGTATTCGAAATGAAAAGTAGAGTGTTTAACTCGGGTGAAAGGCATCCTTTCTGCCTCGGACTATTGGCGCTCTCACTGCGTTCGAGCGCCAAAATACCTCGGTAGAAATTAATGCCTTTCATCCCTTGGTTAACAATCTACTATTCTGTAACTCTTTGAACATTTCATGATTTACATTTAAACGAGGAACGTACCCGCAGAGCTTAGACTTGTCTCGCGCAGTCATTGTACGTTGAAACTTCTTATCCAAGCTTGCTACGGTGAACTCGTAGGTATAAAACAGTTCCTTTTTAGTTTCGATCCCGACAAAAAGACAATTCGACACGATTTCTTTTCCAACAGGCTTCAAATTTAAACTTTCTATTATATCGCGACGTAAATAAGTCTTCTGTGCGCCCGAATCAATAAAGCATCGTACCGGTATACATTTCTTATCGTATTCCTGGGTTCGAATCCCGGCAGAGGCATTTATTTGCGTGATGGGCACGAATATTTGAAGGGTACACGGAAAGAACATGTCTAGTCACTTTTTTCGGAAAATGAGATTTTCATTTCAAAATGTAGAGCTCTTAATGAACTATTAGTTATATCTTTTGCTACCACTGTATAATATATGTAACACAACTTTTTTTTTAGTTAAAAAAGACCTGGTCACGGAATTACCATACATTTTGACATGGTTCCAAATTTTAAAACCGCGATTACTCAACATGTTACTAAATTGACTAGACATGTTCTTTCCGTGTACCCTTAATTTGTTCTTGCGTCTTGGATGTTTTTTATACAAATTCATTTGAAGTAAGAAGCGGCATGAAAAACTCTTTCAAATGAGGTATAATTCGTGAACATTGAAAGACCGTGGCTACCTCAAAATCCAGAATAACACCCAGCAGCCTAAAACTTTTTCAGAGTTTGTCAAGATTTCGATGAGAAGCTGTCGAGATTACACTTTGTGTCCAGTATCGTAAGAAGCGGCATCAAAAACTCTTTCAAATAAGATATAATTCGTGAACATTGAAAGAGTATGGCTACCTCAAAATCCAGAATAACACAAAGCAGCCTAAAACTTTTTCAGAGTTTGTCAAGATTTCGATGAGAAGCTGTCTAGATTACACTTTGTGTCTAGTATCGTAAGAAGCGGCATCAAAAACTCTTTCAAATGAGATATAATTCGTGAACATTGAAAGAGTATGGCTACCTCAAAATCCAGAATAACACCCAGCAGCCTAAAACTTTTTCAGAGTTTGTCAAGATTTCGATGAGAAGCTGTCTAGATTACACTTTGTGTCTAGTATCGTAAGAAGCGGCATCAAAAACTCTTTCGAATGAGATATAATTCGTGAACATTGAAAGAGTATGGCTACCTCAAAATCCAGAATAACACCCAGCAGCCTAAAACTTTTTCAGAGTTTGTCAAGATTTCGATGAGAAGCTGTCTAGATTACACTTTGTGTCTAGTATCGTAAGAAGCGGCATCAAAAACTCTTTCAAATGAGATATAATTCGTGAACATTGAAAGAGTATGGCTACCTCAAAATCCAGAATAACACCCAGCAGCCTAAAACTTTTTCAGAGTTTGTCAAGATTTCGATGAGAAGCTGTCTAGATTACACTTTGTGTCTAGTATCGTAAGAAGCGGCATCAAAAACTCTTTCAAATGAGATATAATTCGTGAACATTGAAAGAGTATGGCTACCTCAAAATCCAGAATAACACCCAGCAGCCTAAAACTTTTTCAGAGTTTGTCAAGATTTCGATGAGAAGCTGTCTAGATTACACTTTGTGTCTAGTATCGTAAGAAGCGGCATCAAAAACTCTTTCAAATGAGATATAATTCGTGAACATTGAAAGAGTATGGCTACCTCAAAATCCAGAATAACACCCAGCAGCCTAAAACTTTTTCAGAGTTTGTCAAGATTTCGATGAGAAGCTGTCTAGATTACACTTTGTGTCTAGTATCGTAAGAAGCGGCATCAAAAACTCTTTCAAATAAGATATAATTCGTGAACATTGAAAGAGTATGGCTACCTCAAAATCCAGAATAACACCCAGCAGCCTAAAACTTTTTCAGTTTGTCAGATTTCGATGAGAAGCTGTCTACATTACACTTTGTGTCTAGTATCGTAAGAAGCGGCATCAAAAACTCTTTCAAATGAGATATAATTCGTGAACATTGAAAGAGTATGGCTACCTCAAAATCCAGAATAACACCCAGCAGCCTAAAACTTTTTCAGAGTTTGTCAAGATTTCGATGAGAAGCTGTCTAGATTACACTTTGTGTCTAGTATCGTAAGAAGCGGCATCAAAAACTCTTTCAAATGAGATATAATTCGTGAACATTGAAAGAGTACGGCTACCTCAAAATCCAGAATAACACCCAGCAGCCTAAAACTTTTTCAGAGTTTGTCAAGATTTCGATGAGAAGCTGTCTAGATTACACTTTGTGTCTAGTATCGTAAGAAGCGGCATCAAAAACTCTTTCAAATAAGATATAATTCGTGAACATTGAAAGAGTATGGCTACCTCAAAATCCAGAATAACACCCAGCAGCCTAAAACTTTTTCAGTTTGTCAGATTTCGATGAGAAGCTGTCTACATTACACTTTGTGTCTAGTATCGTAAGAAGCGGCATCAAAAACTCTTTCAAATGACATATAATTCGTGAACATTGAAAGAGTATGGCTACCTCAAAATCCAGAATAACACCCAGCAGCCTAAAACTTTTTCAGAGTTTGTCAAGATTTCGATGAGAAGCTGTCTAGATTACACTTTGTGTCTAGTATCGTAAGAAGCGGCATCAAAAACTCTTTCAAATGAGATATAATTCGTGAAAAAGTTTTAGGCTGCTGGGTGTTATTCTGGATTTTGAGGTAGCCATACTCTTTCAATGTTCACGAATTATATCTCATTTGAAAGAGTTTTTGATGCCGCTTCTTACGATACTAGACACAAAGTGTAATCTAGACAGCTTCTCATCGAAATCTTGACAAACTCTGAAAAAGTTTTAGGCTGCTGGGTGTTATTCTGGATTTTGAGGTAGCCATACTCTTTCAATGTTCACGAATTATATCTCATTCGAAAGAGTTTTTGATGCCGCTTCTTACGATACTAGACACAAAGTGTAATCTAGACAGCTTCTCATCGAAATCTTGACAAACTCTGAAAAAGTTTTAGGCTGCTGGGTGTTATTCTGGATTTTGAGGTAGCCATACTCTTTCAATGTTCACGAATTATATCTCATTCGAAAGAGTTTTTGATGCCGCTTCTTACGATACTAGACACAAAGTGTAATCTAGACAGCTTCTCATCGAAATCTTGACAAACTCTGAAAAAGTTTTAGGCTGCTGGGTGTTATTCTGGATTTTGAGGTAGCCATACTCTTTCAATGTTCACGAATTATATCTTATTTGAAAGAGTTTTTGATGCCGCTTCTTACGATACTGGACACAAAGTGTAATCTCGACAGCTTCTCATCGAAATCTTGACAAACTCTGAAAAAGTTTTAGGCTGCTTTGTGTTATTCTGGATTTTGAGGTAGCCATACTCTTTCAATGTTCACGAATTATATCTTATTTGAAAGAGTTTTTGATGCCGCTTCTTACGATACTGGACACAAAGTGTAATCTCGACAGCTTCTCATCGAAATCTTGACAAACTCTGAAAAAGTTTTAGGCTGCTGGGTGTTATTCTGGATTTTGAGGTAGCCACGGTCTTTCAATGTTCACGAATTATACCTCATTTGAAAGAGTTTTTCATGCCGCTTCTTACTTCAAATGAATTTGTATAAAAAACATCCAAGACGCAAGAACAAATTAAGGGTACACGGAAAGAACATGTCTAGTCAATTTAGTAACATGTTGAGTAATCGCGGTTTTAAAATTTGGAACCATGTCAAAATGTATGGTAATTCCGTGACCAGGTCTTTTTTAACTAAAAAAAAAGTTGTGTTACATATATTATACAGTGGTAGCAAAAGATATAACATTTTGAAATGAAAATCTCATTTTCCGAAAAAAGTGACTAGACATGTTCTTTCCGTGTACCCTTCAAATATTCGTGCCCATCACGCAAATAAATGCCTCTGCCGGGATTCGAACCCAGGAATACGATAAGAAATGTATACCGGTACGATGCTTTATTGATTCGGGCGCACAGAAGACTTATTTACGTCGCGATATAATAGAAAGTTTAAATTTGAAGCCTGTTGGAAAAGAAATCGTGTCGAATTGTCTTTTTGTCGGGATCGAAACTAAAAAGGAACTGTTTTATACCTACGAGTTCACCGTAGCAAGCTTGGATAAGAAGTTTCAACGTACAATGACTGCGCGAGACAAGTCTAAGCTCTGCGGGTACGTTCCTCGTTTAAATGTAAATCATGAAATGTTCAAAGAGTTACAGAATAGTAGATTGTTAACCAAGGGATGAAAGGCATTAATTTCTACCGAGGTATTTTGGCGCTCGAACGCAGTGAGAGCGCCAATAGTCCGAGGCAGAAAGGATGCCTTTCACCCGAGTTAAACACTCTACTTTTCATTTCGAATACGAGGAAAGTAAAATGCATGTTTTTTTAAAAACATGACTATGTATACATTTTTATAGTATATGTTGAGGGTACTTTCAATTAACAATTCAAGCAAAAGAATCTTTATTTATGGAATGGAGAGTCAAATATCAGAATGGAAATTGTATAACAAATCCATTTAAACTCTAATTTCAATTGCTTATCGTAAAAAAAAATTGATTGTAATGTACTGTAATGTACTGTAATGTAATGTAATGTAATGCACAAAGTGTAATGTAGACAGCCTCTCATCGAAATCTTGACGAACTGAAAAAGTTTTAGGCTGCTGGGTGTTATTCTGGATTTTGAGGTAGCCATACTCTTTCAATGTTCACGAATTATATCTCATTCGAAAGAGTTTTTGATGCCGCTTCTTACGATACTAGACACAAAGTGTAATCTAGACAGCTTCTCATCGAAATCTTGACAAACTCTGAAAAAGTTTTAGGCTGCTGGGTGTTATTCTGGATTTTGAGGTAGCCATACTCTTTCAATGTTCACGAATTATATCTCATTTGAAAGAGTTTTTGATGCCGCTTCTTACGATACTAGACACAAAGTGTAATCTAGACAGCTTCTCATCGAAATCTTGACAAACTCTGAAAAAGTTTTAGGCTGCTGGGTGTTATTCTGGATTTTGAGGTAGCCGTACTCTTTCAATGTTCACGAATTATATCTCATTTGAAAGAGTTTTTGATGCCGCTTCTTACGATACTAGACACAAAGTGTAATCTAGACAGCTTCTCATCGAAATCTTGACAAACTCTGAAAAAGTTTTAGGCTGCTGGGTGTTATTCTGGATTTTGAGGTAGCCATACTCTTTCAATGTTCACGAATTATATCTCATTTGAAAGAGTTTTTGATGCCGCTTCTTACGATACTAGACACAAAGTGTAATCTAGACAGCTTCTCATCGAAATCTTGACAAACTCTGAAAAAGTTTTAGGCTGCTGGGTGTTATTCTGGATTTTGAGGTAGCCATACTCTTTCAATGTTCACGAATTATATCTTATTTGAAAGAGTTTTTGATGCCGCTTCTTACGATACTAGACACAAAGTGTAATCTAGACAGCTTCTCATCGAAATCTTGACAAACTCTGAAAAAGTTTTAGGCTGCTGGGTGTTATTCTGGATTTTGAGGTAGCCATACTCTTTCAATGTTCACGAATTATATCTCATTTGAAAGAGTTTTTGATGCCGCTTCTTACGATACTAGACACAAAGTGTAATCTAGACAGCTTCTCATCGAAATCTTGACAAACTCTGAAAAAGTTTTAGGCTGCTGGGTGTTATTCTGGATTTTGAGGTAGCCATACTCTTTCAATGTTCACGAATTATATCTCATTTGAAAGAGTTTTTGATGCCGCTTCTTACGATACTAGACACAAAGTGTAATCTAGACAGCTTCTCATCGAAATCTTGACAAACTCTGAAAAAGTTTTAGGCTGCTGGGTGTTATTCTGGATTTTGAGGTAGCCATACTCTTTCAATGTTCACGAATTATATCTCATTTGAAAGAGTTTTTGATGCCGCTTCTTACGATACTAGACACAAAGTGTAATCTAGACAGCTTCTCATCGAAATCTTGACAAACTCTGAAAAAGTTTTAGGCTGCTGGGTGTTATTCTGGATTTTGAGGTAGCCATACTCTTTCAATGTTCACGAATTATATCTCATTTGAAAGAGTTTTTGATGCCGCTTCTTACGATACTAGACACAAAGTGTAATCTAGACAGCTTCTCATCGAAATCTTGACAAACTCTGAAAAAGTTTTAGGCTGCTGGGTGTTATTCTGGATTTTGAGGTAGCCATACTCTTTCAATGTTCACGAATTATATCTCATTCGAAAGAGTTTTTGATGCCGCTTCTTACGATACTAGACACAAAGTGTAATCTAGACAGCTTCTCATCGAAATCTTGACAAACTCTGAAAAAGTTTTAGGCTGCTGGGTGTTATTCTGGATTTTGAGGTAGCCATACTCTTTCAATGTTCACGAATTATATCTCATTTGAAAGAGTTTTTGATGCCGCTTCTTACGATACTAGACACAAAGTGTAATCTAGACAGCTTCTCATCGAAATCTTGACAAACTCTGAAAAAGTTTTAGGCTGCTTTGTGTTATTCTGGATTTTGAGGTAGCCATACTCTTTCAATGTTCACGAATTATATCTTATTTGAAAGAGTTTTTGATGCCGCTTCTTACGATACTGGACACAAAGTGTAATCTCGACAGCTTCTCATCGAAATCTTGACAAACTCTGAAAAAGTTTTAGGCTGCTGGGTGTTATTCTGGATTTTGAGGTAGCCACGGTCTTTCAATGTTCACGAATTATACCTCATTTGAAAGAGTTTTTCATGCCGCTTCTTACTTCAAATGAATTTGTATAAAAAACATCCAAGACGCAAGAACAAATTAAGGGTACACGGAAAGAACATGTCTAGTCAATTTAGTAACATGTTGAGTAATCGCGGTTTTAAAATTTGGAACCATGTCAAAATGTATGGTAATTCCGTGACCAGGTCTTTTTTAACTAAAAAAAAAGTTGTGTTACATATATTATACAGTGGTAGCAAAAGATATAACTAATAGTTCATTAAGAGCTCTACATTTTGAAATGAAAATCTCATTTTCCGAAAAAAGTGACTAGACATGTTCTTTCCGTGTACCCTTCAAATATTCGTGCCCATCACGCAAATAAATGCCTCTGCCGGGATTCGAACCCAGGAATACGATAAGAAATGTATACCGGTACGATGCTTTATTGATTCGGGCGCACAGAAGACTTATTTACGTCGCGATATAATAGAAAGTTTAAATTTGAAGCCTGTTGGCAAAGAAATCGTGTCGAATTGTCTTTTTGTCGGGATCGAAACTAAAAAGGAACTGTTTTATACCTACGAGTTCACCGTAGCAAGCTTGGATAAGAAGTTTCAACGTACAATGACTGCGCGAGACAAGTCTAAGCTCTGCGGGTACGTTCCTCGTTTAAATGTAAATCATGAAATGTTCAAAGAGTTACAGAATAGTAGATTGTTAACCAAGGGATGAAAGGCATTAAATTCTACCGAGGTATTTTGGCGCTCGAACGCAGTGAGAGCGCCAATAGTCCGAGGCAGAAAGGATGCCTTTCACCCGAGTTAAACACTCTACTTTTCATTTCGAATACGAGGAAAGTAAAATGCATGTTTTTTTAAAAACATGACTATGTATACATTTTTATAGTATATGTTGAGGGTACTTTCAATTAACAATTCAAGCAAAAGAATCTTTATTTATGGAATGGAGAGTCAAATATCAGAATGGAAATTGTATAACAAATCCATTTAAACTCTAATTTCAATTGCTTATCGTAAAAAAAAATTGATTGTAATGTACTGTAATGTACTGTAATGTAATGTAATGTAATGCACAAAGTGTAATGTAGACAGCTTCTCATCGAAATCTTGACGAACTGAAAAAGTTTTAGGCTGCTGGGTGTTATTCTGGATTTTGAGGTAGCCATACTCTTTCAATGTTCACGAATTATATCTCATTCGAAAGAGTTTTTGATGCCGCTTCTTACGATACTAGACACAAAGTGTAATCTAGACAGCTTCTCATCGAAATCTTGACAAACTCTGAAAAAGTTTTAGGCTGCTGGGTGTTATTCTGGATTTTGAGGTAGCCATACTCTTTCAATGTTCACGAATTATATCTCATTCGAAAGAGTTTTTGATGCCGCTTCTTACGATACTAGACACAAAGTGTAATCTAGACAGCTTCTCATCGAAATCTTGACAAACTCTGAAAAAGTTTTAGGCTGCTGGGTGTTATTCTGGATTTTGAGGTAGCCGTACTCTTTCAATGTTCACGAATTATATCTCATTTGAAAGAGTTTTTGATGCCGCTTCTTACGATACTAGACACAAAGTGTAATCTAGACAGCTTCTCATCGAAATCTTGACAAACTCTGAAAAAGTTTTAGGCTGCTGGGTGTTATTCTGGATTTTGAGGTAGCCATACTCTTTCAATGTTCACGAATTATATCTCATTCGAAAGAGTTTTTGATGCCGCTTCTTACGATACTAGACACAAAGTGTAATCTAGACAGCTTCTCATCGAAATCTTGACAAACTCTGAAAAAGTTTTAGGCTGCTGGGTGTTATTCTGGATTTTGAGGTAGCCATACTCTTTCAATGTTCACGAATTATATCTCATTCGAAAGAGTTTTTGATGCCGCTTCTTACGATACTAGACACAAAGTGTAATCTAGACAGCTTCTCATCGAAATCTTGACAAACTCTGAAAAAGTTTTAGGCTGCTGGGTGTTATTCTGGATTTTGAGGTAGCCATACTCTTTCAATGTTCACGAATTATATCTCATTTGAAAGAGTTTTTGATGCCGCTTCTTACGATACTAGACACAAAGTGTAATCTAGACAGCTTCTCATCGAAATCTTGACAAACTCTGAAAAAGTTTTAGGCTGCTTTGTGTTATTCTGGATTTTGAGGTAGCCATACTCTTTCAATGTTCACGAATTATATCTTATTTGAAAGAGTTTTTGATGCCGCTTCTTACGATACTGGACACAAAGTGTAATCTCGACAGCTTCTCATCGAAATCTTGACAAACTCTGAAAAAGTTTTAGGCTGCTGGGTGTTATTCTGGATTTTGAGGTAGCCACGGTCTTTCAATGTTCACGAATTATACCTCATTTGAAAGAGTTTTTCATGCCGCTTCTTACTTCAAATGAATTTGTATAAAAAACATCCAAGACGCAAGAACAAATTAAGGGTACACGGAAAGAACATGTCTAGTCAATTTAGTAACATGTTGAGTAATCGCGGTTTTAAAATTTGGAACCATGTCAAAATGTATGGTAATTCCGTGACCAGGTCTTTTTTAACTAAAAAAAAGTTGTGTTACATATATTATACAGTGGTAGCAAAAGATATAACATTTTGAAATGAAAATCTCATTTTCCGAAAAAAGTGACTAGACATGTTCTTTCCGTGTACCCTTCAAATATTCGTGCCCATCACGCAAATAAATGCCTCTGCCGGGATTCGAACCCAGGAATACGATAAGAAATGTATACCGGTACGATGCTTTATTGATTCGGGCGCACAGAAGACTTATTTACGTCGCGATATAATAGAAAGTTTAAATTTGAAGCCTGTTGGCAAAGAAATCGTGTCGAATTGTCTTTTTGTCGGGATCGAAACTAAAAAGGAACTGTTTTATACCTACGAGTTCACCGTAGCAAGCTTGGATAAGAAGTTTCAACGTACAATGACTGCGCGAGACAAGTCTAAGCTCTGCGGGTACGTTCCTCGTTTAAATGTAAATCATGAAATGTTCAAAGAGTTACAGAATAGTAGATTGTTAACCAAGGGATGAAAGGCATTAATTTCTACCGAGGTATTTTGGCGCTCGAACGCAGTGAGAGCGCCAATAGTCCGAGGCAGAAAGGATGCCTTTCACCCGAGTTAAACACTCTACTTTTCATTTCGAATACGAGGAAAGTAAAATGCATGTTTTTTTAAAAACATGACTATGTATACATTTTTATAGTATATGTTGAGGGTACTTTCAATTAACAATTCAAGCAAAAGAATCTTTATTTATGGAATGGAGAGTCAAATATCAGAATGGAAATTGTATAACAAATCCATTTAAACTCTAATTTCAATTGCTTATCGTAAAAAAAAATTGATTGTAATGTACTGTAATGTACTGTAATGTAATGTAATGTAATGTAATGCACAAAGTATAATGTAGACAGCCTCTCATCGAAATCTTGACGAACTGAAAAAGTTTTAGGCTGCTGGGTGTTATTCTGGATTTTGAGGTAGCCATACTCTTTCAATGTTCACGAATTATATCTCATTCGAAAGAGTTTTTGATGCCGCTTCTTACGATACTAGACACAAAGTGTAATCTAGACAGCTTCTCATCGAAATCTTGACAAACTCTGAAAAAGTTTTAGGCTGCTGGGTGTTATTCTGGATTTTGAGGTAGCCATACTCTTTCAATGTTCACGAATTATATCTCATTTGAAAGAGTTTTTGATGCCGCTTCTTACGATACTAGACACAAAGTGTAATGTAGACAGCTTCTCATCGAAATCTGACAAACTGAAAAAGTTTTAGGCTGCTGGGTGTTATTCTGGATTTTGAGGTAGCCATACTCTTTCAATGTTCACGAATTATATCTTATTTGAAAGAGTTTTTGATGCCGCTTCTTACGATACTAGACACAAAGTGTAATCTAGACAGCTTCTCATCGAAATCTTGACAAACTCTGAAAAAGTTTTAGGCTGCTGGGTGTTATTCTGGATTTTGAGGTAGCCATACTCTTTCAATGTTCACGAATTATATCTCATTTGAAAGAGTTTTTGATGCCGCTTCTTACGATACTAGACACAAAGTGTAATGTAGACAGCTTCTCATCGAAATCTGACAAACTGAAAAAGTTTTAGGCTGCTGGGTGTTATTCTGGATTTTGAGGTAGCCATACTCTTTCAATGTTCACGAATTATATCTTATTTGAAAGAGTTTTTGCTGCCGCTTCTTACGATACTAGACACAAAGTGTAATCTAGACAGCTTCTCATCGAAATCTTGACAAACTCTGAAAAAGTTTTAGGCTGCTGGGTGTTATTCTGGATTTTGAGGTAGCCATACTCTTTCAATGTTCACGAATTATATCTCATTTGAAAGAGTTTTTGATGCCGCTTCTTACGATACTAGACACAAAGTGTAATCTAGACAGCTTCTCATCGAAATCTTGACAAACTCTGAAAAAGTTTTAGGCTGCTGGGTGTTATTCTGGATTTTGAGGTAGCCATACTCTTTCAATGTTTACGAATTATATCTCATTTGAAAGAGTTTTTGATGCCGCTTCTTACGATACTAGACACAAAGTGTAATCTAGACAGCTTCTCATCGAAATCTTGACAAACTCTGAAAAAGTTTTAGGCTGCTGGGTGTTATTCTGGATTTTGAGGTAGCCATACTCTTTCAATGTTCACGAATTATATCTCATTTGAAAGAGTTTTTGATGCCGCTTCTTACGATACTAGACACAAAGTGTAATCTAGACAGCTTCTCATCGAAATCTTGACAAACTCTGAAAAAGTTTTAGGCTGCTGGGTGTTATTCTGGATTTTGAGGTAGCCGTACTCTTTCAATGTTCACGAATTATATCTCATTTGAAAGAGTTTTTGATGCCGCTTCTTACGATACTAGACACAAAGTGTAATCTAGACAGCTTCTCATCGAAATCTTGACAAACTCTGAAAATGTTTTAGGCTGCTGGGTGTTATTCTGGATTTTGAGGAAGCCATACTCTTTCAATGTTCACGAATTATACCTCATTTGAAAGAGTTTTTGATGCCGCTTCTTACGATACTAGACACAAAGTGTAATCTAGACAGCTTCTCATCGAAATCTTGACAAACTCTGAAAAAGTTTTAGGCTGCTGGGTGTTATTCTGGATTTTGAGGTAGCCATACTCTTTCAATGTTCACAAATTATATCTCATTTGAAAGAGTTTTTGATGCCGCTTCTTACGATACTAGACACAAAGTGTAATCTAGACAGCTTCTCATCGAAATCTTGACAAACTCTGAAAAAGTTTTAGGCTGCTGGGTGTTATTCTGGATTTTGAGGTAGCCATACTCTTTCAATGTTCACGAATTATATCTCATTTGAAAGAGTTTTGGATGCCGCTTCTTACGATACTAGACACAAAGTGTAATGTAGACAGCTTCTCATCGAAATCTGACAAACTGAAAAAGTTTTAGGCTGCTGGGTGTTATTCTGGATTTTGAGGTAGCCATACTCTTTCAATGTTCACGAATTATATCTCATTTGAAAGAGTTTTTGATGCCGCTTCTTACGATACTAGACACAAAGTGTAATCTAGACAGCTTCTCATCGAAATCTTGACAAACTCTGAAAAAGTTTTAGGCTGCTGGGTGTTATTCTGGATTTTGAGGTAGCCATACTCTTTCAATGTTCACGAATTATATCTCATTTGAAAGAGTTTTGGATGCCGCTTCTTACGATACTAGACACAAAGTGTAATGTAGACAGCTTCTCATCGAAATCTGACAAACTGAAAAAGTTTTAGGCTGCTGGGTGTTATTCTGGATTTTGAGGTAGCCATACTCTTTCAATGTTCACGAATTATATCTTATTTGAAAGAGTTTTTGATGCCGCTTCTTACGATACTAGACACAAAGTGTAATCTAGACAGCTTCTCATCGAAATCTTGACAAACTCTGAAAAAGTTTTAGGCTGCTGGGTGTTATTCTGGATTTTGAGGTAGCCATACTCTTTCAATGTTCACGACTTATACCTCATTTGAAAGAGTTTTTTATGCCGCTTCTTACGATACTAGAAGCAATGTGTAATCTGGACAGTGTCCCTAAAAATAACGAAACCATTGAAGAAACGTTGTAGGCTGCCTGTTTGTGAAGTTAGCTGCCCTATGTGTTTTGTGAATAATTTGGCCCTTTTTGGGCTTAACACTTTCAGTTGTGATAAAAAAGTCAAATTTCTTTTAAAAACATGTTGTATATGCTCTTGAAAATGCTTAATATGTGAGTGTACAGGAGGTATATAAAATGACATCTTAATTTGGTTGGATTATCTTGGGCTGCCAGCTTTAGGCTGCTAACTTCACGCCGGTAAAGTTGCAAACAAACAAACACAAAGTTAAACAAAAAGATAAAATAATGTATCTTTTTTTTTAATAGTCATCATAAACTATCGCCATGCATGTTCGCTTTTCGGATAGTATCTAAGTTTAAGTTTAGTTTAAGTTTAAGTTTAAGTTTAGTTTAAGTTTAAGTTTAGTTTTTTAAGTGCATAAATGTTTAAAATGTAAAAATGAGCGCTATCTCGCCAACAAACTGCAATCGCAGTTTGGCGAGGAATATAATTATAAGAAAATTGTTGTGATGTACATTGCGATAAATAAATTAAAAAAAAAAAAAAAAAAACCAATGTAAAATGGCGTAGGAATTTCACGGAAAATCGTATCAAGCGAGTTTTAACAGTAAAATACAGAGTAATATATCTGTTTATTACTGAGAAAATATATCTCGATATGGGACAGTTCCGTATCAGTGCGTCGAATGGCAAAAAAGTAACTTTTGTTTTGACCTCTAGTATGCGTGTGCCAAACGGCTAAACTGTACATCGATTTGCGGTTTTTAATGCGTACAGCTTGCACTATCTGTCTCTACTCGTCTCGCGGTGCACAAATAAATACCATGGACAGAAGTCACATGCCTATGGAGACATTGGAGACGGATCATATTTGTAATAGTGATGACATAACAGTAGTGCGTTAATCACAATCACAGAACCCTCATCGCGCAAGCCCGTCTCGCACTTGACCTGGTTTTTTTTATGACTCGCGTTTTCGCCCGACCCTGGGCTGATTGCACAGATTAATACACGTCGCGATGGAACGCCTTTATTTTACGATGTTTAAATTAATAAGCCGGAGTTTACGAGCTCTCAAACCTCCTTTTTCATTTACGTCTAGCCGAGATTGGGGTGGCCAGGGATCATTGGAATTGGAGGTAAAAAATGTTTTATGAGAAAATACTGAATGTAGAACGTGCAACGTACATTGTGCAACGAGGGGGGGTAAGTATAATTTTGCAAACGAGGTCTATAGATTCACGGCAGCCGCAGGCTGGAGTGAATTAAAGACTCGAGGTTGCAATATTTTTACCCCCGAAGTGACACACAATGTTTTTCATCACACTTGCAAAAAAACCGGCCAAGTGCGAGTCGGACTCGCGCACTGAGGGTTCCGTACTTTTTAGTATTTGTTGTTATAGCGGCGGCAGAAATACATCATCTGTTAAAATTTCAACTGTCTAGCTATCATGGCTCATGAGATACAGCCTGGTGACAGACAGACGGACAGCGAAGTCTTAGTAATAGGGTCCCGTTTTTACCTTTTGGGTACGGAACCCTAAAAACTAAATTTTGTGCAAAATAATTCTTAAGGCGGTTCCCTGAGCCAGAAGGCGAAAAATCTCCTTATATGATCATGTTTTTCTAAGAGGCGTTGATATTCGTAGACGTGGAAAAAATATATGTAGTTCTTGACTATATTATCTTTAACAACATAGCTTCCGATACACGAATTATGACACTTCGCTCGATACAATTAATTCCCAAAGTCACCTCTAACTCGAACTTTTAATCCTACTTTACTCGGTTATTTATTATGTGATACTATAAACTAAAAAAGAAGAAAAAACAATGTTAACGTAAATAGTAATTTCATAGCTTTAGAATTTCGATATTGTAAGGTAACGTTTTTAAAATAAATAAAAACCGACAAAATTCGATCAAAATTGACACTTGGCGCGTATGTTCTTTTCCGTTCTTTCTTGCGAAATGTGACAAAGACAGCGGCAAACCGATGGAACGGCCTTAAGTACGGTGACATTTCAGAGATTTGTCCGCCATATTATCAAAGGAGATGACATGAAAGAAAAGGTCACTCCCAAAGTAGGCCGGTCCGCACAGTTCAAAATGTATGAGAAATCTACATTAATTCTCACATTAGAGATTTTTTGAGATGTGATTACCTATGTTACAAATAATATATTTTGAAAAAAATCTCCACAAAATATGTCAATTTGTTTTTATAAATCCAAATTATTACTAAAATAGAGAAATAAACCAAAACATCAATCCCCACACTAGAGATTTTCTAATATGCTGTTCTCAGGCATATACTCATTAAGTATTTATATTTTCTTCCAGCTTGGCACAGAAACCTGCCCCCAATAACTTTCTTTATTAAATTTTTTTTTTTACATAAAAATAACAACTAATGTGTACATAAAAATTACATGTTAATTAAGCTCTTTATATTTACTATATTCTACAAAAAAATCTCTAACGTAAATGAATCCGTTTAATTACTATTAACCATTTTTGTTTCGATTTTTTTTTTGTTGCTTATAGAAAATGGACACTCGACTTTTGTTTCACCTTCATAAATCTCTTACTCATGTTAGTGTAATAACAAAAAAAAATCTCACGTATATGTAATATTGTATGGAATACAACCATAATTATTACGACGTCCAAGCTATTTAAATTACCCACGCAGGCACTAACTGACGGGTACTGATTCACTGTGGAGAACGTTTGATCGACTTCCATATCTCCGTCTCACTTCAATGTTCGCGGTAGACGATCGGTCCGCTTGAACTGCCGAGAGTTCGCGATGCGGTCGACCGTTAATTCTCCCATGACTAACTTACCCAGTTTCATCGGTACGCGTAACGATTGTTTACGCATGTTTAATTTTGATTGCGCGCTTACTTAACACACCTCAGGCAAAGCTCCGATAAAACGCGCAATGCATACATTGCGGCATATATCTCACGTATGTCAGCTATGAGGCTATGACATAACAATGACAGACAGTGGCAGTTAGTGCCAAATTAGAATACAGACTTTTTTACCAACCATAAAGTTTAGTGCAAAGAGAATTTTAAACTCCTTAGTGAAAACCACACGGTTTGTACGAAATTGAGCGTTAAGCTATGCTATGCTAATAAAGATGATGGTGTGATTTACGGAAATTAATAATAGATATAATTTATTTTATTGTATAATACATTCCCGTTTCATTTACACCCAATATTATATCTTTTTCCGTAATCAAATGCGTTTATAATTACTGTAACCATCTGTGTAGTGTACCATAATATACGCGATGGTTTGTCCTCCGGGCCCAAAATCGATGATCCCCTTTGATTATTTATTTTAAATGAACGTCAAAATCCAGACAGGAAATTTGATTATGACATTTACGGCTACTGCCATAGCAGTCGACAGCAATGTCGCGCTTCAATATTGCTGCAGTCGACTGCATTGCTGCAGAAAACGTGAAAAAGGTCATTCAATTCAATGGGTTATGAGATGAAATGACGCAATAATGAAACTTTAGTTAATTAACAATATTATATTAAATCATTATTACATACTATTTTACTCGCAAAAAGGTTTACTACCAACATACTTCTTGGTGCCCAAATGAAATAAATAGTACATTTCGATGCTAGTGCGGAAAGTATGTCATTACTTCACGAGTACCGAGATAGGTATCTTGGCAAGACTCGGGACGAGTGAAGAATGACATTTCCGCACGTGTATCGAACGACGTTTTTTAACACAGTTGCGAAAAAATAATAAAAACAACTAGTGAGGAATAAAAACAACAAGTAAGGAATAAAAACTTGGAAACTTAAAACGCCGCTTAGTAAGAAAAAACGCCTCTTTTTTGACAGGCGTTTCGGCAGCTATTCCTTTAATGTGATATTTTCTAGAATGAACAATAAATGGGCTACATTGTCCATTTTTTATTTAGTGCAAATCGCCACACTGTAATTGTAACAGGGAAAATTGTCACAAAAAATTACATAACATTTAAATTTTTAGTAAACAACTCATTTTTTTGTATGGAAAGGTCTAAGAATTTTTTCAAAAATGAATTCCTCGTTCCTAAATTATACGAAAATGATATATAAGTTGCCCTAGTTGCTAAGAACAGGAAGAAATATAGCATAGATTGGACTTGGGGAGCGGACCCTTTCATCCCCTTTTTGGGGGGCGTTACGATCTCGTGGCTACCGGGCTGAATCAGTTTTATTTGCCCTGAGGAACAATCAATCGTGCCAAGCGGCATCGCCTGAGACAAAAGTGCATACTGAATGCGCTTACTTACCACTATAATTTAATAATCAAATTAATGGGCCCTGGAGGGAAATTCTCTGAAAACCTTAAGTTAGCTCATTTTACTTAAAGGAGACATTCTTTTATTTTTAAAAAGAAACTAAATTGCATTCAAAGGTTTTTAATTTTTTTTTTTCAATTTTGCTTGTCTAAAAATATTCTTGAGTACTAAATATTCGATTTTATGGAAATTTTGTACGACAGACGAGTGTAAGACCTAATGTTTCTTGAAGAAATGTTATCATTAACATTAACTGTATCGACGTGGTATCGACTAGTAGAATAAAATAGGGAGTGTTTATTGTTTGGAATTTTTAGTCGGTTCGATTCCCAGGCGAGACAAGCGAATTTCAAAAAACCTTTGAATGCAGTTTTGTTTCTTTTTAAAAATAAAATGAGCTAACTTAAGGTTTTAAGGCACTTTCCCTTCAGGGCCCATAAAAAAATTCCACACTGTATATTCAGAGCACGTCTTATTCTCAACCTTAGACTAATATAACTTGATCCCAAGTTTCCTTACAATTATACGTAATCGAGGGCCAGGTTCATACTGGTTTCATGTCGCGATGCGCTCGCTGACAAATACCAAGCGGTAAGAATTGCTGACATTTGCGTCTTTTCACTCTCACAGCTCCCGCTACTAAAAGCATCGGATGACAGGATCGTTGAAAAGGGACAAACATATCGTTTGACGTTACGTTACTCTTCTCGTGAATTGTCAAAATTTAAAATTCGAAATTAGCTTTATAATTTGTCCGGGCGGCTATTCGAAGTATAACTAAGTGGACGGTCCTTACTAACCAGTAAGATTCAGATCAAGCATAATAGATAGTTGTAAGACTTCAAGGGTCTATTTATATCTGACACAGCATCCAGTATTCTAAACGTTTTGTGAATAGATATAAAAATTTGACAGCTATCGTTTTTCATATAAAGACAGACACTTAATGCATTGAACTATTGAACCTTAACGCAATGCCATAAGCCATAAGGTATACTTTCCTAATATACCTTGAGGCTAATTCGAACTTTGTTATTAAAGATATCATTTTTTTAATTTGCGTGTGCGTTTCGCTCGTACTAGTTAAAATATGTTTTGGAGCGAGCGAGACGGTCGGGCGAATGATAACAAAATGATATATTATTGACATCTTAAATAAAGTTCGAATTGGCCTCTGTGAATGCCTGGAAATACCGCATACTTTTTAATTTTTTTATGCTGGAAATTGATTTAATTATCGAGAGAAAAATGAATACGTTATTCTTCCATAACTTGTGCAGTTACTGGCAAAAAACTAGAAATGTCCATTAATTGTGCAGAACATTATTTGCTGTTTGTTTCCAAAATCTTGCTGCTATTCTACAAATATAGTAGTGACTCGGAAGATTTTTAAACATGATCGATACAACTACTTCATAACCACCATAGTAAACTTTTCTCTCGGTGTGGGAGTTCCTCGGTCATGAAAAACTTACAAAATAATAATTTGTTTCAATAAATCTATAATTTACATTATTGTCGAGAGATATTCTGACCGTGTAGTCGTATAAGCTTCATAACCCATTCTACGAAAAATATCTTATGTGGGAATTATTGTTTAAGTAGTATAAAAGATTTAAAAAAAAGTTTTATTTCTCAAAAACGGGAACTGATATCAAGTTGTTACTTTACAGACGGGTATTCAATATGATATAGAATTCACCCATGTAGAAAAATTTGAGTGTGCATTTAATGTAACTTAAACTTTATATTGACTCCACAAAGTTCGCATAAAACTAACTTCAAAGAAAGTTTTCAACACATCCGTACCCGGGGTCCAGAAGTGTGTAGGATACGAGTACCTTCGTACTGTAATTCCAATAGCTAATTCGTCCAGAAATCATGAGCACATGATTCATTGTTTATTTTAAACATTAATACATAATTTGTTAGTTAATTGATAAATTGCTTTAGTTTGTGCTGTGTACGAAAAATTATACGTGAATTTTTTTCACTCCCTGCCTCCCCCGTCGTCATCATAACATAGTGTAAGTTTCTGACTATATATTTATCATTCTGCTCCGTTTTTTTTTTGTGTTAGATACCGTACCGTGACCTCACCAAATGGCCTCAATGGAAAAGCCCATTACACCATGCGGAATTGAGTACAGTTTTGTGGCATTAATTATGATTGTCGGTTTGTTAGTCTTAAATGGTTTGATGTCACAAATAAAAAAATCTAAATTTCAAAAATGTGATGTGAGGGTCTGCACGTGCCGCCATATTGCATCTGATCACAAACTGACCGTCAATGTCAAATCCCATACGTTTTGTCAAGAAAGCGACAGTTAAGAGTTGACAGTTATTACGACGTACTAAAATATTTAAATATGAATGTAATTGAATAATTGTAATTACATTAATTGTATTGATAAGATAAAATAATTGTAACCTGGACATGTAACGATTGTTATTAATAATATTCATTTCATTAGACGTGACTTAAACACAACTTAAGTCGCGCTTTAAAGTACAAGTTAAAATGAAAATGCCCACATTATGGCGCTCATGGTCACAAAAGTCACATTACATCAGTTTGCCCAATAACTCGACTCGATCTACACGAGTGTTACACAACAGGATAGAGCGACACATGTGACGAGGGTCCGCACGTGCCGCCATATTGCATCTGATCACAAACTGACCGTCAATGTCAAATCCCATACGTTCTGTCAAGAAAGCGACAGTTAAGAGTTGACAGTTATTATGACATACTAAAATATTTAAATATGAATGTTGATTGATAAGATAAAATAATTGTAACCTGGACATGTAACGATTATTATTAATAATATTCATTTCATGAAATAAAACTATGAAAACGGATTATATCGCGTATATTGAATTTATAATACATCCCGACGTTTCGAACTCTTTACAGCGTTCGTGGTCAACGGGTGACTGAGGAAAAATTACAAAATGCAAAAATACCCACATACTAAAATAATGAACAATCATAGACTACAAACTTTAAGGCTGGTTGTACATGCAAAATCGGTTCATAAGGCTAGTTATACACTATAATTATTTTTCAAGTAAAGATATATATATATACGCGATAAAAAAAAAAACTATGCCGGCTCCAACCCTACACCACGGACCCGAGAAGATTTAATTCCCTCCTAAATTGTAGGAGGGTATCCCAATATGTTACGTTACGCGATGATCCAGACCTTACTATTCTTCGAGCGGATAAGGGAAATGCGACGGTTGTACTTAATACTTCAGATTATAACCAGAAAATTAGGGAATTATTAGCGGATACTACAACCTACAAACATGTAAAGACGGACCCGACTATGAAAGTATTGAAAACCACTAAAGAACTAATTAGTGATTACTCGGACAGCCTTGATCTGAATGTTGCAAGTTTAGTTCCTGACTGCCCCGTGCCTCCAAAGTTGTATGGGTTGCCAAAAATACACAAACCTAGTGCCCCACTACGTCCCATAGTGAGCCAGATAGATGCTCCCACATATAAATTGGCTCAGTACCTCGCGGGAGCCCTCTCAGCATTACGTGGTAACACTAGCACGCATACAAAGGATTCTTACCATTTCATCGGTGAGATTAAAGACCTAACATTGACTGATGATGAGATCATGGTCAGTTTTGACGTCCAGTCGCTATTTACAAGCCTACCGGTACAAGACTGCATTGAAATTGTCAAGAAGAGGTTATGTGAGCAGAACATGTCAGAGGAATATGCTAAGCTGTTGGAACATTGCCTTACATCTGGCTACTTGCTATGGAATGGTGAATTCTACCTTCAAGTCGACGGCGTGGCCATGGGGTCTCCGGTGTCTCCAGTAGTCGCTGACATCTTTATGGAGGACTTCGAGGAGAGGGCACTCTCATTGGCTCCTGTGCGACCGAAGATATTTAAAAGATACGTAGATGACACTTTTACTATACTTCCAAAAAGTAGTGTTTCAACTTTCTTGGATCACCTAAATTCCATCCATAGCAAAATAAAATTTACTATGGAGTTGGAAAAAGACTGTTCTCTCCCCTTCTTAGATGTATTGGTAAAAAGAAATCCTGATAACACCCTAGGTCGCACTGTGTATAGGAAACCTACTCATACTGATAGGTACTTAAATGGCAAATCGCATCACCATCCCAGTCAACTTGTTACAGTAGGCAAATCTTTGTTTCAGAGAGCCCAGAGGATATGTGATGACCAGCATCTGGCCGCGGAGCTCCAGCATGCCAGGCGCGCGCTCCAGGCAAACGAGCTCAGGATACCGCGGGTCAACCAGAGGTCCCACATTAAGATCCCCACAGTTGAGCGCAGGCCTGCCATTCTGCCTTTTGTCAGGGGGGTCACGGACAGGATCAGCCACATCTTGAAGCGTGCTTCTATAAAAACATATTTCAAGCCAATGAAGAAGATGTCACAATTCCTGAGGCCTGTAAAATGCAATACCCCTCTACAGACTGCAGGAGTGTACAGGCTGGACTGTGAGTGTGGCCTATCATATGTCGGGCAGACGAAACGGAGCATTTCCACTCGGGTGAAGGAACACATAGCTGATGTCAAGCACCGTCGACCTAGGTCTGCTGTCTGTGAGCATGTCATGGATAAAGCCAATCACTCAATCAAGTTTGATAAGCCTCTGGTTCTTGCCAAGGAGAAGCGTTACATACCCAGAATGCTGCGCGAGGCCATTGAGATTAAGAAATATCCAAACTTTAATAGGGAAGATGGCTTTTCTCTACCACCAGCTTGGGATCCTGTAGTCCACCTGATAAAGGAGCAAGCGAGACATAGACTGTGAGACCGTAGTGTTGGATGATGCTGGACATTCTGATGTTTTGAAAAGATGTGTCCCGCCGAGTTTGTTGCCGGTCCCATATTGGGATACCCTCCTACAATTTAGGAGGGAATTAAATCTTCTCGGGTCCGTGGTGTAGGGTTGGAGCCGGCATAGTTTTTTATCGCGTATATATATATATCTTTACTTGAAAAATAATTATAGTGTATAACTAGCCTTATGAACCGATTTTGCATGTACAACCAGCCTTAAAGTTTGTAGTCTATGATTGTTCATTATTTTAGTATGTGGGTATTTTTGCATTTTGTAATTTTTCCTCAGTCACCCGTTGACCACGAACGCTGTAAAGAGTTCGAAACGTCGGGATGTATTATAAATTCAATATACGCGATATAATCCGTTTTCATAGTTTTATTTCATGAGTAACTATCGCGGTAACCGAAGAAAATATTCATTTCATTAGACGTGACTTAAACACAACTTAAGTCCCGCTTTAAAGTACAAGTTAAAATGAAAATGCCCACATTATGGCGCTCATGGTCACAAAAGTCACATTACATCAGTTTGCCCAACAACTCGACTCGACCTACACGAGTGTTACACAACAGGATAGAGCGACACATGTGACGAGGGTCCGCACGTGCCGCCATATTGCATCTGATCACAAATTGCTGAAGTCTCGGATAGCTTGGTGAATCGTAGCTTACTTAATAAGTAAGGGCATGTGCGAGGTAATAATTCCATAATATCATAATAGAGTTTGTATGTCTTTCCAATCACGGAACAATAGTGTTCCGGTCATTTGGGAGGCGTGCGATGAGCCGAAGCCACCACGTAGAGTCCCTTTTGATACTAATGAACAGTAGGCCGAGCACATAATCGGCGCGACAGTATCTCGCCGCGAGATAGACTACCCGTGTTTTACTAACTGTATGAATTAAAGAGGGACGGTTAGTCTATGTCGCGGCGAGATACTCTCGCGTCAATCAAAGAATTATTAGAATGAATCATGTGAACCATCCACGAGGGCAACCGTAAACAGCCATCGTAGATTTCGAAGTTCCACTATCCCTCTTCTGGCTCCATCATCAGAACAGCTCGATGGTACAAAGTATCAAAGAAGTTATAAATTTAAACGGTTTTGTATTTTGCCGCTATACTTACTCAACCTCGTATCTGCAACACTCATTTGATGACAAAAACACCTGTATTCCGAATGATAGAAAAGCGACATTTCCATCAAATGATTGTTGCAGATATGAGGTTGAGTAAGTATAGCGACGATTTGTCATTACTTGCAGTTTCAAATGGATATGGCTATTAGAAGTAATTTAAAATCCACTTTCAAGATTTTATTACATTTGTTAGTTACAAGTGTAATAAAACTATGAAAACGGATTATATCGCGTATATTGAATTTATAATACATCCCGACGTTTCGAACTCTTTACACTCTCTTTACTTTTTGTAAAGAGTTCGAAACGTCGGGATGTATTATAAATTCAATATACGCGATATAATCCGTTTTCATAGTTTTATTTCATGAGTAACTATCGCGGTAACCGAAGACAATATTAGTTACAAGTGTGTTAAAAAACAGTAGCACATCTACTAGAATTGAAGCACGCTAAGTTTTCAAATGCTAGAATTCTACTACGGCAAGAAAAGTATGTACCTTAGATTATGTATGCGCTATTACTGCCAAGCATAGAGTAACTTATACTAGAGCGGTACTGTCATAGTAAATTTTGTAACCCCAGTAACTGCCATCTGTCGACACACTTTAAAACTAAAAATGAAGATTTATAAAAATACGATAGAATGTATTTAAATGATTTTTTTTATTTGCATTAATTATTTTTATGATTTTGACCCATGTTCTTTCACTGATATGCGTTAAAATTGTTAAATGACAAACGAAACTGTCAACGCCATCTATACGACTGTAGGCCAAAACTAGTAGCGCCCTCTGAACGAGAATCAAATTTTCTTGATTTTCGAGGCACGTTTTTTCCTTAGACTGTATCCATCTATTACGGAGTTATATCTATCTTTGCTGCCAAGTTTTGTGCAAAGTTATCGCGTTCAGAGTTTAGCAAGTTGAACTGTCTCAAAATTCACTGACAAAACAAACCATATGAAAGACGAAACCCATGTTAAATAAAAATTCCTGTTTTCCTATAATATTACCGGCTGTATTCTAAAAAATGTTATAGTAATCCCACGTCGCGCTAGTGATGTCGTTATCGTTAACACCTTCTGACAGCCGCCGAATTGGAATCCTGACCGGAGTTGATATTTAGCGGGAAAATAGTTAGAGAGCGACGCGTGTTGCAAATGTTGTAATGTGCCGCGGGAATTATTTGAGCGGGAAATTTGTTGGGAATATGTTTAAAGAACGTGTTGCTGGAAATATTCTGTAAAACGACATGGAATTTATGAAAAGAAAGCATAAATTAAAAATGTACTCTTTGTTGCGATCTAAAATGAAAGATATACAGTATGCGTTACAAATCTTGAAAGTAAACGTTAATCAATATGCAATGCCCAATCGGGCATACCAGTTGCAAATAAGTTGGTTCACATGTCTATAAAAAAACCGGCCAAGTGCGAGCCGGACTCGTGCACGAAGGGTTCCGTACCATTACGGAAAAAACAGCAAAAAAATCACGTTTGTTGTATGGGAGCCCCACTAAAATATTTATTTTATCCTGTTTTTAGTATTTATTGTTATAGCGGCAATAGAAATACATCATCTGTGAAAATTTCAACTGTCTAGCTATCACGGTTCATGAGATACAGCCTGGTGACAGACGGACAGACAGACAGACAGCGGAGTCTTAGTAATAGGTTCCCGTTTTACCCTTTGGATACGGAACCCTAAAAAATGAATTTACTTAGTATAATTCTCTTGCGTTGGGAATGTTCACAGGTAAGTTGCCACAAATAATTCCACCTGAAAAATATTTCCTAGCCGGGGGAACAAACACCACTAGGTATTAGCGGCATATTTACAGAGTTGGCTCTTCGTCGACTCGGAATAATTGGGAATAGCGAAAATTATTGCGAATAAATTAAATTTATGATAAAAGAGCGATTTACGGGTGTGATTTGAAATATTGTTAGCTTGAAAGAGGGGCGTTAAAATAAATATAACACTACCTTCTGGTGCATAATCATTCATTTGTGAGTTTTATATTACGATACTATATATGTTAACATTAGTAGGCTTTAAATAAATAATATAAATATTAGGGGACATCTTACACAGATCAACCTAGCCCCAAACTAACCAAAGCTTGTACTATGGGTGCTAGGCGACGATTTACATACTTATAACATAGATAAATATATGTACTTATATACATAGAAAACACCCATGACTCAGGAACAAATATTTGTGTTAATCACACAAATAAATGCCCTTACCGGGATTCGAACTACCTACTAGGCCAGACCGGTCGTCTAATAAAAAGGGAGTATCCCATTTTGTTGCAACAAATAATTCCCGAAAATATTTCCTAGGACACCACTACACCTACAGGAATATTTACAGAGTTGGCGCCGCGCCGCGCGCCGCCGCCACCTAAGTTAGATGAGTTTCGTCGACGGTTCGGAATAATTGGAAGCAGGACGTTTTTCACGCAATGCGGTTGGCGGGAGCGGAAAATATTGCGAATAAATTACATTTATGATAAATGAGATTTACGTGTGTGATTTAGTTGTTTTTAACTTCCATGTGAGGATATGTTTATTGTTTACATTTCAGTTTTTTCAACCAAAGGGGCAAGAAATTTGCTTAAATTTTTACACGAATAACTTGACGCGTCCTTATAGTAAGCGACGAAGTGGTATCTTTTGAAACGTCATATATTTGGCATGATGTAGTGAACAATCCTTTGCCATCGTATTTTCTCGGAAACGTTCGTATTTATCATGCTGCTTCAGTCAACCTCAGTACTTTTTGTACGTAGACTGACTGAAATAGCATAATACGTTGGTGCGTTTCTGTGAAAATACGAGATGTAGTGAAAGGATTATTCGCTACACCTGTGTACTATTTTACGTTAATATCACAAAGCGTTTATTTTGAGATTTCATACTACAAGAAACATGTTTATCCTTAAACTGAAATAAATGTCATATACGAAGGAAAAAATTACCAAAGCCTCCAGTGTCCAGAGCTGGAATCGAACCAGCGTCCGCGTCCCCCGTTTACCGGACAGGTGCCTGAACCGCTCGGCTATCCGGTCACGGTGGCATGGGTCGAAATTTCCAAGTATATGACATTTATTTCAGTTTATAGTTTAAATAGTAGTGTGTCTACTTGAAAAAACACAAATTAAAATAATTTCATAGAAAATAATTGAATTTGTTCATAGAGATGTTTATCCTTTGTGCATTTGAGTATATTGGATGCACAATAAACTAGGCAACGAATTTGCACGTGTGAAACTTAATTATCGAATGCAAATCAATCGTACATGGTCGACGAGTTTATAAATAAATCCCGTCCATTATTTTAAAGCACATAAATACTTCATATTTGTTGATAGTAAACAAATACACTCCTCGCTCAGGGTAAGTAAATATCGTAGACAGTAAAAAATAAAAATATTTTTCCTGTACAGCCATTAGATATAGATAGATAGAATCTTTATTGACACACCTCAGTAAAAATATACAAAAGAGAAAAAAATACAATTGTGACGTTTTCAACCAAAAGGTACCACATTGTCGCTTGTCGATAAGGTTGATTTCGAATTGAAGCTATATGGAAATAGCGCCTTATTGACAACCGACAATAAGTACCCTTTTGGTTGAAAATGGCACAATTGATTAAATGTAGAGGCAGACAACAGGCGGTCTATATACTATGTTCTATATCAGATATTCGAATTTAAACTAGCGTGAGACATACTAACTTTAAGGTAATTTTGCGGTTTCAATCACGTATTTTTACAAACATGTCGCGCGAGTAACTAAAAATACGTGAGTGAAACCGCAAAATTACCTTAAAGTTATATCAGATATATTACAGTATGTAAAATTTATAGTCTTTGCAGAGTTAGTAATTAGTTTGGTCAGACTTTACTGCTTTTAAGATTTTTTCTATGTAAACTTTACGACGCGTTTTGTAAAGAGGTCCATTTTGCAATATCGTGTTTTTCCCAACGCCCCTCTGCCCCCTAGTGTCAGCAGGCGGTGACATCTCGCTCATTATGTTCCACAACAATGCTCGCTATTGCCTCCTGGCCTCTCTCTTGTTTGTATTTTCTAATGTACAGTGAGCTGCGAAATTGCATGGAGAATTTATGAATTGGTAATTGGTAGGCGGCTGATGGTACAGGATAGCCCAAAACAGATAAGCACGGAATAGATAGGTAATTCTTTGTACAGGAGTTTAAAGACATGGAAATCCTGGAAAGAGGCATTTGTCCAGCAGTGGACGCGAATAAATAAATAAATATTAGGGGACATCTTACACAAATCAACCTAGCCCCAAACTAAGCAAACCTTGTACTATGGGTGCTAGGTAGGCGACGATATCGTGTCGTATGTACGTACTTATATACATAGAAAACACCCATGACTCAGGAACAAATATCTGTGCTAATCACACAAATAAATGCCTTTACCGGGATTTGAACCCAGGACCGTCGGCTTCACAGGCAGGGTCACTACCCACTAGACCGGTCGTTAAATATGCTGAGAAGAAGATAACCCTGTACATAGCTTGGAAAAAAATTGTAGACAAAAAGTTTCTAGGACTTAACAAGCACTCAACTTGTCTTTGGCTTGTGTCGGATAAACGCCTGGCATCGACGTTCGACGGCTGCAGTGGCGGAAATTGATCCCGGGACCCGTCGGCGGATCCAGCCTCACCCGGACGTCCTGCCAGCCGCCACTGGCTGTAAACACACGTACAAATAACGTATATCAATTTAGCAGCTTAGGAAGCTTTAGCAATTAGATTTCGATTTTAGATTATTTACTTCAGGATAAAAATCACACTTTTTCATCAATGTCAAAATTATGCTTATCTTCATATGCCTTAGTGCTTCCAAAGCGATGGTGGCCTAGCGAATTTGGCGTCCGATTTTCAATCCGGAGGTGGTTGGTTCAAATCCTGGCTCGTATCAGTAAGTTTTTCTGAAATTGTTCCCCGGACTGCGTCAATGCACTGGGCAATGCGTCAATCGTTTTAACAGACAATCTGACAGCCTGACTGAATGTAAACACACGAACAAATCAGGTACCTATATGAAAAAGAAGCTTTAGGGTTTTCCATATATACCTTGATGATATGTTTCAGACAAATTCTAAATCACTTACGCATCTAATCCCTGTCTTTCTCTTCTTAGCCATTTTCAATCAGGCCTGTTTCATTTTTTGGTAATTTGTTCTGTTTTGCGCTCTTTGTGCCTATTTCGCACCAAATATATATTTAATCTGTCAAGTCGCCAATCAATTAATAGTTTTTAACGGCCCCTGCTATAGTCAAGTTGGTAGTGACCCTGCCTACGAAGCTGGAGATCCCGGGTTCAAATCCCGATAAGAGATTTGTTTAGCACGAATATTAAAATCATTAATGGCACTCCACTTAAAGTCGTAAGAGAATTTAAGTACTTGGGACACTGGGTAACCTCATCGCTAAAAGATGACGTAGATGTGGAAAGGGAGCGTAGGGCGCTGGCAGTAAGAAGTAATATGTTGATTCGTAGGTTCGCAAGATGTACTAGCAACGTTAAAATCACCCTGTTTAAGGCGTACTGTCAGTCATTTTACACTTGCAGCCTATGGATCAACTTTACTCAAAAAACTTACAGCGCCCTACGCGTCCAATATAATAATGCTTTTAGGATGCTGTTGGGGCTGCCGCGCTATTGCAGCGCTAGTGGTATGTTCGCGGAGGCGCGCACCGACGGCTTCCACGCCATCATGCGCAAGCGGGTGGCGTCGCTGGTGCGGCGTGTGCGCGGCAGCACTAACAGCATCCTAGCCACAGTCGCAGACAGGATAGATGGCGCTTTCTGGAAGTACTGGAGTAGCCTACATGTTTATAATAGTTAAAGTATAGATAGATTACATACATAGATATTATCACTAACATAGGTTAAGAGTTAATAGAATAAGTAACTAATATATTATGGAAATTGAATTTCTGAAATAAATAATTATTTAATTTAATTTAATTTAATTAAGTTTTGGATGTTTTCGATGCAAACAAGTGTTTAAATTATATAAGTATAGCCATAACATCTAAAGATCCCTTGAAGATAGAAGACTGAAGCCGACACTGTGTAATTCCATAACAAATGAACAACCTTAACTCTTCAGCGCAGCAATCTTTTACAGTAACCGATTCGTTTTATTCTTAATTGAATGGATGTCACCCTTCTCAGTTATGGTTTCCGGCCATTGTTCCTTTAATAAAAGCGATCGTTTCCACGCAAACGCTCACAAAAGCGGCGGGCAATATGATAAATGCAAAGCAAATTAATAAAGGGTAATTTAATAGGTGATGAAAACAAATCCCTCATTCCACGCCACTTTGATGTTGAAGTGAGGCTTCCCGAAGCAGTTTTAATTTTTCAATCTGCGCCGCCGACTGTCAAAGAAGCGCGAGTGGAAATATTCGTAGAAACCGAGAGGCGTATTCTGATAGTAATATTTTTCTTATAGTTGTGTCAAACAGCGAATACGTAGTGTGCTCTCTGTCACACGGGCGCGGGCGGCGTCCTGTTTCTTTTTTAATTGCTTCGCGTGTAGCGAGTGTTTAACACAACTATAGTCGGCATTTTCATTGCTGAAGGCCGTTCCATCGGTTTGCCGCCGTCTCTGACACATTTCGCAAGAAAGAACGGGAAAGATCATGCGCGCCAAGTGTCAATTTTGATCGAATTTTGTCAATTTTTATTTATTTCAAAAACGTTACCCTACAATATCGAAATTCGAAAGTTATTTAACAATCTTTGTTTTTTTCTTCTTTTTTTTGTTTATAAATAGTACCACATAATAAATAACCGAGTAAAGTTGGATTAAAAGTCCGAGTTAGAGGTTACTTTGGGAATTAATTGTATCGAGCGAAGTGTCATAACTCGTGTATCGGAAGCTATGATATTAAAGATAATATAGTCAAGAACTACATATATTTTTTCCACGTCTACGAATATCAGCGCCTCTTAGAAAAACATGATCATATAAGGAGATTTTTCGCCTTCTGGCTCAGGGAACCGCCATAATAAACACACATCTTAATAAACAAGTAGGTGGCCGGCCCCGTGTCGGGCCATCCATATTGGCAGTCTAATTGAGGATCGGTATCTGCAAGACGAATGGCCGTCGAAGGGTCCGAACCTGAACAATGCGAGGTTAGACGGGTGCGGACAGGGAGAAACATGTTGTGGTTGGTGGGCGCTGTTGAAATTTTTCACTTTCTGGCTCAGGGAACCGCCTGAAGGTCGTGCCCGTGTCTAGTTGAAAAGTTTCCTGCGTGATATACCATGCTCTTCCAAGTGTTTCTGTCCTCGGCGGACTTAAGGCCGTTCCATCGTTTTGCCGCTGTCTTTGTCACATTTCGCAAGAAAGAACGGGAAAGAACTTACGCGCCAAGTGTCAATTTTGATCAAATTTTGTCGGTTTTTATTTATTTTAATAACGTTACCTTACAATATCGAAATTCTAAAGCTATGAAATTACTATTTATGTTGAGATTGTTTTTTCTTCTTTTTTTTGTTTATAGTATCACATAATAAATAACCGAGTAAAGTAGGATTAAAAGTCCGAGTTAGAGGTGACTTTGGGAATTAATTGTATCGAGCGAAGTGTCATAATTCGTGTATCGGAGGCTATGTTGTTAAAGATAATATAGTCAAGAACTACATATATTTTTCCACGTCTACGAATATCAACGCCTCTTAGAAAAACATGATCATATAAGGAGATTTTTCGCCTTCTGGCTCAGGGAACCGCCTTAATAGCTTTAGGTATTGGCAAGCCGGTGATTGTTTTCATCAAGTCTGACCATCGGGTAGGCGATCGACCGCGTGCTCTTTTCTCGTCGACCTGACCAACAAAACACATGACAATATAACAGGTTCATAATCAGCATTTGCTTGCCTCTATCCCATTCACTTGGGGTCGGCGCAGCATGTCTTTTTCTTCCATTCTTTTCTGTCGCTCGTCATCTCATTGAATAGAATAAAATAAAATAGTTTTTATTCGTAAACACACAGACAATAGACATACATTAAAAGAACATAGTGAAAATAAAGTGTCACGAAATATACCCATCTCAGCATGCTACTGGCGACTTCCAGCGCTGATTTTCCCATGAGATCATAACTTTTGCATAACCATTGTTAACTTGCATTCGTTTTATATCATCTGTCACACAGTCCATTCCTCGGTTTTCCTTTTCTCTTACATCCAAATTCATTTCTTCAACCAGAAACGTCACTGTTGACACTGACAATAAATCCAGATCAAATTCATAACCTGGTATTAGAGTCAGAATACGCCAACGAGACAAATTATGATTCTGTGCAACGGAGCAATATTGGAGGCAAGATTTTTTGCTTCTTATATCTGAAATATTGCGCTCGGTAGTCTCGGTACGCACTCAAAGGGATACTAGGTTCTTGGGGAGGAAATCAATTACACCGTCTTAATTTCCTCGAAGATGAGATGCTGGAGACGATGGGGCTTCCGTGCCGATGTGCGACTGGGCTTGAATGAGTGCTTTATCAGTCGAGTTCATAAATATGTATACATTTCTACACCTTAATCCATTGCAATAAGGTGAAATAAAAACGGACAAGTGCGAGTCGGACTCGCCCCCCAGGGTTCCGTACTTTTTAGTATTTGTTGTTATAGCGGCAAGCCGGCAACAGAAATACATCGTCTGTGAAAATTTCAACTGTCTAGGTCAACATCACGGTTGATGAGATACAGCCTGGTGACAGACAGACGGACAGAGGAGTCTTAGTAATAGGGTCCCGTTTTTACCCTTTGGGTACGGAACCCTAAAAATGTATACATATTTATGAACTCGACTGTAAATTTTAGAGGCCTATTCGAGTTTAATTTAAATGTTGATTTCTTTTTTATTTGGTTTTGATATTGGCTTCGATATATGATTGTGGTCACCGCTTGCCATCAGGCGGGCCATGTGGTCGTTTGCAAACGATGTGGTATAAAAAAATCGTCTTTGGCCATTTTATTTAAAGTTGTAAATATACTTTTTTCAAATTGGAGAATTATTATGTTTTTTCTACTTAGAACCACTTTCGATCGTCATCGAAGAATAAAAGGGTCTCAAAATTTCCATACATTTTGCGTTCCATTTCGTTACCAGTGAGACCTTACTTCATAGGATCATTTCTATAGTAAGCTCTTCGCCAGGCTATTACAATACCTGGCCCCGTAGACAAGATGCCAATCGCTACTGTCACTGTCACACTAATATGGAAGAGTGATAGAGAGACACAAAGCGATTCGATGGCGAAGCGATAGCGATTGTCACCTTGGCTAGGCCGCCTGAGCCGACTATTTCGTTACCGCCGTATTAAAAATGCCAGCAGAATGCATTGGTGAATTTTGTCAACTATTAGGTTAGGATCGAAGGAGCGTGTATAAACTGTAGAGGGCAGCACATGAGACGATAGATTTATGGCGTGAGGCGTAAATGTGTAGTTTATGCTTCCAAAGTAGCCCACAAGATGGCAGCACTTGCTTTGGCGTGAAGTGTCTATGTACATATGATGTGCTTGTTTATGGTTCCGATTCAGGCTACAAGATGGCAGACCCTCCAACGCGCACGGTCCCTATTAGTATTGTGAGTAGAAATAACATAAAAATTTAAAAAAGTGTAGTGTCCAACTTTTAAATCAAAATGCCCAACTGTTTGGTGTAAAAAGGTTTTGAAATTTGTAAAAGCTTTTGTCGAAATTTAGCTGAAAATGGCATTTCATCCCGTCATAGCTAAAATATTAACAACTTAGTGAATGAAGTCCGTGCATTGGCAATTTGTTTTTGACGCATAAATGGCAATGGAAAACTTAACAAATTTTGATAGGAGCTGAAATTGCGAACGCATTCAACATATTTACTATGTTGGCACATTCTTATGTAACATTTTTTTACGGTTTTGATAAGATAAAGATAGTTTATTATTCAAGTAGGCATTTACAATGCGCTTATGAACGTCAAATAAAGCTACGCCGCCTCTGCCCCGAGAAGATTTAATATGGGACCGGCAAAAAACTCGGCGGGACACATCTTTTCATTTCAAAACGATACATCTTATAATTAAAATGCATTACGAGTAAATAAGAAAAAAATACAATTTAATTTACTATAGAATTCATGGAATTACATACAGTAGGTATTTTTCTTTATAGAAATTAGATTTAAAAATGTATGTGTACACCATAAGACAGTACGAATATGTTTATTAACAAACTTAAAAAATGGCTAATTGATAGAACTTATACTGTAATGCAATTATTCGACATACCCGACCTATGTACAGTCGCCATCAGATATATCGGAGCGGCCGAGAGACTCAAAAATATCTGAACACGCACCTAGCGCCATGACAATAGAGGCGTGTTCAGATATTTGTGAGCACCTTGGCTGCTCCGATATATCTGATGGCGACTGTACTAACTACTAACATGACATGCTATTTTAATCTTGACATAATTATTTATAGTGTATTTTTAATTTAATAAAAATAATGATTTATTGTAATTTTAATTCTAGACATAATTTGTTTTCATTCACCATTATGTGATGATAATAATTTATTTTCTGATGTTTGACATGTAATATCTTAAGAATATTATGAATAAATAAGTATGAGTATGAAAATTCCAAACAATCTAAAAGATTTAAAACTTGGAAAATTCAAGAAAGAACTGAAATTGCTATTAGTAAAAAAATGTTATTATAGTGTACAACAATTTCTAAATGATATTGACTTATAATTTATTGCGCTGACAAGTATATTTAATTTTATTGAAATTTTATACTGATCTCTCCTTGAAATTGTTTTCTTGTTACTTAATATTATATCAATTTTATATATGCATAAATTGTAATTTATAAAATAATTATGCATGATAAGCATTGTAAACCAATCGTACGCCTACAGGCAAAACATACAGGTTGACTGGAAGAGATCCCTTATAGGGATAAGTCCGCCTTTGTACATTGTATATATTTATGTTCTTTTATTGTGTTTGTAATCTGTCTTATGTACAATAAAGTGTTTACATACATACATACATACATAGTGTTCCACAACATGTTTATTTATAAGACCTAATTTTTGTACCTATGTTTTTAAGATTAAATGATTTATGATTATGATTATGAGTAAGACTTTGAAAACCGTCTTTAGGCATCTCGCGCTCGCCAAAAAGTTGTCGATATGATTTTGATTGCATTTCGCACACTAAGTAGCGTGAGCGATCGTCAAGTTCTTATCAAAACAAGCTCAAATCTAAACCTTAATAAAAATTTAAATACTAGTAAAACTCGGCCATATCGTTGCGTGTTCTACTTTCTATTGGAATTTCGACTGAAATATAAAATGCTATCAAATATGAACAAAATCCGTGAATAGACTTGTGTGCTTTGGGCGTGTTTTTAAAGCATCGATGCCACATATGAATGCTTTTAAATCGGGATCTGCCTCAAAATTTACTATTATGATTATTTTTTATATTTTGGAAAATGTAGGCTATCAAAGATAGATATAACTCCGTAATAGATGGATACAGTCTAAGGAAAAAACGTGCCTCGAAAATCAAGAAAATTTGATTCTCGTTCAGAGGGCGCTACTAGCTTTGGCCAACTGTCGTATAGATGGCGTTGACGGTTTCGTTTGTTATTTAACAATTTTAACGCATATCAGTGAAAGAACATGGGTCAAAATCATATAAATAATTAATGCAAATAAAAAAAATCATTTATCCATATATAAAATATCTAAATACATTTTATCGTATTTAAAAAAATATTTATTTTTAATTTTAAAGTGTGTCGACAGATGGCAGTGAATTTACAGGGGTTACAAAATTTACTATGACAGTACCGCTCTAGTATAAGTTACTCTATGTCTATTACTAATATACTTTACAGTACATATGGTGATACTTACTCGCATTAGTGCGTAAAGAGCACTTTTCGTGCATATGTCGAAAGTTTAAAGGGCCATATGTACTGTAAAACGTTGTACGATACACGTGCGAATAGGTAATTCGCAACTCGTGTCGATTTAAAACACTCCCCTTTTCCGCACTTGTATCGTAATAGTTATTTACGATACAAGTGCGGAAAAGAGAAAATTCGAAACGAGTGGCGATAAATTAAAACACGACCGCAGGGAGAGACTATTAGTGCGAGAAAGTAGCACCATATGTACTGTAAATAACTATTGTTGTGTCGTAACCCCGCTAAGAAAACTCATCCCTTTACTTACTATCATTCCAGTATTTTACTATCAGATTATTAAAGCACAATGAACAGTGAAGTCGTATCATATTTCAAAGCTCGTAACACACAAAAGCAACGAAAACACTTCCCTTTGTACAGAATAAACATTTAAAGAGATCTATTTTCATTCCTCTCGAGTGTATGTGAGCCGATTTTTATTTTGGGGCCTTTTTAGGGTTCCGTATCCACAGGGTAAAAACGGGACCCTATTACTAAGACTCCACTGTCTGTCTGTCCGTCTGTCTGTCTTTCCCCGTGCTGGATCTCTTTAACCGGACAGTTAAAATTTTCACAGATAATGTATTTTTGATCCCGCTATAACAACAAATGCACAAAAAAGTACGGAACCCTCGGTGGGCGAGTGCGACTCGCACTTGTCCGGCTTTATTTTGTCGGATTTCGAATAGTTAGTTTTTCGCGATTTCGTGGTTGGTCCCATATAGTAAAAGTTGCTCAGTATAATCCCAAAACCTCCCTGGCAACGGGAATGCACTTATTATTTAGCCATCCTGTATATATTTTTAATATTGTTCCAGTAAGTGGCCCATTCCGGATACACAAGTAGCAACCCTCGTATACGCGCGTGCGATAGAGATAGGAACAGGCGGGACAACGTGCAAAATTCTTGTGCTAAAGGGCTTATTACACTTTGCAAATATTAGTGACTTACAAGAGGGACTTCGCTATACGTGAGACGCGATAAGAGATACATCCTATCGTTTCTCACGTATAGCGTCGTCCCTCTTGTTAGTCACTAAATTAGGATAGTGTAATAAGCTCTTAAGCGTCCTTTCTTTATGAGTTGTTGCGCAGGAACTAGGGTGTGCACCGTGCACATACCGGTATTCCGGAATATCGGACAGATATTTATGACCTTGTTTACAGTGGCACTTTCACATTTTGTCGCTGCAAAGTCAACGTAGTTAGCTTAGATGGACTCTGCCTGCAAAAGAAAAACAAGTGCGAGTCGGACTCGCGTTCCAAGGGTTCCGTACATTACACAATTTAAACAATGTATTTTTTATGTGAAATGTCTTTAAAAACCCGTCGGTCGGATCAAAACCTAAGTAATTAAGTCCGACTCACGTCACGCTTGACTGCACATTTCTTATAGGTTTTCCTGTGATCTATAGGTAAAGATCTATTTTGTATATTTTATTCAAATTTTTTGACTCAGTAGTTTCGGAGATAAAGGGGGGGGGAATGGTAATTTTTTGCCTATTTTCTTGAATAACTTCTAAACTGTTTATCTTAAGATTATAAAAAAAAGTATTTGAGATTCTCACAATGAGCTCTTTCATTTGATATGTAACACGATATAGTTTGAAAAACTTTATAATTTAATTTTCTCATTTACCCCCCAAACTAGCTCCAGTGTTTAAAATTCATTTGTTTACGTTACATGTCCGTCCTTGGGTCACAAACTTACATATGTGTACCAAATTTCAACTTAATTGGTCCAGTACTTTCGGAGAAAATAGGCTGTGACAGACGGACAGACAGACGCACGAGTGATCCTATACGGGTTCCGTTTTTTCCTTTTGAGGTACGGAACCCTAAAAATAGTGGAATAATTTGCGCCGGACAGGCCGCATTGCAGCGGTTTTACGTGAAGGTGCTACCCTGCTACCTGCCGAGAATTCGTAAAGTGTAGTGTATATTTCCAGTATTTTCTTACAACTTGTATGTTTTCCAGATACTAGCAAGAGCTAGGAGGGACACTTTTTTCTATTTTAATGTTTTTGCTTGCAATATTGTCTTTTTAAAACGCGTAATTTCATACAAACTTCCACTAAAACAACAAAACGCAGACAAAATATACATGACTCGGTTAATCGGTCAATAAGGTACAGTCAATAAAACTATTAGCTTAGTTAGCATCCCTGCATATAAATATGTAATATTCATTCATCGTAAACTGCGAGCGAAATCCATTAAAATGACGTATAACAACAAGTAACAACCCTAGTACTTCAATGGATTTCGCTCGCAGTTTACGATACCTGGTAATATTGCATTGACAAGTATCTATTGATTTTTGTTATTGTTCGAAAACCACACGGTTTATAACAAAATTGCTAATAGTTTGCAAGTGTTATTTTAAACGTCGAAATTCTATAAAATTATGACGTATAAATAGCACTTGCACCGCGTATGCTATCAAAATCGTTGCAGACTTTTCTTGGTCTAACTCTAATATTGTTTTTTTTCTCATTACAGGTAAGTGTACCTATCCCGCCCGGATGGCAAGGCACTCCCGAGTCGAATTGGCAATTCCCAAATATGCAATAAATGTACCAGGAGAGCAGAGGCGTAAGGGATTGCATGTATCATTTCGCAAGCGATCCGTACCCCCGCGGGGGGTGTGTTTCTGTTCGTTAGGGTAGCGAGTTGATTCAGTGAGATCCGTAACAATAGCCCAAGTGATAAGTTTTTGTTTGCGGTAATAATTTGACGACCGGTCTGGCCTAGTTGGTAGTGACCATGCCTGTGAAGCCGATGGTTCTGGGTTCGAATCCCGGTAAGGGCATTTATTTGTGTGATGAGCACAGATACTTGTTCCTGAGTCATGGGTGTTTTCTATGTATTTAAGTATCTTCTTCTTCTCGTGTCGATGGTTTCAGACTTTCAGACTGTGCGGGACCAAAAGGCAGCGACATTTATCGTCCTGTCCGTCGATTTAAGTATCTATATATTATATATATCGTTGTCTGAGTGCCCATAACACAAGCCTCCTTGGGCTTACCGTGGGACTTAGTCAATCTGTGTAAGAATGTGCTATAATATTTATTTATTTATTTATAATGCACTGCGAGCCATAAGAATCATCCGAACCCAGCCGCCGCCATAGATCGTATTTAAAAACGACATTCGAAATATCATAGTAACTTATACTAGAGCGGTACTGTCATAGTAAATTTTGTAACCCCAGTAAATTCACTGCCATCTGTCGACACACTTTAAAACTAAAAATAAATATTTTTAAAAATACGATAAAATGTATTTAGATATGGATAAATGATTATTTTTATTTGCATTAATTATTTTTATAATTTTGACCCATGTTCTTTCACTGATATGCGTTAAAATTGTTAAATAACAAACGAAACCGTCAACGCCATCTATACGACTGTAGGCCAAAACTAGTAGCGCCCTCTGAACGAGAATCAAATTTTCTTGATTTTCGAGGCACGTTTTTTCCTTAGACTGTATGTATCCATCTATTACGGAGTATTATCTTTGGAAATATGTAACATGAAATTTAACATAAAAATAGTTTTTATTGCTATAATTTGTCTCCCTCAATTTTTTTTTCTATAACAATTTATAACAATGAAAACCAGTACTAGATATATTTTAAATGTTCAAGTTCATGCTACTCGTAAATTTTATGTCACTTAAGTTACTTCAATTTTGTGTAATGTAAGCAATATTTTGGCGCCAGGTTTGTAACGCGCTGGCCACGACATTGCGTGACTGGCTTAGGATAAGGCGACAACAATAGGTTGGAGCGAGACACAGAGATCGGACCTTTCGTTCCCCCTATGGTTGTCGCCTTAGCCTAAGCCAGTCGCGCAATGTCGTGGCCAGCGCGTATGATGTACAGGGATCGTGCATGAAACCTGGGCAGGACAAGAAACCCTGTTTATTAGCGCGAAATTTAAATGTCACGCTTAAGTTTCCAATTTATGCCACAAGATTGCAGAACCTACAACGCACAAGGTAGTATGTGTAAACTGTAGAGGGCAGCACCTGCTTAAACGTGAAGTGTCAATGATAAGTTTATGTTTCCGATTTAAACCACAAGATGGCAGATCCTCCAACGTGAGTCAAGAAGAACTATTGTGAGTCAATATCAATACTAAATACCGCATCTGGTCGCACTGCCCTTCATAATATCGCCGCTATACTTATATACTCAACCTCGTATCTGCAACACTCATTTGATAACAAAAACACCCGTATTCCGAATGAAAGAAAAGCGACATTTCCATCAAATGATTGTTGCAGATATGTATAGCGACGATATTGCCCGTGCTCGGTACTCGATAGGAACAGAACCCCGTAATGGGCGCGTGATTGAATTGCCATATCTCCGCCGCCTCTCGTTCCTCCGCCCCTGGTATCTATTGAGTTAGTTTAGCCGGTGAGAATATTCCAAGTGGATTTCCTTTATGGTCCTAGTCTATGGTATTTCCTTGTGAGACCATAGAGATGGTGGTCCAATTTGTACTCCAATTACTAGGCTAGGCGTAGTTTACTATATAAGTACATACATAAAAGTTACATAACAATGTAAACAAGTAAGTACATGATGAGGGAGCTTGAAATTCGAGTCGGTGTACAAATCGTGCTATTGTCAAGTTTTGTTATATCTTATACCTTTAAACGAGCAATTCTTGTATAACTGTATGTATATAGTATATTTATATATTTCGGGGATCTCGGAAACGGCTCTAACGATCTCGATAAAATTTGCTATATATTAAACATATTAATAACGGGTCACTCACGTATTTTAAGTCGAAAAACGCTCCGCCGTCCTGATGACGCTCCTCGGTACGGAGTGAAACATGTCGAGCGTTTTTCGACTTAAAATACGTGAGTGACCCGTTATTAATTTATTTAATATAATATGTTGTATTATTATTATATTAGGCAGTAAGCATCCCGAATAAAATAAAATAAATAAATATGTTTGTGTCTCACGGAAGTTCTGTGTCTCATGGGGGTTTTCGGGGGCGAAAAATCGATATAGTTAGGTCTTATCTCCGGCAAACGCGCATTCTTGAGTTTTTATATGTTTTCAGAGCAAAGCCCAGATATTTTATCTATAATCAGACCCGAGAATTCTTTACGTCTCCTATATGTCAAACATCTTAGGGTACAGATGGACAGCAACCCGACTGCAACTTGTATGGGAACTGTAGCAGTTGCCGTGCTCAGTTTTCATACAAGTGCAGTCCGTCTGTGTCGGTCAAGGGCCTGACACTCTTTGATAGAGAAAGATAGTCTTATTGCGATTCCTATAAGAGGAAAGAGAAAATAGTGCCAGGCTTTGTCCTTGTCACCGACCGGGTGGCATCATAGGTAGGAGGCGATGGAGATATACCGAAATTTTTAAGTGAAAGGGAAAAAATCCTATGCTGCTCAAATTTTATATGAATATTCTTTCTCTTATCCCCGGTCGCGCGGTGGCGCGTCTATAACTACTTGTATATACTATGTCTATGGTATCGGCCCTTACGCGGATTTAAAATATGCATAGAGTTAGACCAAGAGAAGTCTGCAACGGTTTTGATAGCACACGCAGTACAAGTGTTATTAATACATAATTTCATAGAAGTTTGACGTTTAAAATGACACTTGCACTGCGTATGCTATGGATGGTATAGAAAGGATCGCAATCTCTTATGGCAGAATTGTTGTAAAAATGACCGCGTTAAGCTTTAAATAATAGTTCCCAATCTCTCCGGTGGCGCTAGTTAGGCTCTGGGACATGAGTATAACATGAACCATATAAGGCAACAAATAACCCGACCAAATTACGTAGGTTGTTTTTGGTAGTATTTCGGTGTATGGTGGCGCCGCCTAATTACTGTTTTTTGATGGACACTTTTCATACATAGAGATTTGGCTCCTTTATACAGTCTCCATGGCGTATGCTATCAAAACCGTTGCAGACTGATCTTGGCCTAACCCTATGACGATGTAAATCTGCGCGCAGAACAGTTGAGTCGTTCGCTGCACATGTGGGGTAATTTTTGAACCCTACGCACTTCTGTAGTTATCCTAGTTCGTTGAATTGAAAGTGATATTAGGGTAAACTCGCATTATTTGATGATACGCCTAATTCGGTGATACAAGTTTCGCAGCATGACACCCAGGAAAGCTAGTGAATTAGGGCCTTTTAAATGGGCCTCACGCCAAACCCGCCGAAGCCGTGAAGCCGTGAGGTCCCATTTAAAAAGCCCTAATTCACTAGCTTTGCTGGGTGTCATGCTTCAAAACTTGTATCACCGAATTAGGCGTGTCACCAAATAATGCCAGTTTACTCTGCTTCATCACATGGATAGCTCCATCTATCATGCTAGAGTAGATAAAAGCCAATAAGTGACAAATGCCCTCATTCCGAATGTGGTTACCTCAAACTTTAAGTACTTAACTAAACTTTTCATGTGGAAAGCCGACCTCGATCATTCAAACTAATCTAATACCCGTGTGTCACTTTAATCCCGTATTAAATAGTAGGGAGGATTGTCCCTTTTAGAGGCCTTTCACACTTCGCTCACTCATTTCAGTGCTCTTCAATCAGGTGCAGAATAAATATTAGTACCACGTACAGGAGGCCAATACGAACGTACACTGATATCAAAATTATATCTAAATGTATTTCGCGCGTGCATTATACTAGTACTTGTCCGTACGTTTTTTTGTGAAAGATTCGTTATTCGTCTTCAACGAAGATTGTTTGAAATATCTCTTGGTATGGAGTATTAGCATGAAATACGGACTGGAATGACGGAAATTGTAAAAAGCGGATTGGAATTTGTGGTATTAAATAGTATTAATTACTTAAATGCAAATGACATCATGATAAGACTAGTTCCGAAACAATATTAATTGCAAAAATTGTACAACCTGTCCGTTAACATGTGGTTAATCGTGAATAAAGTAGACGTTACCCTATGTTATATAATTTTCGCTTTTTATTTAGATCCATTTTTTTCTATCAGATTGCCTAAAGGTTCTAAATTCAGAGCAAATTCGGGCGATCCTTTATCAGTCGCAGACGAAGAAAATGCCCGTCTGACGAAATCCAGGCAAATAACCTAAGGATTACAAATGGAATTAAATTTTTGAAATATTCCACCGGGCGAATTGAAATCCTGGCGTTTATGCTTTACTGGAGATACTTATTTAGAAACTGTATGGCTTTAGTTTTAAATATTACGCGCTCAAGCCTTTAGCAAGTTTACTTTGCTCATTTCCACTGTAAAATGGCATACGGCTACCTAATTTGGGAGAGGTGAATAGATTAATATTGTGTATTGATCAGGATACTTACATTTCACACTAACATACGTACAAAAACAGGAAAAATGCAGATAGAGCACAGGCACTGTTTGCCAGAGAAATTAAGCCTGTTAACCGTTTTTCCGTAGCCTGTGTTACAAACCATATCAAATCACAATATGGCAGCAATTTCAAATTTGAGTGTTGAGTGAGTTTTACTGTAGTTGACAGTGTTGTTCTTGACATTTCCATGAAAAATATCGGGCTTGGTGTATTTCCTGAACATGAGGTCAACTAACACCTATTTTTCATTCGTTCAATTTCCCCACAGTAGCTAGCCGTATGCCATTATCGAGTGGAAATGCGCAAAGTAAACTTGTATTAAGTATTGAACGCCATAGTCACGAACTCGGAAAGGAGATTCCATTGTGACGTCACACGACGCCGCGCCGTCGCGACGCCACTGTCACAGTTTAAGACTAGGACAGTAGTCTATCTTCGGCTGTTGAAAAGTTTTCTTAACGTCAAGCTCAACGTAATGACGAATGATGAGTAATCATGACGTACAAGAGATTTCTATGCAGGAGGGGTCAGTTATCTTTGCAGCTGACTGTACATCCTGACAGATGATAAGATGATTTAAGTAAGTAGCGTCGTTCTAATAGAATAATTTAATATCAATTTTAATATCAAAACTTCCGTGAGACACAGACATTATATATATTAATAACGGGTCACTCACGTATTCCCGCCGACACCGGCCAACATCGCCGTCTCGTCACTGTCAACGCAAGCTCCTGATGACACTCCTCGGTATGGAGTGAAACATGTCGAGCGTTTTTCGACTTAAAATACGTGAGTGACCCGTTATTAATGTGTATAATTTTATATCAATTAAGAAAAATTTTAGTTTTATTTTGAAGTGTAAAATTTAATATTTCACCAAACGTTGTTTCAACATGAAGTAAACCACTATACCTATACTGCATATACTGCTGCCCTCGTAATGAAGGATGCAGTAATCGACAAAATTTCGATTTTGACTTTTTATTAAAAATAGCATCGGTGAATAAATATCTAGATAGATACGATATAAATACCTAGAATAAATACCTAGATATATTACGAGGGCAGAATTGTCGACATCACTGATGCTGACTGACGTCACAGGTCCCTGACGCTTTCGATTAGCACGTGCGGTTAAACAACAACTTTGCCCCCTTGTAAAACAAATAAGTATTTCTACCGCCCAATTGATTTGCCAGACTACAAGTAGTAAATACATAATACTGCCTACGAGTGAGTAATTAAATCGGTTTCATTTGGCTTTATATGTTCTCTCTTCTTTCATTTCACTATAAGTTCCAATTAAAACTTTTAATGAGATACTCTGTTCAGCTCATTCACGCACTCGGCACATACTCGTTAATTATTAAATACGAAATGAACACACATGAAATAGGTTTAATATAGATCGCGGATTATCTGAGTAAAACGTACAGGCCAATTCTAGACGTCCAGGCCAATTCTAGACGTACAGGCCAATTCTAGTTTTATTTATTAGATTTGTTACTGATCTGTCAGTGTCAAAAGTAGGGAATGCAACCGGTTTTTAATTCACGGATTATCCGAGTAACACGTACAGGCCAATTCTAGACGTACAGGCCAATTTTAGTTTTAGTTAAGTATTAGATTTGTTATTGATCTGTCTGTGTCAAAACTCAAAACATTTCTTCAACCAAAAACGTCGCACACAGTTGACACTAATAGATTTAGATATCTGAATGATGTCAGTTGTCATTCGCCCGTGCTCGCTATCGCTAATACATGTACGGACAACTCCGAGCGAATGATAATAAAGTAACTGACACATTTTAGATATTGTTTTGAGACTTAGTGTACGTCCGAGTTCGTTCGTTTCGTTCATGTAAGATAAGATCAAATTCGTATGACCGTCTTATCATATCTGCTGAACGAGTATAAAGTTAGATACATACTACTTTTTACTACGCGGTTAACCAGTATAAGAAATTATCAGAATCGAGAGATAACCTTATAAAAAAAACGTCCTACTCGTAAGTACAGTATTGAGAGTTAGGTTCAAATCGAGCATTTTAACAAAATCTCACTCAACGAAAACGGGGAAAATGGGACGATGTGTAGATATACTATTTTAGCAAAATATTACGTAATGATAATGTCGTAGTAGTAATTAAATTCAATTTAATGGATCCTTAAATGAAATTTAATTAAAGCTCACAGTGCAGCGTAGTACAGTGATCAAAGGGATTACTGCGTCCGACGTTTCTACGTAACCACCGTCCTCACTGTTAACTGACAATTTGTGAATCTTATTGCAAAGGCACAAGGTCCAACGGTGGTCAGTTAGTGTTGCTATTAAACATACCGTAAGCTTGGTAAACTGGCGCGACGTCACTGTTGCAGCTTAACCTAATACCGCCTAGGACTTATGTGGCCCTGGTACTGTGGGCGACTTCGAAGACCAAACCTTGTTAGCGAAAGGCGTATGTGATAACAATCTTAAAGAAAAACATACACAGACATACTAAATAGGTCCTTGTTTAATAAATAAGACATGTAAAATTATAGACACAAAATTATACTATCGTCTCGCTCTTTCGTCTGGAGCGAAAGGAACGCCTTTGTATATTTTTTTCTTTACTTGACTCACACTTCTTTCTTTCTTATGGGGTGTGGTTCTAAAATGGGATCCTTCATCATGGTGCGTTAGTTTATACGTCAAGCATTTATGTTATCCTGGTCACGTGTGCATTGAAGCGGATTAGATTCAATAGGCTTTTTTTATATAATTAATCAAAATCGACGTTTGATATTCAAATTAATATAAAATGCCTTCGTAAAGTGGTTTTAAGAATATACCAAAATCCCATCACTTCGTAAAGGGTTATCATATTGAACCACAACTACCAGGATCGCATAGAGCGAAGGCGTTTCTATTACGGCTTATAGGCATAAAGGGACAGGTAAGCAGTATAGTATAGAGGCAGCAATTCACGTTGTGTTTGTTCTGTAAAAAGCCGCGGGAAGTTAGGCGGGCCATTCACGCCGGCCGATCGTTTATGGCGTCGTTCTGTGAAAGAAACGGGCTGATTTAGATAGCCTAGATTGGAAGCCTGCCAAAGCTAAGCGAGCAGAGCGTTTGATATCACTTTAATGATTTCTGTACTGTTTATTATAAAAATCAAAACATGAAGAGGCGGCTTAGAGATAAGAAACTCATCGATATAATTGACTTGCGCCCATTAGACAGTTTTTTTTAACGAATACAAAAGGACAAATAAGCAAAGCACGTGCCATCCGTATAGTGCAAATAACTAGGTAAGTATGTGATACTTTGTGATTCTGGAATAATATTTGTCAAAATTATCCAGAAACCAACGTTGCTAAATAAATATTATATCTTCTTCATTTTGTTCTATTAGTATCAAGATTATTATTTACAACGACGGGACTTAATCGCGTAAAATAAGTATTAAATTTACCTCCGACGTTTCGAGGACGGCGTTGTCCCCGTGGTCTCGGAGAAGACTGGCTAAAGTTGACATCAACATCTTCTAGGCGCGCGAGTTTTTCGAACTACCCGCACTTGGTCCCGTTTTTGACTTTCGCTCGATAGAAAATAATCACGAACATATGTAGCTAATTATAATAAATTTTGCACAAAAAGTAAAAATATGAAAATTATTACAAAAAATTAGCAATATATTATGTTTGAGGGAACTCGTCGATTAATTTTTAATTATTATTTAAACACAAAAAATTAAAATTTAAAAACATGTTATTTGCGGTCCCAAGCACGCACAATACGCACATTCATCTCGCTCGTGCTTACGCTCAGTGAGAGTGAGATAACACGTACCTACTTAGCCTTAATCTTAGTTTTTTGGCCAAAAGCTGTTGCCATAAAGTTTTGTAAAGAATGAGACTTCGGATTCAATCTACAATAAAACTGGCAAGAAAACATAACTAAACAAACAACTCGCAAACCGACGACACTTTATTCAATAAAACCGAAGATATAATGCCCTGTCGTGCAATAAAAGACAGCTTTACTGTTTCTCCAAATGGCCCAACTTTTAAGTTCCAAAAGCACATGTTACATTGATGCGGATCCGTTTGTAAGGTACTTTTAGGTCTTAAATAACGAAATAAATTCAAAGTTGAAAGTGCAATACGGCTAAAGTGTAAATGATAAAGTGACTTAGCAACACAGTTTTATGAAATAAAACTATGAAAACGGATTGTATCGCGTATATTGAATTTATAATACATCCCGACGTTTCGAACTCTTTACAGCGTTCGTGGTCAACGGGTGTTTTCATAGTTTTATTTCATGAGTAACTATTGCGGTAACCGAAGACAATATTATGAACACAGTTTTAGTTGTGAGAAATAAGTAACTTGTATTTAATTTGGTAATAAAAGACAGCTTTACTGTTTCTCCAAATGGCCCAACTTTTAAGTTCCAAAAGCACATGTTACATTGATGCGGATCCGTTTATAGGGTACTAGGTCTAAAATAACGAAATAAATTTAAAGTTGAAAGTGCAATACGGCTAAAGTGTAAATGATAAAGTGACTTAGCAACACAGTTTTATGAAATAAAACTATGAAAACGGATTGTATCGCGTATATTGAATTTATAATACATCCCGACGTTTCGAACTCTTTACAGCGTTCGTGGTCAACGGGTGTTTACATAATTTTATTTCATGAGTAACTATCGCGGTAACCGAAGACAATATTATGAACACAGTTTTAGTTAGTGAGAAATAAGTAACTTGTATTTAATTTGGTCATACCCACATGTTTATAATATAAGTATACAACTTTACCAAGCATGTTCGTATCTTTATTTCTACATGTAAATAATGCTCGTGAATGACATGTTCTAGTTTTTATTTGTTATTATAATTTGTTAATTGCCTGCATGCTCACTCATATTTTATGTTTTATGTTGGATTTTCTCTATTTAAGTGAAATGTAAAATTTCGTTTTGAGAAAATAAATTTCTTTAATCACAAATATGTTATAAAAATACAGTTCTTTTTTTAGGTTAGGTGATGAATAACTAAGTTCACAAAACAATCTCTTTGCTTTGCCTTAAGGTTGGTAGAGAATGCTTTTGGCATTAAGTCCTCCTTTGTACGATAAGTTTTTCTTTTGGGCAATAAAGATTAAATAAATAAGTTCATACAAATTTAGTCATTGGTATCTTACTTAGGACACCCTTAATTCATTAATAAATTTTGTTTGTCAACAAATAATACTGTAATATACTATAAAAGAACACTTGAAATTTCAAAATAGTGAGAAAAAGACACACTCTTTTCCATACGCTCCAGCCTCCAATGTGCGAGCGAGATACTCCTATGTATGCATAGATGCAGTACTTGCAGGTTCGATCCCACATCGGAGGGGCTGCGCGGCGTGCGTATAGGGAGCGTGCATAAACTGTACCTAAATTTATATGAATTTCATGTTATCAATTTTTGTTTTGTACAATAAAGTGATTTACTACTACTACTACTACTACTGTAGAGGGCAGCACATGAGACGTCAGATTTTTGGCGCGAGGCGTAAATGTGTAGTTTATGCTTCCAAAGTAGCCCACAAGATGGCAGCACTTGCTTTGACGTGTTAATGTACATGTGATGTACATGTTTATGGTTCCGATTCAGGCCACAAGATGGCAGACCCTCCAACGCGCACGGTCCCTATGGAGCGTGCCGTGCGGATCAGCATCAGTGTGGTCCATCAATGTGCCGCCGGAAAGTATCCGAAATTGCGAAATTGCCACATGGAAACAATTCAGAAATAGTTAGACTACAACGGTTAACTCACTTGAATTTTGCGAACACTTGTGCCTGAGGAAGGACCCCCGACGGGCCCGAAATATTTCGCCAATAGCGACTGAAGTGAGTGTAACCGTTGTAGTCTAAATATTTTAAAATGCCTTACGAAAGTTTAATTTTGATTAATTCAGAAACATCTCATACATAAATATATATTTTCAACACACCAGCTGGTAAAGGCTCTCTTGATTGTTCAAAAACTGATGAGAAAGTGGCATTTTAATAAATAATAATAATAATAAATATAAATAAATTCATTTATTTCAGATACATGATCCATAATTACAACTATTTACACAAACAACAATCATCAATAAAATTAGAAAAAAAAAAAAAAAACATTAAAATTCAAATCAATAAAAACTAAAATTAACACTAATATCATAAAACTAACGAATCAGTTAGACGCCCTGTGCAGCTTATCCCAGTGAAGCTGGAAAGGGCCGTCTAGGCGCTCTGCCACCGTCTGAAGGAGGCTATTTGGGCTATTTTATCCACATGTGGGGCAAAGTAATCAGATGCAAATTTTGAGGTGTTTTATTATGTTAGCTGGTAGAATTGACTTTTAAATGATGATTGATGATTTTGAATGATAAATATTTAACGACGTTAATTTGGATTTGATTTTGTTTGATATCTTACAGTTAATATTTTCTTCGGGTTGGTGTGGTGAAAATTTTTGTGTACGAGGGTTGTCCACTCAAGATTCCACTTTTAGCACGTGCTGTTAAACAACAACTTTGCCCCTTAACAAATAACTGTATGGGGATCAAATATAGAGGACTTTTCCAACTTTTTCCCCAACTTGGCTAAGTGTGGATCCACCTATTCCCCAATGGCCTAACTTATAAGAAGGAATACCAGGAGAGCAGATATTGCGAGGAGGGTAATGAAAATAATCTTGAAAGTTTTTTAATTATCGCGGGACGGCGCGTTCTGAGCGCTCTCAGAAATGATTCATGTCTTTTGTTCCACACTAGCCTTGATAGTTTTCTTACAAATACTATGTTACCTTTGTCTTTACGCATGGCTTCATTTAATTCAGTTGTAGATGTAGAACAATAGAAAATGAACTTTCTATTTCACCAAAATGACAATTCCTACAATGGGTGACGTCTGCAAACAATCCTATTTTTCGGTTGATAAATTTACGGCAAATTGTCTTTGTCAGATGACAATTGTCATGTTATTGATTATATTCGCAGTTATCTATGTGACAGCGTGACAATGACAGTGGCTGTCGCTTACAATGCGGTGTCTAAAAGTGACTTATTTTATAGCGCGGATAACGCTAACCACACACACACACTATTACGATTTACGCCTGTTGAAATATCAGCGGGCGCAGCATGGTTCCATTTTTATCGCCTGTCACTATACCCGTCACTTTCGCACTTACATACTTGTTAGAAAGTGACAGGCATGGTGACAAGCGATAAAAATGCGACCGCGCTACCGCCGCAGGATACTTTATCGATTAAATGATAATGATTAATCATAGCTCAGGTATTATAATCAGGGATTAATCAAAGCATAATGGGCTATTTGAAATTTCAGAATAAAGGTTTGAAATTAGTTTGCGTAGATTTACATACAAATGAACGGATGTATAATGTACGAGAGACAGGACATGAGTCGTTTAGCATGCATCTAGCCCAGGGTACCAGGAGCGACGGATCGGATTAGCATTCTCATTCACCAGGTTAACATAACATGAATGATGTTAAAAGTTTCCGAGAATATTAATGGTTCGAAGGAGAAATGGTCTGGCAAACCAAATTTATCAGTAACAGTATTAAAAAAGAAACTCAACCTTATTTCGGGGTTTCATGATGAATATAGTCGTAGTAATTAGCTCCATGTATGAATTTATTTTTATTTTTGGATTCATAATTTATATCGTTGGAAAATTTTTGAGCGGTTGAAACGCTCATAATTTTTGGCGCGAATTCGACAGAGCGTGATGACGTCACACGTTGGGCGGCCCAACCGACGTTTGCTACTAATGACACTAATCTGTCGAACGCGTGACGTCACGTGGCGTTTCGAGCGTTTCGCTCACTAGCTTTTCGCGGGCAAATTTTTGTACTTTTTATTTATAATTTTAAGTAATTAAATGGTAATTTAAAAACGGAAATGCATTTGTAACATGATATAACGGTAACAAACATCCGAATAAAACATATTTCGTTCAAATATAAACTTCATGCATGAGGCTAATTTCTGTACAAAACGTAATGATATCCCAACAAAAACATAAATGAGAAATGAGAGCCAAGTTCAATGTTAAGAATATGTGTCGTTGTTGACTCGCCGACAAAAGAATTGAGATTATTTCAGAACATTTGACGCCACTTTACGACAGTTCGACTGTAAAACAAATATAAAACTCCCAAACTCCATTTTTGCATCGCTACAATCGAATAGAAATGAAACACGAGTCGAATTGGTAACGTGCGCTTGTAGTGCGTACACAATTGGTTATCCCTCTGTGGAACCTGCCCTACTAAACATAGTGATAACAGCCACTGGAAAACCATTTGGAATTTGGACGTTATTGCACGGGAATACGGTAAATAATTGAATGCGTTTTCCAATGGCGTTTACGACTTTCGCGTTGGGTAAAACCGTGAGCGTATCTCGCCAATCAAATCTATATTTAATTTCAATTCGATCTTAGGGGTGCGCAAACCCGGGTGCAAACCATTTAATAATGGGGAATTAATTTCTGAAATGGGTTCTCATGTAAGGATTGCGAACAGCATTTCAAATCTGTCTTAGTCGTGTTAATTTCATCGTATGTAGTGCGACGTCGCCTTTGGGTATAAAGCACTGAATGATGAAATGAAACGTGTGTAATGTTTGCAGATGACATCTCTATTATTACTTCTTGTAATGACAATGAAAACCTATGCACTGACCTAAATAACATACTCACAAAACTCACACAGTGGCTAAAACAACACTAAACTAAACTAAAAAATCTAGAAATAAACTTCACAAAAACAAAGATAATGCAATTTAGGCCCCGACAAAAATACCCCTTGAAAATAGAATATTCATTTATGGGAACCCAAATCGAGTGTGTCGATACTTTCACGCTCCTCGGACTAGACATCGACTCGCATCTGAATTGGAAGGGACATGTGACAAAAATTAAAAACAAACTGTCAAAATTCATATATACGCCTTAAGAGAATTAAAGAAATGCACCGACCTAAGAACAGCTCTCAATGCTTATTACGCATATGCCTTCTCGTGGTTAAAATACGGTATTATACATTGGGGTGATGCTACAAATATTGAAGATTTATTCATCCTTCAAAAAAAATGCGTACGTATTCTAGGCAACATCAAAAGCCCAGAGAGTTGTAAGCCGCTCTTTGTAAACCACAAACTACTGACCTTAACATCAATCTATATTCTCGAAATATGCAAATTCGTTCGGAAATATCCCCACTTATTCACAAAAGTCTATGAACAACCACGACGATACCCCGCGAGATACAAAAATAATTTGGTAATTACAACCAAAATTAATTTAAAATTGTACCAAGCAAGCCCAAACATGATGGCTATTAAGATCTATAACAAGCTCTCAGATAAAATAAAGAACGAAACATCTGAAAAAATATTCATAGATAAACTCAAACAATTTCTAATAAATAAAAACTACTATAGCCTTCAAGAATTTATTGATGATATCGAAGAAACATAACAAATAAAAATCGTCGGTCTGCCTCTATTCACACTATTCACAGCAATGTAATGCGCATAATAAATTCCAGTAATACATTATATTATTATTTTAGCTAAGTATGTAGTAATGTTATGAATAAGACACTGATGAAATTAGGATTTTACATTGCAATTTGACATTTTTTTTCTACCATTAGCCTACTTATTATTATACGACATCAATAAATTGAAATAATAACTATTAATAATAAACTGACAAATCAATTCAATTAATCATTTACCAATATAATTATTTTTGACGATATATTCTTAGATTTAGTTTTAAGATTTGCGGTCATTTATTTTATTTTAACTTAAATTGATTACTAATAAGTAAATGTAATTAGCCTAGAATAATATTACTATTGTGTGCCCTTACAGGGTGTCATGATCTGACTTTATATTATGTAACACCTATTATGTACATGACAATACAATAAATAAATGATAAATGATTAAATGCACTGGTACGTACTCGTATAGGTATAGCACTGAATAGTTAAATGCACTGGAGTTTTGCGACCTCTTTTAGCATGATTTGATCTATTACACCCGAGATTTGATGTATTGTAGCGAGCGAAACGTTGTCAACATACAAATTTTGCGTATCAGTTTCCTTGTTTTTGGTTCAAATATATTTTAAGGAATTTGAGTCATCAGGGGATAGCCCAAACCTATACCAGTTCGGCTAGGAAGAGTTGCGTTTACGCGCGCGACTCCATCTCCATACTTTAATTTAATGTCGCGCCAGATTAAGATTACGTATTTATTTATAATAATTATGATTCACGACAGAAGCATATATTACCAACTTGACAATTATCCCTACCAGTTTATTATTGGTACCAGGAAAGCAGCAGCGGCGAGGATTCAACTTTCCTGATTCCATTAAAGTTCGATCGCGAAGGATACAAGTCGGAAACTGTTTCGTTGAGCGGCTTGCCGGCTCGTGGAAATAAATGGTTTCGAACTTCTGTTACTAGGACAATTAGTGGATTCAATACTTTATAGGTTCTCTGTTATAGGTTGTGAATAATTAAATGACGATTCGGGGTTTGTGTGGAATTGTGGATATATCATACGCCTATTAGGAATGCTGTTTTAAAAGGCCTACCAAAGTGACAGTCGTTACATACTGGCATACTACAACAATCTTAAATACTGCTTTGAAATCACGTGACTTTTCTTTCGCATATAATCATCCTGATATATTTTAACTGATATCGATATGAATTCCATTAACTTAATTATTAGACAACATAATGGTGCAATCATTGTTAATTTTAACTTAATATACCTGTTAGAATATTAAATAAAAAAAGTGATTTGGTCCCCTAGTTACTTTTTCGCATAAGAGGAAAAATCTTACTTATTTGTTATAATGTTTAAAATGCTATTGCTACTCGCACACCGTGTCCGCGCAGCGAGGCAGTTTTCTTGCGCCAGACGGCATCGAAGCGAAGTACACGCCTCCGAGAACATGGATGACGCGCTGCAGAAACACGGCAGACTGCAGCCTCAACAGCACCATAAAACATTAAGTATTGTATTGTATGCGCAGGCCATGGTAATTATATCATTTATATCTATCCCACAGACGACGTGTATAGCGACCTTTTTGTTTTTTAGGGTTCCGTACCCAAAGGGTAAAAACGGGACCCTATTACTAAGACTCCGCTGTCCGTCTGTCCGTCTGTCTGTCACCAGGCTGTATCTCGTGAACCGTAATAGCTAGACAGTTGAAATTTTCACAGATGATGTATTTCTGTTGCCGCCAGCGGCGGCTGGTGATTATATGTTATGGGTGTTCACAACTTGCCGCTATAACAACAAATACTAAAAAGTACGGAACCCTCGGTGCGCGAGTCCGACTCGCACTTGGCCGGTTTTTTTTTACTGTGGGACATTAACATTGTAACATTGTCATATTTTAGTTACGTAACGTTGCCATTTTAGCACCTGAGTTACACAGAGATATAATATATATAAGGTTTTGATTAGTTTCTCCGTAAGCCAATCCCAATTACGCCCCAATACTCTATTACCCCAGCGAACCATGATCCTCTAGTGAATTAATTATAAACATGAGACACAGTACATAATTAATACCGACATTCACATGACTTTAACTCGTACATTACATACATATAGGGTAGTGGACCCGGTAATGGGCGTGGAACCGGTAATGGGTCATAAAACTACAAATCTTGTAAAATAAGTATCTTAAACTAGTTTGTAAACACTGGTAATATATGACCATAAACAAGAGTCATAGAGCTGCTTAAGTTTGACTTTTTATGAAATTCGGTTATTATTTAAGAAATTGGCGCCAACCCAAAAGTTGTCGTGTCACTGAAAAACATAACCAGTAAGAATTCTTAACAACTTTGCTAAGAGAGGTGAGTTCATATATTTAATCTTAGTTAATTATTAGTTGGTGTAAACTAGAATGTGTTTTGTTAATTGCATTCACCATGAGATAAGGTATACAACACACTATTTTCTGACTCCAGAGATGTAAAAAAATAGTAGTATTTTGCCCAATCCCATTATAGGAGCTGTAAAACTACATGCCTCCTATGATGGGACAATTTACATAATGATGCTTCCCATGCCGTCATTTCATGTTTAAACAATAAAGTGTAGTATTGAAATTTGTCAGGAGGTATGCTCGGACTTCAGATAAAATTAATATCGTTTTTACAAACTTTTATTAACTTGCCCTCTTAGTTATAGACCGCGAGCCAGACGCAAATTTCGCCAGTCATCGCCTCCCGGGCGAAAACTCGTATAGTAGGAGTGCTAGTTTCGAAAATGATGACCATTTTGGAATCCAAGATGGCGGACATGCACTATGTCATAAAAGTCGTCATGGATGTCGTTATATGGGTTTCAGGGAGTGCAACAAGCGGCCATTACTGTAAAGGGGATACGCCTATTGGGGAAGATGTGGTAGATATTTAAACATAGAGGATTGATCTTCAATGTATTATTTTTTTCTCACAGGTTAGCTAATTGACAAATCATCTATACAGAATGACTGCCTCTTCAGGAATGGCGATCACGCACCCCCGTTCCATTTGACAGGGCGATACGATTCTAAATTCAAAACGTGGCTGTCACCAGTTACTGATAAAAAAGGCTGTAAAGGTTACAAAACCTTTACAGTACCTATCAAAAGAAGCTATGTGTATGTAAAAAACGGATTAAGCAATATCAGACCAATTTGTCGCGGGGCCCTCTATGACATTTGGTCGAGCACCGTTCACCCATCTCGCACCGTTAAGAAGTTGCTATACAAAATAAGTGGTAAATTTTTTCCATCTTGGATTTTTTCCAAAAAATTTTTTATAGCAATCCATGGGACCCCGAGTTTCCGTGACCAACATTTAGCGCGCTAGGACAAACTTGAAAATCGGGCGCCATTTAGAATCAGCCATTTGGAAATAAAAATGGCGGCGTCAGAAACTGCCAGGGTCCCTCTATGACATTTTGTCGAGCAAGCCCCACCTAATTTTGACCGTATGGCAGGGCCGTCTTAAATTTGCCATCTTGGATTCCAAAATGGTCATTGTAATGTTCTGTATTTACCACAGTAAATCATACGATGTAATGTATTTCCAACGGCTCGTCAACCCAAACATCACGTGATACGACTGCTCTGCTCGCGGTCTATCATCGACTAACACCTAACTGTCAGTGACGTCACTATGACGTAAGCGCTCGAGACGCCAATACACTAGTCATCATTTTCGAAATCGACACTCCCCAAAACCCATAAAACGACATCCATGACGACTTTTATGACATAGTGCATGTCCGTTTTTGAAATCTGCACTCCCTTAAACCTATAAAAAGACATCCATGACGACTTTTATGACATAGTGCATGTCCGCCATCTTGGATTCCAAAATGGTCATCATTTTTGAAATCTGCACTCCCTTAAACCTATAAAACGACATCCATGACGACTTTTATGACATAGTGCATGTCCGCCATCTTGGATTCCAAAATGGTCATTTTCGAAACTAGCACTCCCTAAAACCCATAAAACGACATCCATGACGACTTTTATGACATAGTGCATGTCCGCCATCTTGGATTCCAAGATGGTCATCATTTTCGAAATCCTGTCCCTAAAACCTATAAAACTACCATGATCATAATTATTCCTAAAATTAATCGAGACAAAATTATTCGATGTACATACGAGTGGATACGAGTTTACGCCCGGGAGGCGATTGGTCATGGAAGTCTGTTCCTGGCTCCCGGTCTATTAGTGTGGGTCAAATTTTGGAAGCTGAATTTGCCAAATCTTATTTCCTATTCCGATATTTTATACTCATAGGGATGCCCATTATAGGGGCCCCATTACTGGATCCACGCCCATCACCGGGGTACCATTACTGGAGCTTTGCCGACCATGACTGGAGAAAAAACACATAGTTTTAATTTGTTAATTATGTGGAAACTAATTGCTGAATTTTTGATACAACACGCCTGAAACATAAAAGATGGATAGGACATTCAACTTCTAACACGCAAGGCGGTAACATTTTACATGTATCAGGGAAATATCACAAATACTCCAAATTTCCTCTTACAAGTCCCATGACTGGTGCCGTTACTATATATATATATATATATATATATATATATTATTTTTATCTTTTGTTCTAATTAAAAAATATTACCGTTAGAGCATTCCTGAGATTACCCTACGTGGGATTTAAGGGTTTGTCCAATGGCTAAGGTCATCCTGTATATGTATGTATATGACTTTATTTTATAAAATGTCAGAGATCAAGTTTTAATTTAACGAGTCTCGGGAGAATCATTTTGGAATGTTTCTTTTTTGTGTATGTTAATAGTTGGTCACATAATCATCAATCACGCCAGAATATAATTATGTAATCTCGAAATCGACGGAACTCTTTATAGCAGTTTATGTGACTGATAATAGTGATAATTATGTCACGATTTGTTTGTTTTAATTTTTTAATTATTTTACTGAATTATTATTTTTTACAATTTGACGATATTTTTGTGAGTTCACGTTATTTACAAACATTGTGACATTTTTAAATTTCATGTAATTTCCAATAAGAAATAGATTAACCTCACACACAGGTGTGGTGTCTCCATGATGTGTTCAGGAACCGCATGTTACGGCAGCCATTACGGCATTTGATCACACACTTAACAAAACATCATCTCGACTGATACTATAGCCTAAGTCCCAGCTTTTTTTAAACTTCATAGCCCTAGAGGCCTCTTGTTCATTTTTTGCACATAATAAATATTTGCTGTCTGTCCTGTATCCTGAACAGACTATTTACAACTCTATGGACTGTCATAATATTCCGCGCGAGCATTCAAATTTGAAATCTAAAATCTAAATTTAAAATCTCGGTGCATCTAAAAAGTTTGTACCAAAATATGTACTATCGGTGTTTATTACTATAGTACTTTGCTTAATGCTGGGACTGAAGGGTGACTTTTATTATGTACAAAATTTGGTACCGCAGGACTTAGGAGGATAGAACCTCTAGAAATGAGGATTTGATTTGTAATGATTTACATAATATATACTATTTCCTCGCGTTGATGTAGTGAAAATTATTTTGGGACGGCGGTTCCTTTTGTTAAAAGATTATTCTTAAAATCTTCGTAGCTAATATCCCTGAAATATGACAAAGTTCCAATATGAAGGCCCTTCGCAGTCGATACACCCTTTTCACACCATTTATCAACGGGGCAGGTGCCGCCGATTTTTCGCTGATGCCTCGCATCCCTGTTCGTAAACTGATCTTTCATGAACCTTAATACAAAGGCGTAAGGTCCACCGATGGGTACGGGTGCTGTTAGTACCCGACCCGTCTAACATCCATAACACCTGCCGGCTCATGTCACCCTGGTAACATGAACGGATATCACATTAAGGCAAATGACCATATGAAATAGTTTCATTTGTGTTACAAATAGGGCCATTGTAAGATGGATAGAATACTAGTATTCAGAATAACACAAAGTAAACCGATATTTGCGGGGGTTTATTTCATGTTATCGTATAAAATAATGGAGGCCGTTATCTTCGCTAGAAAAAACCCCGATCTATTTGAAGCTAAACTGGATACGTACAAAACTAGAAGCCAGTATAGAAACAAACTAAAAATACCTAACTCAAAATTAGCCATCTATAGAAACGGGCCCCATTTTGTGTGTATCCAAGTAGTAAACAAAATACCCGATGAGATCAAGTTGGAACCAAATGACAAACAGTTTCACAAAAAATTAAAAACTTTTCTCATACAGAAATGTTACTACTCAGTGGAGGAGCTTTTAAATGAGGAAACCTAGTCGCTGTAAGAGAAATTAACTATTAAGCATAGCAATTAAGCAAATATTGACATTGAATTTATTATTGTAATTATTTATACCCCATACATATACAAAAATGTCTCTAACCAATTATTAATAATAGCATGCATGGCCTGTAAATGAAATTTAAATGTAATTTAGTAATAAGCTAGATATAAGACAATTTGTGTGCCCTGACAGGGTGTCATGGAAGCTTCCTGTATAACTTCAATAACATCTCATGTACATGACTTTTACAAATAAACATCTTATCTTATCTTATCTAAAATAGGTATCTTATAAGATTTATTCCTTTACAATACAAGGCCATCCGGCATATTTTTATTTGCGGCATATATTTACCACCGTGATTTATTTTGACATTGTTTAAAAAAAATTGAAGCTTTATTTTACGTATTTTATTCTGCCCTACTTCTTGTTAGTTACTTTTTGCGGTGCTGTGTATACCTTCTTAATTATATTTAAAAATAAATATGACTCTTCGTAATTCTGGACATCAGCATCTTAGATTCTCAATATGCTGGTTTAGGTACACTAAAGCTTTTATCTAAAGTATATTTTCTATATTCTTACTTCCTTCACAAAAATCACAAATAAACTTTTTAAGACTAATGTTTCATTAAGTAACTAAATGAATAATTTACAAAACAAACATACATGTTATCAACGGATTTACAATGACAAAATTATTACGAATACTGTTCCCAATGTTACATTACGAGCAAAAATTTATTTGAGAAACGATTCTCAAGTTTGCGCACACATTTCCCCGTAGCGAGAAATAAGGAAAAAAAAACATTCAACTCGAAAGCGACTCAGCTTCAGTACGTGTGCACGTATTTTTGACAGTCGAGTGAACACGCCTCCTCTTGTAGACAGCTGGCTCATATTACTGAATTTAACGGAGTTACATCTGAGTTTGCATCTGAGATATTATCTAATATCGCAAGCAGTAAATATTTAAGAGCACTTAATAAAGCTGTTTTCTCATAAGATTACCCAGACGTTTAAAATTGTGATAAACGCTCGGCTATCTCGAGAGTTCATTTGTCACACTGCCGCTTCGAACCCTGACGTTATATTAATCATGCTCTGACACTATTTATGGAGATAACTCACACCCGAGGGACCTTTATTACCAAGATTAAGGAGTTTTCTGTCCGTTAACAATATCCGAATATTTGAGTCAGCGATCGGCGAGGCGGGATACGAACGACGAACGACAAATAGCGATTCGGTAAATCATCGTTCTGCAAATTGTTTCTGTGCGAAATGAAAGTTCCGAAGACGTTTTTGTCGACGTCGACACGTCGTGCTCTTCCTTTCGATCATTAGGGGCTATAATATAATAAACGCTTAAATCACTTCTTTTCTTTAAAAACGCCTCCGTATGCGGGTAGAACAAATTCTCTTAAAATTGGGAGCTCCGTTTTTATCGAAAGAAGTATAAAAGAAAATCACATCGCAATAAGATAAGAAACATCAGTCACGGAATCCACCAGGCTTGCAGAAATCCGAGCACGTACCGAGGGCAAAGGGCAGGGTATTATTTATCGAAGAAATTTCACCTGGGCGTGTGCGCTTTCTTTCGTGAACTTTGATAGTGTGCGACCCTAATAAAATCACCATTTTTATAACCGGTTCACGGGGCTCATAACCTTCTTGCTCTTTATTTAATGTACGAGGCATATCAACGCGGATTTACGGTCTTCTTAACAAGTCCCATTGTTATATTTCATTTTATTTGCTCTGGTTTATGACGCGTGGGGTAAACGCGGCGCGTGAGTTACGACGCCTTCATACGCACACTTGACTACTTATGGGTGAATCAACTCCTTCATGTCACTCTTAACGGTTCCACTGGGTCACTACTCAAACTTAGATTTTATAGTATTATACAAATAACTATGCATTTTTTTGGTACTTATAAGCTCTTTCCGTTATGGGCCATCTACTAAGCACATATCTACAGTATCATATATATAGTACATATCTACAGTAGTAGGTGGTTCAACATTTCTTCTCACAAAGTGTGCTATATTTGTCTATCCTTATACCACAGTAGTTGTGGATAAATATTAGGTACCTAATTACTCGTAAGTATGTCGTACAGAAGGTGCGCTGTCTAACAAAACTAATGTTTTAACAGATGAAGGTGTAGCGACACAAACTGTATGGACACTTTTGCAACTCGCTGTACTTCCAACAAGCAAAAAATGGAAAAAACTAGGCTATGTTTGTACTGATAACTTCATTTTACAAAATGTTGGGCTTCAGCTAGTTAAACTTTAGTATAGGGCACAATCTAAGTTGTAAGGCATAAATGACCATCCTATAACATCATTTTTTTGTTTTTTAAAAAGTTTTAGGACTGCAGTGGCAATGCGGCTTGAATTGCGGATATTTTAAAATTCGGACCTTTCAAAGGTTAAAGTTTGAAGAGTTTAACTTGTCTAGAGTCTAGAATATAAGAGAACAACTCTTGAAACTGTAAACTCCGTAAGATGGATAAACGATCGGCGGGGATTGGCCAGCGCTGCCCCGCGGCAGAGATTGATTGCCCCGCTTTACCGAGATAGTGGAAATCCACGCGAAATAGCCGTATTGATTGAAAATACTATGCAACAACAACGTAGTTTCTCTGACTTAAAAGAACCAAAACTACTCAAGTTAGGTCGTTAACTCTTAAGCAATTCATAGCGCTTTGGGAGGTTATTTTTACCCGTCACTAACTTTAAACATATAGGTACAATAAGTAAGTTGGCTGACAATGCAATATTATGGATCTGATGAAGATGAACACAAAACATCAGTTTTATTAGACAGCTGGCGTTCAGTACAAACTATTATTTATCTATACCTACTGTGGTATGTTTAAAGTTATTAATATTTAAAGTTTAAATATACCACAGTAGGTATAGATAAATAATAGTTTGTACTGTACGCCAGCTGTCTAACAAAACTGATGTTTTGTGTTCATCTTCATCAGATCCATAATATTGCATTGTCACCCAACTTACTTATTGACCTATATAAAATTTCTGCGCAATCGAATACAGATACAGATACAGATCTTTTATTGGTAAAAATAAAATACATTTTACAAGTCATTCAAATTCTTAAGAATAAAATAAAATTAATATTCACAATAATAAGTTGATAATTTGGAAGAAGTTACAATATGGGATCAATGATCATTTCGCATAGACAGCATGAATTCGTCGATCGAGTAGTAAGCCTTCTCTACAAGTCACGATTTCAGCTTATTGTTAAATATTGTGTCACTTTTCGATTCTTTTATATCGGTCGGTACTGAGTTATAAAGCTTTTGTCCCATAATATTTAGAGACTTTCGTGACTTCGCGAGTCTGCATTTAGGAGCGAGTAGAATAGGCAACCTGCGGGCTGGGCCACTGCGGGTAGATCCACTGGATTTATACAAGTGTATATTCTGTGTATGTAGCGTTAATATTTTGTGTTTTTTGAACAGAGATTGTGCAGGATAGCAAAGATAGATATAACTCCGTAATAGATGGATACAGTCTAAGGAAAAAACGTGCCTCGAAAATCAAGAAAATTTGATTCTCGTTCAGAGGGCGCTACTAGTTTTGGCCTACAGTCGTATAGATGGCGTTGACGGTTTCGTTTGTTATTTAACAATTTTAACGCATATCAGTAAAAGAACATGGCTCAAAATCATAAAAATAATTAATGCAAATAAAAAAAATCATTTATCTATATTTAAATACATTCTATCGTATTTTTATAAATCTTCATTTTTAGTTTTAAAGTGTGTCGACAGATGGCAGTGAATTTATTGGGGTTACAAAATATACTATGACAGTACCGCTCTAGTATAAGTTACTCTATGAGGATAGTCAACGGGTTTGCCATCAATAATACGAAGGGCGCGTTTCTGCATTCTAAGCAGTCTATCGCGATCAGCAGCTGTACCCCAAAGATCGACACCTTGAGAAAGTATTGCGTGGAAATATAATATAATAATGGGAAGTGTATCTAATTTAACTTGCAAGGTTTGACCCAACTAGTTAAAAGCCAATGTATTACTTGTTTGACTTGTGTTTTCAATCTACACATTGCCTGGGATCGGTTATCCCTCGTTATCCATCAACATGTTTCAAGAGTTGTTCCACCCTCTAGGTTAGAGTAGTTAGCGAGTTGCTTTCAATTAGTCCAGATGAATTGCGATTGCTCTGTCCTGACCCGTAACGAGCTAACCTTTGACATTTTGAAAAGTCATCTACAAAAACGTGTGGAGGTTTTTTCATTGCGTTACCTTTTCTAACTTCAATTAACTAGACAGTACGAAAATGTGTAGACATTTTTATCTTTTTTATCGATCGAAGGAACGTGATTCTGCTGAACTTAGCTGCGTAAGAAATTTTCTAAAATTATTTATCACAAGAAAATAAATGAATTCAATCTGATTCAATTAGCGTTTGTTGGTTGCGTGCGTAGTTAAATGCGTAAATAAAAATACATCTTATGATCATTTGGTGCGGTCAGTCCAAGTTGGAACCCAGAAAGGTATTATCATTAGACTCACAAGCAAATTAACTATAGTTTGTTATCGTTTAATTAAATAATGCAGGAAATTCATCATTGTCCGCAAGCCTGGCGATGCTCAATGAAATCTTTCCTAATTACAAAGTATGCCTTCAACTGGTCACCGTGAACTTAGCTTTATAATTAGGAATGACTTGATTCATTACTACTATTATTCATGTTATGGATTTCATCAGCAGCTCAATTCATTAATTCATGATTTATAAGAGGAAATGCACACGCGCAACGTATCACAATATTTGAAACGTTTGCTATTTCCTTAAGATTCCATCATCACCCATCCCATCTTACAATCGAACCGTATATTCAAAGTTCTAAAATACATCTCAAGTTGCTTATTTCCCTGGAATTTCTTTTAAAATTTCCGTCAAAACGTTAAACAAACAACAAAATTGTCAAAAGACTCCCTGTTTATTCTAAACGTTTATCTATACTTTGAAAATCGCAAAAGCTTTCTCGAGCACTCTTTTCCGGCACTAGAAAAATGGTTTCCATTATTGGATAAAGCTTTTTTTTTTTATACCACGTCGGTGGCAATCAAGCATACGGCCCGCCTGATGGTAAGCAGTTACCGTAGCCTATGGACGCCTGCAACACCGGAGATATTACACGCGCGTTGCCGACCCTAACACTCCTCTCCCTCGTTGAGCTCTGGCAACCTTACTTACCGGCAGGAACACAACACTTGAGTAGGAAGCTTAGAAACGGTTAATATTACTGCACTGTACTTTGCATGCCACACGTAGACTATATTTTAATTTAGTTCAACTGTAAATTTAATCCGAATTTTATCTTGATTATTGGATTTTTGATTTCGGATCTTTAAATCGTAAAAATCTGACATTTGCTTACCCATCACGACATTTCTCTTACAAGTGCCAACAAATTACCAAACAAACTAAAATGGCAACAAGAAAACTAAATATTAATAAAGACAAAAAGTGCCTGGCACCGCCCGGGGTAAGCAACGCGCCTGCGGGAAGGTCAAGCGGGGGCGCTACGGGCGCGCGGCCCGGAGCTAGGCAGGGGCCCGGAGCGGGGCACCCAGCAGAGCATGGGCGGAGACAGGCAAGAGCTACAAAACCCCAGCAAAGACCGGAAGCGGCAGGACGGAGCGGTGATAGGGGGGCAGCTCCACCACAGCCACAGAGGACTAGCGGGGAGCACACACCCTCGGAGCCCGCCTTGGAGGAGCCCAACCGCGCGGAACTAAATGAGGCTCAAGACCTGGACACTCCGTCCGAGGTTGGCACCGAGGAGGTGGAATCCTTCCTGGTTTTTTTTTTTTTTTTTTTTTTTTTAATTTATTTAGGAAACAAACAGTCACATACAGATAAGTTTAAACTTGCAGATATACAATAAGACCTATAGTTCCATTAATTATAACATACTGATATTGATAACAAGTAGAAACAGGGCTTGTTCGGCACTACCTATAAATAGGAAGATACACAGAAGTAACAATTGGATACACAACTAATAAAGTACCTAAGTATCAAACATGCTTACAAACATACATACGTTACATAAGACTATAGAACAATTACAATTTTTTTTTTTTTTGATTTTGAGGAATGATCTCGGGAGACTGGGAAGGGCGGGGGAGATGCATGGAGAGGTGACCCCCCCGGGAGGACAAGGAGAAAACCCAGGTCCCGGATCCGTCATTGATGGAGAAACAACTAAGAGACCGGAAAGCCGTGATACCGGAAATAAAGGCCCAAAAATTAATGGTGGGAGACGAAGGAGTCACATCGGTCCAAGCCTGTGGCTTCTTGACCAGAAGGGTGTCGGTGGCGACGGACATGGCCGCAAGCGCTGACGCGGCAGCGGCCGCAGCGGCCGGAGCCGTCGGACCCCCGGACACCCTTACTAAGCTGGAAAGGGCAGCCGCTTCGTCGCCAGTTGAGTTCAACGACAGTCTGGCCACGCGGCGCCTCTCAATAGGTATGGGAACCATAGGGGATGCACCTAGAGAGGCAACGCTGGCGATGGAGGAGGCTAAGGAGGCCCTGGAAAGTCGAGCGGCGGGGAACTTAAAAAAGGTGAGGCAGCTGGCTGTCGACCGGCTGTATACTCTACAAAGCATAGTATTTAGGCTATCAGAGTCTAGGCAGAGAGTTGTGGGAGAATTGGAAAGAGAGAAAGCGAGTAGGGCTAGAGAAATAGCCTCCTTACACAAAAAACAAGCAGAGGAACTCAGAAAGCTCACAGAAAAGACCCTATCCCTAAAAGAAGAAATCTCCCAACTAAAGGGAGACTCTGCAGCCACGAGAAAAGTCCTGGAATATGACATAGTTAGACCATTAGGGGAGTTGGCAAAGGAACAAGCGGAAACAAGGAAGGGCATCCAAACTGCTGCCAAAAGCACTGCAGCAGGCATGAAAACATCCCAGACTGGAGCCACTGCAGACCTTAGTGGCCTAACCCATGATTTAAGAGAACTGAGGAGGGCAATACTGGACAGCGCGCCGGTTACGGTGGAAAGGCTCACCAGGGAAGTAACTACCCTTAGAGAAACTCTGGAAAGTCGATCCACCGCCTGGCCGGACATCTCAAAATTAACTACTGGGATGGAAGAGCTGAAAAATATATACCAGGAAGGTCTTCTACCGGAAATGAGAAGACAGGCGGAATGCAAAGAGAAACTGAGGGCGGAAATGGAGAGCCGGAACCGAGGAGGAAGTGAGAATGGGCTTCCAAACGCTAACCAGGTACCCAATCCCAATCTCGAGCACGTCCTTCGAAGGGAGGTCCGTGAACCGCTGAAGGAGCTGAGGGCACTCAAATACCACAACGTGCCCGAATATTTACAAAGAATTGTAGCGGACTACTTTGCCGGACGCGTTGTGGTATTTCCAACAAAAGACGGCTGGGGGAGACGGGAAATGACGTGCGGTGTTCCACAGGGCTCGGTGCTAGGGCCGCTCCTGTGGAAGATCGGTTATGACTGGGTACTACGCGGGCCCATATTGCGGGGAATCAGCGTTACGTGCTATGCTGACGACACCCTCGTGTCGGCCCGTGGCAGGACCCACAGAGAGGCCGCCTACATAGCCACAGCAGGAGTGGCATATGTGGTACATAGGATCCGTGCGCTGGGCCTAAAAGTGGCTCTACACAAATCCGAGGTCATCGTGTTCCATGGGCCTCGAAATAAACCACCAGAAGGGGCACATATCACTGTGGCAGGAACTTCCATCGCCGTCGGGTCAACGATGAAGTACCTGGGACTCGTTCTCGACGGCAGATGGAAGTTCGAGGAGCACTTCAAGAGCCTTGCTCCAAAACTGCTAGCTGCAGCCGGAGCGCTTGGGCGGATTTTGCCAAATCTGGGCGGTCCAGGAGGAGCCTGCAGGCGGCTTTATATGAGCGTGGTGCGCTCAATGGCGCTATACGGGGCGCCAATATGGGCGGACACCCTGAGAACTCGAAGTGCGGCCCTATTGCGCCGGCCGCAGCGGGCCATAGCTCTCAGGGTGGCTAGAGCATACCGCGATAACTCGCATGTAGCAGCCTGCCTGCTGGCTGGGAGCCCGCCCTGGGACCTTGAAGCCGGCGTTCAGGCCACGGTCTATTGGCGGGTGCTGGCAGCTAGGAGGAACGAAAACTGGCCCGCCCCCCAAGAAGTTCAACACTGGCGGGAAGAAGCACGAGATGTGCTCTTCGAAAAATGGTCGGAACGTCTGGAGATCCCGGGAGCTAGCCGGGACCTGGTGGCCGCTGTTCGGCCCGTTCTAAAAGAATGGGTGGAACGAAAGCACGGCACACCCTCCTTCCATCTCACACAGCTCCTGACGGGGCACGGCTGCTTCGGCTGGTACCTGTGTGAGAGGGTTGGAAGAGAGCCGACGACAGCGTGCCACCATTGTGACGGAGGAGCCGTGGACACGGCCCAACACACGCGCGAGGAGTGCCCTGCGTGGGCGGAGCCTCGCGCTGTCCTGTCCATGGCTGTAGGAAGAGACCTCTCACTGCCGGCGCTGATACGCCGTATGATCGGCAGTGAAGAGGCATGGGCGGCAGTGGCCACCTTTAGCGTCACCGTCCTGACGCAAAAGGAGGCCGCTGAACGAATGCGCGAGGACGACGCCAACTCGCTCCCTCAGCGCCGAAGGAGGCCAGGCAGGCGGCGAAGAGCCTTCGCAGCCCGAATGCTGCCACCCTAACAGAAACTGCGTGACAGAATCTGCGAGTGACAGAACCTGCGAGTGATGGGTTGGGAGCCCCATCACTCGCCTGAAGAGGTTTCCGAGCTGGAAGGCCCTCAAGTGTTCCGAGGTGCCTTCAGCGGAGTAGGCTGCTGGAGCAGCCCCAAATTGATCGGCCCGCAAGGGCAACGCCGGCGGGGTCTCGGAGGTCTGCAAAGTTGTTCCCGTAACCCCGCCCAAAAAGCGAGCGTCGGAACACCCCAGGGGTTAAGGAGGTGGGCTCCCTCCGTAGTGCAGGACCTTTCTTTATTTTTTATTTTTATTTTTATTTATTTATTGATAATGGGAAATCCGAGAGACAATCTGCAAACTAAGGGGGATAGTGGAGGAAGCCCATGTTCTGGAGAGGGCCCCTATCCACCGTATAATGGAGCCAGCGGAGATCAGGGAGGAAATGGTCAAAGTTATGAAAGAAGAGCTGGGGAGCTGGGAACGGTGGGTAAGGATGAGGAACTGAGGAGGGAGATGAGGGAAATGCGACAGGAACTGATAACTTACACCGAAGTCGCAAAGTCCTCCGCACTACCTACAGCCCAGACGGACCAAAAACCGCAGACGGAGGAGGAAGATGACGAAAGTAACCCCTGGATGAGGGTAGGGTCGAGAAAGAGGGCCAGAAAGGAAAAGAGAAGGACTATGGGTAAGGAAAGTTCACAGAGCCCTCCGCCCAAGCCTAGGTTCCCCCTAACCATAGAATCAAAGGATCCCAAAGATACCAGCACCGCGGTCATAGACGGAGTAAAAGACAATGTAGACGTCTCGGCGCTGGGAATAGGGGTAGAATACTTCAGAGGTATAAAGAAACAGAAGGCGGTCATTGGGTTAGCAAGCGAGGAGGACCGCGAGACGCAGCCATCACCGAAAAGTGCCCAGACCTCAAGACCGCTACTACTGCACTCAGGAAACCCCTCCTGAGACTAGTAGGAGTAGTCAAGGGTCTCACGGATGCCCAGATACCGGGGGCCATCACGAGACAAAACTTGGCGCTCTGTGGCGGCATGGAAGGGGCAGAAGCGAGGATGCGGGTACTGAGGAGGACCAGATCTAGGAAACCTGAAGTCTCAAACATCATAATAGAGGCCGAAGCAGACATCTGGTCATCCCTCAAGGACAGGAAGGTAAGGCTGGGATACCAGGTCGTGCCGGCATACGACCAGTCCCCAATCATACAATGCTATGCCTGTCTCCGCTTTGGACACTACGCGCGGGACTGCACCCACCCGCAGGCATGTGGCCATTGTGCGGAACAGCATGACACAAAGGAGTGCCGAAAAAGGGAGGAGGCCCCGAGGTGCGTGAATTGCGAAAGGCAGTGCAGGAAACCGGAGAAACAGGATCACCCGGCTTATAGCGCTGATTGCCCCGAATGGAGGAAATGGGACCGCTTGGCGAGATCTCAAGTTAGATATTGCTAAGGGCGACATGGTAGGACCCAACACGGCGCAGCAGGCTACACGAAGTAAACCGATAGCAGTGATGCAAGCGAACCTGGGCAGGGGATATGCGGCCACGAAGGAGTGCCTGAGGGAAGCAGAGGCTACGGGAGTAAGTGTGCTGCTGCTGCAGGAGCCATACGTGGGGTCAAAGGGCTACATGACGACTACACACAGGGTAGTGCAACGGACCCAGGGGGAAGGACCAGTAAAAGCAGCCATAATAATACTGGACCCTAAGATTGACATAATAGTCAACCCTCAATATGTCACAAAAAATATAGCCACAGCGGCGATCAGGTATGGCTCCCTCTCTGTAGTATATTTTGAGGGAGATCGCCCGATAAACCCGTACCTTGACCAGTTGAGGGCCATCATTCATGCCTCAGAAGGAACCGGAGTGATAGCCGGTGGCGATGTCAATGCTTCAAGCCACTGGTGGGGATGCGGAACTCAGGACGGCAGAGGAGCAGACATTGTTGACTTGTGCTCGGAGTGCAGCCTGAGCATACTAAACAAAGGATCAACACCCACCTTCTACACCCATAGAGGAGACAGGGAATACTCAAGCATCGTGGATGTCACGATGTGCTCAGATCGTTGGCTGGACAAGGTAAAAGAGTGGAGAGTGATAGTAGAAGACACGGGCCTCTCCGATCACAGACGAATAAGTTTTAATCTGTCTATGGGAGAGGGCAGAACGCAAAGATCTGGAAAGACAACAAGGAAATACGACACGAGCAAAGCAGAATGGCATGAGTTCTCGGCAATTGGAACAAAGAGACATAACTGTGGCAAGAATAGAAACAGCAGAAACAACTGACAACCTTGAAACCGTAACAGTGGAAATAGTGGAGGCCATCCAGGACACCTGCATAAACACGATACCACTGAAGGGTGAGAATACAAAGGAGAAGAGCACGCCGTGGTGGACCGAGGAGCTGGGAAGCATGAAAACCTGGGTAAAGACACTGAGGAGAAGAGTAGCGAAAGCAAACCCGGCACGAAGGGGGGTTGTTTACGCGGAGTACGCCGAGGCCAGAGAGGAATATAGAAAGAAGATCGAAGAGAGCATGACCTCAAGCTGGAAGAACTTCTGCTCCCAACAAAAGAGCGAAGAGCTCTGGAAAACATCCTACAGGGTTATTAAAAAGTGCATGACAGAAGACACCAGCATGGAGTGTCTTCTCAAGTCCCCGGTAAACGGAAGCATCCTTGACGACCCCACTGAGGACCGGGAATGAGGAAGGAAATCAGAGAGGAAGCAAACGAAATCCGGAGGGCCTCAAGAACGCCCCCGCAGGGTGTTCAACTAGTGCCATTCACTGGAGATGAGGCGGACCAGGTTCTGAAGCGCATGAACCCCAGCAAGGCGCCGGGAGCTGATGGATTGACGTCGGACATATGCCACAGGGCATTCCGGACCAGCCCCACGATCCTGGCTCTGTTTAACCAGTGCCTTCGGCTTCCATACTTTCCAAAGTGCTGGAAGGAGGCATACATTAGAGTCATCCCAAAACTTTCAAAGGAAGACGGGTACCAAAATCCTATCGCCCTATAGGCTTGCTCCCGGTAATGGGAAAAGTCCTCGAAAAAATTGATCTTTAATAGACTGACGTGGGAGCTAGCGCAGGGAACAGGCCTAAATCCCAGACAATACGGCTTCACGGCGCAAAAAAGCACAGAGGACGCGCTGTACGATGTCATAACCTACGCCCTAGTCTCCCTGGATATAGAGGGTGCGTTCGACGGAGCTTGGTGGCCAATAATCCTGAGGGAACTTAGTACCCACTGCTGAGACCAGTGGCTGATGGGCATCGTCTCCAGCTACTTGGAAGACAGGAACGTGACCCTCAACTATCTCGGGAAGACGGTCAGGCGGAGAACCGAAAGAGGATGCATCCAAGGTTCGATCGGAGGGCCACTGCTGTGGAACTTGTAGCTGGACCCCCTGCTGCGAGAGGCTGAAGGGGGAAGCGCCCAGCTGCAGGCTTTCGCAGATGATATTGTCATCATGGCGAGGGCAAACACCACTGAGGAACTCAACAGGAAGATCAATGACGCGTTAGAAATGGTTGCAAGATGGGGCATGAAGCATAAGCTCCGGTTCGCCCCACACAAGACACAGGCGATCTTAATAACGCGCAAACTAAAGTATGACACGCCAACATTCCAAATGATGTCGACACAAATCGTCCTGGACAATAAATTAAAACTTCTAGGTCTCACAATAGACAAAAACCTGGGGTTCGGACTCCACATAGAGAAGGTTTCTACCAAGGCATTGAACCTTTTTAAAGTGGTAAGCAGAATGGCAAAGACTCGATGGGGATTAAACCCGGACATACTGAAAACCATTTACTACACCGTAGTTGAGCCTACAATAATCTACGCTGCCGGGGCCTGGGGAAGCGTAGCAACTAGAGTCCACGCCAGGAAAAAACTAGACAGGATAACCAGAGCATTCGGTATAAAAATAGCCAAAGCCCACCGCACAGTATCCACTGTTTCAGCGGCAATCCTGTCACAGATAATACCACTGGACCTAAAGAGGAGCAAAAGGAGCTCTATGAGGTCAAGAGAGGCAAAACCCTCCCGGAGCTGCCGGAAGGGAAACTGCAGCCTAGGGCCCACCCGTCGATACTCCCGCATCCGGCAGATAGGAAACGACTCACCTTTAGCCTCACAAAAACCGAGGAGGACTTGACGGAGGGCCCCTCCCAGGGGTACACCTGGAGGGTCTACACAGATGGTAGCAAAATCCAAGGAAAGTTAGGCAGCGCGATTACATGGTGGTGGAGGGGAGGAGCGGGATAGTACGAGCTTCAGGCTAGCGGATCACTGTTCGGTGTACCAAGCCGAAATGATGGCACTCTACCAAGCCACGAGCATGGCGAAGGACAAGGAGCACCGGACAGTGATCTACTGTGATTCTAAGTCCTCACTTCAGGCAGTTGCCGACCCAAACTCCCTCAACCCGATAGCAGTAAAAATCAGGGAAAACCTGGAGGAGGCCCTAACATGGGGAAACCCTATAGAGCTATCTTGGATAAAGGCGCACGTGGGCCTGGAAGGAAATGAGAGGGTGGACCAGCTAGCCAAGGCGGCGGCCCTAGACCCGGAAAAGACCCCGCTGTATAGCAAATTCCCTCTCTCGTTCGCAAAAAGAATCATAAGAGCCAGGACCCTAAGTAGGTGGCAAAGGAGATATGAGGAGACGGAAAGAGCCTCAGGCACGAAGCTGTTCTTCCGGGATGTGCGGGGCGCTAAAAGGATTATGGAGAGACTGGGTAACAGGAACACCATCGCACAACTACTAACAGGGCATGGGGGCTTCAAACAATACCTCCACAGGTTCAAGCTGGGTAACGACCCCCATTGCTCCTGCGACGGACAAACCGTGGAGACAGTTACACACATCCTCACGGAATGCCCACGGTACGGCCCCGAGCGGTACGCCTGAGAGTGCGCAATAGATATAAGTGTTACGGAGGGCAACTTTGTGAGGATGCTGGAGGACGACGGAATTAGGAAACACTTCGTGGACTTTGCGGAGGGCGTCATAAGGAGAGCGGCGAGACAGAACGGAGCCACGGCAGTATAGGCTACTTGGGGTACACCACCAAGAAACATGCTCCCAAAATGGCACCACATCTAAACGCTCCGACGGTGGAGCGAAAAAGTTAAATGCTCCCAAATGCTCCCAAAATGGCGCCCCATAAAAGCGCTCCTCTGCGCTCCGCCATGCTCCAAGGCGCTCCCCTGCGCTCCGCCCTGCTGTTTGGTTTGGTTGTGCTCCGCTCCGTTCCATTGTGCTCCGTGTTGCTCCCGAGTGCGCCAAATTGCTCCAAGGGTAATTGACAAGTAAACACGATAACTTTTGATAACTGTATTAATCTTATGAATGTTACCAAGTAAATGAAAAAGATGAATAATTGTAATCGTATAGACTGTGATAATAATAGTTATATGTTACTATATTAATAGGGTAACTGTAAGTAGATTAAGTAGTCTAAGAAAAGTATGTAAAGAAAAGAAAGAAAGAAAAGAGAAAAATAAAAAAGAAACAAATATTGAAAAATAAAAATCAATAATAATTAATACACTGTCCTGTGCCCTACCACACAAAACGAGATGTCATTCACAGTGCCCATACCTCTCTTTTGGACGTAGTTTAAGGACATATCCGGGTCCGGACGCAGTTTAAGGACATACCCGGGTCCGCGATGTGCCTTAAGGGTTTTAATGTAAAGTGTTATTTTATTTATTGATTTATTTTAAAGTTTGATTCAGGCAGCAAAGCCCATATTGCATACATATACACGGTTGCTAAAAATAAGTGCATTCCCGTTGCCAGGAAGGTTTTGGGATTATACGGAGCAACTTTTACTAAGGGACCAACCCCTAGTTCGCAAAAAAAAATTTGGCTGATTTATAAATTTTTTCTTTGCGATTTCGTCGTTGGTCTCATTATAAATTTCATAAACTAAAAAACTAAACACTATCTTGGCGACAGAACGGCGTGGCTCCGTATAATATTAATGGAAGTCACCAAGGTCGTTCGAGCCTCGCCTAGTATAACAGAAGAAATAACTAAGCGTGAGCGTCAGGGGGGTCAGGAATTTCAAAAAAGGAATCTCAAATTATAACTGCAGTGTACCTTTAAAAGAAACCAGTGTACCTCTGCCTAAAACGAGATATTTAAAAAAAGCACCCGCCATACTGACGCCTGGAATGGTTGCGTACTGTGCGGTTTAAGAGGAATTTCCTCCCGCGTACGCTTCGGCTGTGGAATGAGCTCCCTGCCGAGGTTTTCCCGAGGGGCTACAGTATGGGGTTCTTCAAAAAAGGAGTGTACAGGTTTTTAAAGGGTCGGCAACGCGCGTGTAATATCTCTGGTGTTGCAGGCGTCCATAGGCTACGATAACTGCTTACCATCAGGCGGGCCGTATGCTTGATTACCACCGACGTGGTATAAAAAAAATGATGGCGGGTGGACCTATTAACACTTCTAGTGCTAATCGCCCCATTTCCAATACAAAATGAACACACTTTGGCGTGCTCTTGGCAAATAGGCAGTGAATGTGTTAAATCTTGCATTATGACATACAAAAAGTATGTAGGTAATTAAATAACAATAGAATAGAATACTCCTAAAAATGTTATTCTACTATGTAATAAGCTGCATTTTTGATACACAAATAAATCATTTTTCATTTTCATTTTCAATTATAGGTAGATATAGTTTGGCGAGTCATTTCCGTTAGTAGAAAATGGGTTGTCCTCCCATAGAAAACTTGAATTTTGCGGCTTTAGAGTAGGTATATATTGTACCCACAGTGTACCTCTGTATACCTTTAATAAAAATCTGTGTACCTCTGCCTAGAATGAGCTAATTTAACCATAAATGCGTGTCAAGTCTTCCAAGATCCTCCAGTCAAAATCTCAAATTATCGGGCAACTAAACGCACTACCAATCCCATTTGAATTAAACTAATCATAGTTTAGCTAATCTTATAGGCAGGGTTACTCGGTTATCACACTGATTCCAGCGTGAGCGGGACAACTGTACGCGTATATATCGTGGTCCCGCCCGCACACCGCAGCGGCGTGCGGATCCAATGTGCCGGGGCGCCTCGGGCGGGGCGTCCCATTTCACGTCTCAACGACTGCAATTCCGGAGTCGATATCGAAAGGACGCGATTGCGTTGACGATGGCTAAACGGGTTTCAGGGGCCGTGGATTTACCGAGTAGATAGAGCATTTTTAAGATTTTGCATCGGCTTTTACATTTAAGCGCTGGTGGCTTAGCCTTAAGAGCGTGCGACTTGCAATCCGGAGGTCGCGGGTTCAAAGTTCAAACCCCGGCTCGTACCAATGAGTTTTTCGAAACTTATGTACGAGATATCATTTCATAATACCAGTCGCTTTTCGGTGAAGGAAAACATCGTGAGGAAACCGGACTAATCCCAATAAGGCCTAGTTTACCAGAGGGTAAACCCAGAGGGGTTTGATTGGAAGGTCAAATGGCCGTCGCTTTCGTAAAAACTAGTGCCCACGCCAATTCCTGGAATTAGTTGCCAAGCGGACCCCAGGCCCCCATAACCCTTGGCAAAATGCCGGGACAACGCGAGGAAAATGATGATTGGTTTTTACGTAACTTATGTTTACACCAGGTATTATTATTAAAAAGTAAAAACTGTGCCGGCGGCTGTCATTCCATAGAGAAATATCAATCTTTTCATACTGTAAAATTTTAACGAATGTCGATGATGATGATTAAATCGGTCATTCTCAAAATATGTCTGCAGTCTAATTGCCGCGATCCATATAAAATGTATGAAAATAGTCGTGGCAATTAGACGCAATCGCGCAGACATATTCTCAGAGAATGACCAAATGAAGTATACACTGACATTTGAATGATATTTGAATCATGTTATTTAGCTATCGTGCGCCTCCTCCGTGCCGAAACATGTACGAACAAGTTCGAGCGAAATACACGATAACTGAATGACATCTAACTGGCCTGTAAGTACCTATAGAGTTGACTCACTGCACTGGCTTTCCTATAATTTAGTGTAAGACAGTAATAATCGCTGATTTCAGTTGCGTACAAGTTTATAGTCTGTATTCGTGTAATTAGGATAATCAAATCCTTCCCCGTTCCATTTAGAGGCATAGGGAACGAATGCATTTTATTGCTTTTATTTATTATTTTATTGATCAATCAATCAATCAATCAATCAAATATATTTATTTGTATAAATAAGGGTACAAAACAGGTGGTATACAAAGTTTTCATTATCATTCCTTATTTTACCATAGTCGGGCGTACAAATATTCAATACCTAAATTTAACTTAACTATTACCCATAGAGCTATATGTAAATACATGCATTGTTATAATCTATATGGCACAATTTTAAACACTCAAAAAATTATTGAAAATGAAATTGATAATTAATGTCCTACTTGGTAATATTATGAATTTAAAATAATTAATTTAATTATAAATAAATACGATTATCATGCTTACAAGTCACAATTTTCCAAAAACTCATCAATATAATAATAGCAATTTTCCATTAAATGTCTATACAATTTCCTTTTAAATAAATTAATTGGTAGTTCCTTAAAACTATCAGTAAGACAATTAAATATTTGTATTGCCATTCCATAGACATTCTTCTTAGGAAGTGAAAGATTTGTTGTCGGCATGAAAAGTTTATTCCTATAAGCACCTCGTTTTGATGTCATAGTAATTGTTTTAAAGCAAGACAGGTTTTCCCTAACAAAAATACAAATTTCGTATATGTACATGGCGGGTAGCAGTTGATAGCAGTGAAGTTTGACGGTTTAAAGAATGATCTTCTAAGAATAAACATAGGTACTTACCTATTTCAGAATGTAACGGAGTGCTTTATTTACGTTTAAATATCAGAAGATTCAAAAGTCTCAAAAGTTTCTTCATGCAGAGTCTATGGTGAGCAGTCTGTGTCAGGGGCTTTTGCTCACTCGATAAAAGGTTTGCCTCTTGCAGAAGCCTTGATCAGTTGCACTTTGGGAACCAGAATGACTTTGACAATTAATTCGAGAGCATTTTGCATGCTCACGCGGAAACTTCATGCTCAAAGACAGCAGCAGTGTGCGAGTCGGTACATTTTGGGAACTAGGTACTGAGCCCTACCGCGAACCACGTTCGACATGCCTCCCTGTCACACTTATGTACAAATTTACAAGTGTGACAGAGAGGAAACACGTCCAACGTGGTTCTCGATAGGCCCTCAGTTCTATGTTATACGATCCTATCCATACTATCCATACTAATATTATAAATGCGAAAGTCTGTCTGTCTGTCTGTCTTTCTGTCTGTGTGTTCCTTCTTCACGCTTAAACCGCTAAATCGATTTAGATGAAATTTGGCATAGAGATAGGTTGAGTCCCTGAGAAGGACATAGCATAGTTTTTATCCCGAAAATCATCCCTTAAGAAAGTAAAAAGCGGGGTGGAATTGAGATAATTAACGAAGTGCCTGCTAATTTGTGTGCATAATATGCTCAAATTTAGATTGCTATGAAATTTTTTCCAGGCGCTATTCTTACTCTAGCTGCGGTTACTAAGTCCACGCAGACGAAGTCGCGGGCAAAAGCTAGTGAGCATATAAATGAAGCACAAGTACTTGCTTTATTTGTAGTTAACTGCTTCTAACCAGAAAATATTTAAGTAGTACCTAAACAGAGTGAGTGAGTGAGTTTTGAACGCACGAAGGAAAAAAAATCAGAAGCGTTAAAAGTTTTGGAATTAGGCGCATGATTACTTGATTAGGTACGTAAAAATATTCGGAAATTCGGAAAGCCCACTAAAGTTTTTTAACGAATTTTGGACATAATTATGCTCAATTCTTTTAAAGACGCACGAAAGCGCAGGTGTCACTGTCAATACTATCATAATCTGGATTTTTCATGACACTTTTCCGTTCCTTAACAACCTTCCGCCATTTTAGGGACACCCGTTTTGTGTAAGTCGCGAATGTCAACTAGGCTTGATAACTCACTGGAGTCCCTGGCGAATATTCTTGAATATTATGTAACTAGGAATAGTGGAGTAATCCGGGTAATATCCGTAATCTGACAGACTCGGTTATCTGACAGCTCGTCTTGTCCGCGCCGGATCTAACTTAATTACGTAATGACGTTATACCGAGAATCCCTAATACAGTGTCAGCAAACTATATTAGGTTTATATATAATACCTAGGTTTTCGTCAACAAGCATATGGTATGTAATAAGTTTAGTAACCGAAATAAATATCATATACAAATGAAATAAAACTATGAAAACGGATTATATCGCGTATATTGAATTTATAATACATCCCGACGTTTCGAACTCTTTACAGCGCTCGTGGTCAACGGGTGACTGAGGAAAAATTACAAAATGCAAAAATACCCACATACTAAAATAATGAACAATCATAGACTACAAACTTTAAGGCTGGTTGTACATGCAAAATCGGTTCATAAGGCTAGTTATACACTATAATTATTTTTCAAGTAAAGATATATATATATACGCGATAAAAAACTATGCCGGCTCCAACCCTACACCACGGACCCGAGAAGATTTAATTCCCTCCTAAATTGTAGGAGGGTATCCCAATATGGGACCGGCAACAAACTCGGCGGGACACATCTTTTCAAAACATCAGAATGTCCAGCATCATCCAACACTACGGTCTCACAGTCTATGTCTCGCTTGCTCCTTTATCAGGTGGACTACAGGATCCCAAGCTGGTGGTAGAGAAAAGCCATCTTCCCTATTAAAGTTTGGATATTTCTTAATCTCAATGGCCTCGCGCAGCATTCTGGGTATGTAACGCTTCTCCTTGGCAAGAACCAGAGGCTTATTAAACTTGATTGAGTGATTGGCTTTATCCATGACATGCTCACAGACAGCAGACCTAGGTCGACGGTGCTTGACATCAGCTATGTGTTCCTTCACCCGAGTGGAAATGCTCCGTTTCGTCTGCCCGACATATGATAGGCCACACTCACAGTCCAGCCTGTACACTCCTGCAGTCTGTAGAGGGGTATTGCATTTTACAGGCCTCAGGAATTGTGACATCTTCTTCATTGGCTTGAAATATGTTTTTATAGAAGCACGCTTCAAGATGTGGCTGATCCTGTCCGTGACCCCCCTGACAAAAGGCAGAATGGCAGGCCTGCGCTCAACTGTGGGGATCTTAATGTGGGACCTCTGGTTGACCCGCGGTATCCTGAGCTCGTTTGCCTGGAGCGCGCGCCTGGCATGCTGGAGCTCCGCGGCCAGATGCTGGTCATCACATATCCTCTGGGCTCTCTGAAACAAAGATTTGCCTACTGTAACAAGTTGACTGGGATGGTGATGCGATTTGCCATTTAAGTACCTATCAGTATGAGTAGGTTTCCTATACACAGTGCGACCTAGGGTGTTATCAGGATTTCTTTTTACCAATACATCTAAGAAGGGGAGAGAACAGTCTTTTTCCAACTCCATAGTAAATTTTATTTTGCTATGGATGGAATTTAGGTGATCCAAGAAAGTTGAAACACTACTTTTTGGAAGTATAGTAAAAGTGTCATCTACGTATCTTTTAAATATCTTCGGTCGCACAGGAGCCAATGAGAGTGCCCTCTCCTCGAAGTCCTCCATAAAGATGTCAGCGACTACTGGAGACACTGATTTTTCTGATGTTTTGAAAAGATGTGTCCCGCCGAGTTTGTTGCCGGTCCCATATTGGGATACCCTCCTACAATTTAGGAGGGAATTAAATCTTCTCGGGTCCGTGGTGTAGGGTTGGAGCCGGCATAGTTTTTTATCGCGTATATATATATATCTTTACTTGAAAAATAATTATAGTGTATAACTAGCCTTATGAACCGATTTTGCATGTACAACCAGCCTTAAAGTTTGTAGTCTATGATTGTTCATTATTTTAGTATGTGGGTATTTTTGCATTTTGTAATTTTTCCTCAGTCACCCGTTGACCACGAGCGCTGTAAAGAGTTCGAAACGTCGGGATGTATTATAAATTCAATATACGCGATATAATCCGTTTTCATAGTTTTATTTCATGAGTAACTATCGCGGTAACCGAAGACAATATTATCATATACAAAGGAAAAAATTACCAAGGCCTCCAACCCCGAGCACTGGAAGCCTTGGTATTTTTTTCTTTTGTATATGATATTTATTTCGTTTATAGTTTAAATAGTAGTGTGACTACTTGTAAAAAAACACAAATTAAAATATTTTCATTAGAAAGTAATTTAATTTGTTCTTAGAGTAAGTTTAGTAACATAGATGTGACGATACAAGCTAGCTATCGTGTTTATTAATATCTCAAAATCATCAAGTAGTTTCAGGGCTTACTGTAGTTATTTGTGCAACAAGAGAGGAAAGTTGGTTTTTCTTGCGAGTTTATTTTGAGTCCCGAGAAAGCGAAAGATTCTATATAAGATTCTATAAGTTAGAATCTTGAGCGTAGCGAGGGGCTTAAAAACACGAGATGTAAAATAACTTTGCTCTCGTGTTGCACATATAATTTTTCACCTCAGTAGTGAGAACATATTAAAGGTTAAAATGTATTTCGAATTACACAGAATAATACAGAGAAACAAAAAATAATTGTAATAAAACTATGAAGCGGCAGTTCATGGACTTCACTTAATTAAAAAGCTACTTTGTTTCACTCCCTGGAGTGACGAAAGTAGGCTTGTTCGAGCTGCTGAGGTGAAATAGTTATTTGTTATACAAGGGTGCAAAGTTGTATTTTATCCGCGAGTGTTTTAACACACGAGAAGTAAAATACATTTGCACCCGTGTGTAACACAAAACTTTTCCCCTCACTATAGCGAGGAAAGTGCAACATCCACAGGCGTTAGATCATCTTCATCAACTGGACTCAACTCATTTTTTTTACGATATTATAACAAAAAAACTCTGGAAATTCTGTACTTTTACGTGAGAAGTTTTTAAGTAAAAATTTTTTGACAATGTTGCCATTTCCGACGTATGAAATGTCAATGATGCGTTTTGAAATTGCATCGACTTAACTTGTGCGTTCAGAATTATATTTAACATAATTATTAAAAAACAAACGCTTTTTATGGAATTTTAAGGTTTATGACTTAAAATCATTAAATAAAGCTAAATTTGGTATTTTTTGTTAGATTCTCAAACCATTTATTTAATGATAATTAATATTGAACGAACCATTATCATGAGCTAAAAACTGTAATAGATGTCATATATTAAAGAAAAAGTGACGAAGCCCTCCAGTGGTGAAGGCCGGATTCGAACCGGCGTTTTTAGCTATCGCGGCTAACGCCATGAACAACTAGGCCACCCCGCCACGGCGGTGCCCGCTCATCATTAACACGCTCCATCCAAGGTCAAATTACTTTCCCTACTGGATAAAACGCGTTTTTCTCCGCTTGTATTGAAGGATAAACGACAACTTTCCGAGATGGTGAGGGGAAAAATATTTTTGCATTCATCACTACTCGTATTAACAAACATGTAAAATGAACAGCCAGCTTTCCAAACTTCACAGTACGTGAAATCAGTTTTCCAATAGGCAAGTTCGGAACGAATGCCACCTGCACGGAAGATGCACGGATGCAAGTAAGTTTGGAGTTGTGCACGGTTCGCTTAATTAAAAGTTAGGCGGAATGCAGCGCGTGTGCGGAAAAAAGAACTCGCATTGGACGGGGCGGAATTACGTACAAAAAAAAAGATGTTGAAGAGATGTTTTTGAAAATAATGGATGCGGAGGAAATGAGTGATGGAGTGAGGAAATTTAAGAGAAATGGAAATATGGATTTGTAAAAGGTAAGAGATAATAATCTATGACTCAATTGTTTTTTTTTTTTATGAAATAGGAGGCAAACGAGCAGACGGATCACCTGATGGTAAGCGATTACCGCCGCCCATGGACACCCGCAACACCAGAGGGGTTGTAAGTGCGTTGCCGGCCTTTAAGATGGGAATACGCTCTTTTCTTGAAGAATTATGATCTGGTGAGATAATTACATTTAGCAGTTAGGAAATAGCTTCTTAGAGGTTCCATACCTGAATGTAATTTCGATAAGTACAGAATGTCGGGTAATTCCAAAAAAATACTTTAATTTGCTGGGTCTTTTTTGGAACTGTGGAACTAACCGATATTTTGAAGTAGTCGGAACTAACCGAATACACCTTTCAACTTGTTTTCTTCAGTAAGGAGAACAGACACATTAAGAAAAAATTATATCAATTATTAATTGGATCTATTTAATTATAAATAATACTGTCTGTTTTAAATTTCTGTAATGCTGTGTAATAGAACATATATCTGTCGACAGCCTTTTTTTTTTTTTTTTATTCGGGGGGAAGCCGGGGGGGGTGGTATGTGGGACTCGCTCCTCCCGTACATCCTCTAACCAGAGGATGGGGAGGAGAATACCCACTAACATCCCCTGCGGCGTCACCCTCTCAGACGTTGTATGGGGGCATCATGGGCTCGCGCATTCATTCTTCCACCATGCCCCCCGCCTTTTCCCGGTATTACACCGGGGAACCCGTACCAAGGGAGGGGAGAATCAGGGACGCTTCTGATTCTCCCCCCAGACGTGTAGGACCGTGCAATGTGGGCCATCTGTCGACAGCCTATCGCAAGATCAGGCAGATCGTAATGTTCCTGTGTAATGTTTTGACGGAGGTAAGATAGGTTCGTTAGGTTGCTTCAGATGCCCGAAGGTAAACCGTCCAGATATAAGCTTAATTACGTATACGGGGCTCCGTCTACTCAGGGAACAAGACAAAGATTTTCACGTTTCACGATGTGCCTAAGAATTTCACTATCTGCCTGTAATCGGCCGCCGACATATACACATCAAAATGTATTAGGTAAACAGGTCCTCCAGTGTCCGTGGTCAAGATGCCATGAGCGACAAATAGGCGCGTAAACCCAGTGAATTAGAAAGGAATAAAAAATACGACGCGCCGTGCGAAACTTGCGACGGAAGATTTGACGATCGCGCGGATTTTAACGTTTTTCCTCAATAACTCTGAAATTATACTTCTGATTAAAATTTCTTTGCTCAAATCCCTCGGCTATATCACTAGCTATTTTATACTAAAATTATACTGCCATGGAATGCTGGGTAATGATATAAAATTGAAAATCAATGAAAATTAGACATGTTTTCGTGATTTTTTTCTAACGAGCCAACTTTAACTTTTTAAGGTTTTGCTTGCAGTCTGCGCTCGAAAATATAGTCTAGTTTCTACATGTTTTTTTTTATTGCATTTGCCCTTCATTAAAACGTTTAAAAATTCATAATAAAAACTGCAATTTTGCAGGAGCCCCCTCTCAAAACTCACGTTTATCCAAATAGAACATAATTTTGTAATGCCTACTTACTTTGTTGTCGGTTTTTCATATTATTACAATTGCTGCAAAATTCCGCGAAGTCACAACTAGCTGCGCTTTAGAAAAATGTCCCGAACGTAAGCGAAGTTGGGGAACAATGTAGTTCGCGTGGCAAGTTGCCGAACGCGGAATATCGGAAGTTTGCAACGCCTGACATAACTTCTGGCATGTTGTGTTGCCCTTCTGTGATGGAAATAAAGCCACATATAGTAGTCTAGTAGCCATAACACAAGCCTTGTAGAGCTTATTTTCAATTTATTTATTTCCTTTAAGTACAATTTTAATTTACATCATGTTGTTCATAAGAGCAGGAAACGATTCCTCCGTACTAGTAAAAACTGTATGACGGCAGGAAGCACCACCTCTCCCGGATCACATTTAATCTTATCTAGCAGTAGGTATACATGTATTTGCGCAGTACTTGATATATATACATATATATATGTAATATTGTATAAAGATGACAAGAAAATGAAAAAAAAAAAAACAGGTTGCAACAAGAAAAAAAACAAAGCAAATAGAATTGGAAATAAGTGTTTTTGTATGTGCGCGCGTGTGAGTGTATGTGTGTGTGTGTGTGTGTGTGTGTGTGTGTGTGTGTGTGTGTGTGTGTGTGTGTGTGTGTGTGTGTGTGTGTGTGTGTGTGTGTGTGTGTATGTGTGTGTGTGTGAATATGTGTGTGTGTGTGTGTGTGTGTGTGTGTGTGTGTGTGTGTGTGTGTGTGTGTGTGTGTGCGTGTGTGTGTGTGTGTGTGTGTGTGTGTTTGTGTGCGTGTGTGTGTGTGTGTGTGTGTGTTTGTGTGCGTGTGTGTGTGTGTGTGTTGTATGTGTGTGTTTGTGTGTGTAGTTGTCATCACTAGTGAGATTCTAAAGATCATGAGAAGCATAGCATGTATGGAAGCATATATGGATATATGATGGATATGTAATATGTGAGGGAAGCACAACGTATATAGAAAAAACTTGTGGGACTAGATCGATCTGTGTAAAATTGTCATATAATTCAGTAGTGCCACTTCACAAAATATCGCTTTTCGGGAGCAAAATGCAGCATCTTATCGAATTTATGAAGTCAGTGGGAGTGCTTCCTATCATATTATGTTTTACACAGAATTGCAGACATTTATAACATGCGCTTTGAACAGTTCAGTTCAGTTCACTTAATTTATTGATAAAAAATATTTTACAGGTCACACAGGTACATTTGAAATACGACAGTTATATACAATTAAATATTATAGATAAACTACATTGGTCAAAGTTTACAATTTCTTAAATAATGATCGTGCAATAGTTGTCAATACAATAATATTTTAAATAAGAGAGAGAAAATATAATAAATAAGAAAGATGAAAGAGATAATAAAATCATCAACAGTGTTACTCTGTTTTTGCTTGGTCTAGGAGTAGACATTACATTACATTATAACAACAATAGTTATGTATTACAAGCTTGTGACTTTTGCATAACTATACAAAAACGTTCCTATTGCAAGTCAAGTTAGCGAACAATGTAAGCAAGTTGGTGGCAATGTGCCGAGAAGGCGGATGCCAGAAGTTGGCGACACCTGGAACAGTTTCTTGCATATTATGTTGACCTAGTATGTTGTATTTATAAGCTACTGCCTTGTTCTAGTTTTAAAAAATTAGCAGTATGCTGCCTAAACTATATTATTTTTTAAAAACTGTAATAGATGTCATATATTAAAGAAAAAGTGACGAAGCCCTCCAGGCCGGATTCGAACCGCCACCGCTCGTCACTTTTTCTTTAATATATGACATCTATTACAGTTTTTAATTTATATATGTGACTACTTAAAAAAACACAAATCAAAATATTTAATAAAATAATTTGATTTGTTCCCAAACTTGTTTATATAATTTTTTGTTTTGTTTTTACTAATGTATTATTTTGTGTCTTTACAGGTAAGTCGGCCCTGCTGTTATTAAAACTGGCATGTAGATATATAGTCACCTTCGAACTGTTCATTAAGAAGGCGGCGATTAATATTAGGACAATATTGCGTGCGTATTATGAATATAATAATCCTTACCCAAGAAAATGTTGCTTGTTAGTTAAATGTGTTGTTCTTTTGTAAATAATACATTTAATCATCAAATGAAGTAGGTAACTTTATTAACTTTGAAAATTAACTAAAAAAATACTCTAGTCACCACGTAAATTAGTACGTTAACTGCAGCCAAAACTGAAATACCAATCTGTTAGCATTGTACTGGAAATACCCCGATTTCCGCATTAGCCCAAATGTTCGCATTTCACAAGTCCCGCAAAACAAGGCCACATTATATAAGTTTAGGGCAATTAGGGCTTAGGCCTAAGTTACGCCGCACTTAATTCTGAGCTTAATTGTGCTCGGAGTAGACATATTGGATTGTGTGGAGTTCGTTGTGGTACAGTCACTACCAGATATATCGGAGCGGCCGAGGTGTTCAAAAGTATCTGAACGCGCACTCTAGCGCCTTTACAATAGAGGCGTGTTCAGATTTGCTACCCATGTACAGTCAGCAGCAGAAGTTGCTAAGCGGGCGAGGTGTTCAAACTTCAAAATGCCCTTGACACGCTCTTATTCTCTTAATAATAAAGTCGCGTCAAGATCATTTTGAACACCTCGCCCGTTTAGCAACTTCTGAAGCTGACTGTACTAGTTTTACGAATATACCGTTATTAAATAGCCTATTATTTGAATTAAGCCATAAAAAATGACAAATACCATAATTATGAACGACTTAAAACGGAACGCTTATTTTTTTGCTATAATAAATTGCGAGTTAACGGAAGTTATGGAAGGCTGAAGTGCGGCCAAGATCGTGTTTATGCAAATCAGACTTTTTTTTACCACCATTAAATGCTAATTATCACATTTTGAACAACTTTGAAGTTTGAAGTACCTATCAGGGACCGCGTTTGGGGAATATGCAATTTTGAATAAGTAGTAGTAGTAGTAATAGTAGTAGTAATTAAAACTCTTTATTGTACAAAAAACATAAAACAAGAGAAAAACGCATCATTTGTACAAAGGCGAACCTAAATTTATTTATTTATCGTATGGCAATTATATTTTACACTGTTCATTTATTAGCTAGCTTATAATCTAAATCTACATTTGTCCAAGTAGGTGATGGCTGCACTCGTTGCGGTTTTAAAATCTTCCACTGGGCCATCGTACTTTGTCAGTGGACACTCCAAGACGATATGCCGAACAGTTTGCTTTGGGCAGCCGCATTCGCAGCACTCCTGATCACTCCATCCCCATTTTTTTCGGAGGTACGCACAGTGGCCGATTCCTGTTCTGAGACGGTTAAGCATGCACCAGGCGAACCTAAAAACACTTGCTTACTCGCGCTTAAGGGGCCCACTGACTATCAGTCCGCCGGACGATATCGGCCTGTCAGTTTCGGAACTGTCAAATTTTTGTTCTAACTAACATTCCGATATCGTCCGGCGGACTGATAGTCAGTGGGCCTCTTTACTTCGCTGTCTCAGCGATCCAAAGTGGATCTTGGCCTCCGATACTAGATTTCGCCATTCGTTCCTATCCTGTACGATCCAACGCCATTCAGCCGCTTGGATGTCACATAGGTCCTTCTGGACCTCATCGATCCACCGGTACCTAGGCCTTCCGACCGGACGTCTCCCAGTATGAATAAATAATTAATTGAATAAATCCGAAAGTAACCGTCTGTTTTTTAGGGTTCCGTACCCAAAGGGTAAAAACGGGACCCTATTACTAAGACTCCTCTGTCCGTCAGTCTGTCTGTCACCAGGCTATATCTCATGAACCGTGATAGCTAGATAGTTGAAATTTTCACAGAAGATGTATTTCTATTGCCGCTATGACAACAAATACTAAAAAGTAGAGAACCCTCGGTGGGCAAGTCCGACTCGCACTTGTCCGGTTTTTTTTTAGTTTAGTTGTATAGAAATTTAGCACGTTCGAAAGTTAATGTCTGGACATGGCCATAGGCAACTTTACTTTTGTATATCGCATCCCCTGCTGGACTAAAAGCGCATATGCGCGACGCCTGTCGCAAAAAAAATAGTTATTATGTGATTCGTCATCTATTCGTAATTTTTTCATTCAGAATTGTTTATTAAACTAGACTACATCATAGGCTGACATTATGTTTAATGATGGTCCCACGTCCCACAATGTATCATTTTTACTTTCACCTATTTCGGTGTTTATTTGACAGAAATCAAATTTTGTGTGTTTTAGTTTATTTCTTCAACTATTTTATTTAATGAATGATTTTTTTTTATACTACGTCGGTGGCAAACAAGCATACGGCCCGCCTGATGTTAAGCAGTCTCCGTAGCCTATGTACTTACGCCTGCGACTCCAGAGGAATAATGAATGAATGAAAAACTTTATTTGCCCATAGATACATAATACCTCATTCAAGACTGGTCCATTCTTTTCACGTTTAGTTGCATTTGATTAGTAATAAAACAATATAAATATTCCATAAGCATCTTCCCCATTTCGTCTACTAATCAAAGGCTCATATTTATCCTGACTAACTTAATTAACCGACCCTGGTCCTAAGCAAATATGCCGCGAGAATATGTTTGTTGCGGTTCCATAGGGCCCTGGTGTGAGCTGATGAGCTTTCTTGACCTTTAATAACACAACAACATACAAAGGAAGAAATGACCAAGGCCATCAGTGCCCGGGGCTGGAATGGCATTGTCACATACTTGGAAATTTCGACTCATGCCACCGAGCCTGGGTGGCCGAGCGGTTGAGGCATCTGTCGCGTAAACGGAGGACGCTGGTTCGATTCCAGCCCCGGGCACTGGAGGCCTTGGTCATTTCTTCCTTTGTATATGATATTTATTTAGTTTATAGTTTAAATAGTAGTGTGACTGCTTATAAAAACACAAATTTAAATATAGTATATGTTTATTTTTAAGTTAACCGTAGTTATAAGTTTTAATTAACAACTAACAAAATATTATGGACCATGTTTGTCTGAAATAAATGAATTTTATTTTTTATTTATTTTTAATATTTTCATAAGAATTTAATTTGTTCTTAGAACATGTACTTATTTATTTTGTTATGTCACTGTTTGGGAGGTTAGCGATTCAGGTCTCAGGAGCAGCAGGCGGGGCTCTTCAATGATTGCTTCTTATTTTGAGTTTTACGAATTGTTTTTATTTTAAATTATTGAATTCAAATTTACAGTGGTTGAAAGTAAGGCGATTTTTATAAAAAAAACGCAAATAATCGCGAGAGCGGCTTGTGTGTCGTGCCGTGTAGATGGTAAAGTGTTAGCTATCGCCGCGCCCCTGCGCGGCCGTGGTTGGAAACTCCGCCTCTTCTTGGGATGCCCGCTAGGTGGCGTTAGGCTCGCGAACAGTCACTTTTTGGTGAAAGCCAACGTCTTGAGGAAACCGAACTAATCCAAAAAAACACTAGTTTTCCCCCTGGGTTAAGGGATCAATGCCAGTCTTCATGTGTAGTGCTTTAGTCAATTCTTAGGATTCGTTATCATCAGGCTCCCATGAGCCGTGGCAAAAAGCCAGGACAAAGCTAGGAAGATAATGATGGTGTACCTAATCGTATTTTTAAATACGCTCATATCTAAAGTAACAACTCACACTGACATGGAAAAACATAAGTATCTTACCGAATTGCGTTCTATTTGACATAGTATTTGTGCGTGCGACTATTAGATTAGGTACTTTATGTATTGACGGCGGTGCTCTCTATTAGGACTCTTTGTAAATTCGGTTTATCTCTAAAGAGTATTAACTTTTAACTCATTGTAAGTACTTACTTACTTATTACGGTGACGCAATGACCCAATGTGAGTCCTGGCCTCCGACACCAGATCACGCCATGCCTCTCGTCGGTCTTGCGATAGCTGTCGCCAGTCGCCATGGCCGAGGTTGAGCAGGTCTTGAGCAACTCCGCCGTTCCAGCGGCATCTAGGGCTGGACGCCCTAGGTGCCGCTGGAACGACGGAGCATCTCGGTTGTCCCAAGTACGCTTTCTTCACGGCACGATCCTCTTCCATTCTCTCTAAGTGTCCCAGCCACTGAAGCCTAGCCGCTTTGGTCTCTCCAATAATGTTAGGTTTTGACACCAGGTCTTCTATCTCCCTGTTCTTACTGACTCTCCACCTCCCATCTTCCGCTCTTGTCGGCCCCAGAATCTTTCGCAGAATCTTCCTTTCCGCCACTAACAGCTTATTCTCTTCTTTCAATTCATTCATTCATTCATTCAAGGTTAATGTCCAAGGTTCGCATCCATACATTAAAATTGGAAACTCATTGTAAGTGCTGCCTTTTAAAAGCAACGCAGTTTTTATATAATGTAACCTATTCCAATGCCCTTGATGTCAAGTAGGTCCATTCATTAACATCGGTCCAGGAGCCACTGCACAATTTTGTTGTTCGCCCTCTATTAATATGTAATTAGAATATTATTGTCTAGAAAACGCACAAGTTTCAAATCGATCCTTAAACTTTGTATAAATACCGCGAACGTGTGAAACGCAAAAGGATGCATTTACATCTCACCCCCATAACAATCATCAACACAAGTGTTTTCAATCTGACAAGCGGCAGCCTCGATGGCGCCTCACAAAAATGTTTACACATTTCGCGGGGATAAGTACTTTCCGAACTCTCCCCGCTTTCCGAAGAACAAAAGGTGTCATTTCAATTGCTATAGCGAGTCGAAGGCCCAGATTAAGCAGTATAAACTATAAGTCCTTGGTCTACGCAGTCCAGTTTACGCGGTCAGCTAAGCGTCCAGCGTCACGTCACAAGCGGCGTCAGAATACTGTGTATGGAAATGTAATGAGATGGTCTTTAGTAAACGCTGTCCGATAAATCTGTACGCTACACACATTTTCGAGTATTGCAGCGTAAATTTTATGTCTAAAGGGGCCCACCCATTACAAGCCCGCCGGACGACATCAGCCTGTCAGTTAGAACAAAAATTATTTGACAGTTCCGAACAAGACATGCCGATATTGTCCGTGCGGACTGGTAATGGGTGCTGGGCCCCTTAACGTCAGTAGGTAAATAAGTATAGAAATAAACAAAGACTAATTGAAAAAACTGAACGTTTTAGGCGTCGTGGCTCTATATATTGAGATTTTTGCCAATATTCAATTAGTACCTAAAATTCATTTAGGCGTCAATAGGAACGTTCACTACCATATCCATAGAAAGTGACGCCGTACAAAACGTATGGGCTAAGCGTACTCCAATTGTAACAAATGTCAAGTACCCTTACCACGAGTTTGACACTGACATATTCGCAAACGACTGCGTAAACTTACTTGCAATGCATCTCCCTCGTACTGACATTGGTGCCAGCGAGATGCACTGCGTTTGAGCTGACGCAGTCGCTAGCGTTTAAGGCCGCGTAAAAGTTGTGAAGGTAAAGGTCACATTACACTGGGTTTTACAACGTGACTCGCCCGCACTCGTCCAACGTGAACACAACCGGGGCTAATAGAAACGCCATTACGGCACGCACGTGTGGCTGTGTACATATGCTAACTACCTTCTACCCCGATCCGAACTCTTTACACGCTTTTCATACTGTGCTGCAGATCGCTGAGACGCTTTGGAGATTCTCTTTTGAATATTACGCAACTGTGATGTATAGGGATGATGACACATGTTGAATTTTATAACAAAATCTAGTAAAATAGATAGCAAAGAAGCAATTTATCACAATACGAAGTGGTTTTTTTTTTTTGTTAGGTTTAGAGTCAATTTAAATGTAATGTTTTAAAGTAAAATGTGGTAACTTTGTCTAGTTAATTAGCAATTCACAATATTAAATAACAATTTTGTGCAATTTATCACAAAAATGTTGATATTAAAATAATAAATAGAAATGTTAAAACAATATAAGACTTATGAAATAAACTATAAAGCTCCTGTAAAATAATAAATAAAAAAAAACTATCGCGGTAACCGAAGACAATAATATAAGAGCTAAAAGTTTCAAAATTTTTTTTTTTTTACTTTTAAAAGGTAAAAAGTAATGGTACCATTCGATTCCATACATTTTCGAAATTACGGGCCGTTTTAAAACAACGTATAAGTCGTGCCTATGATGATTACGTTACAAATGTTCAATCTGAAATGTACGTTACAAATGTTCAATCTGAAATGTACTCGTTACAAATGTTCAATCTGAAATGTACTCGTTACAAATGTTCAATCTGAAATGTAGATCCGCGTTCTTTCTGGAAACACATTAACAGTTTAAAATCGAAAGGTTCAAAACACGTCTCCACTATTAACGGGAAAGATCATGATGGTAGTGATGCAGATACCTTTGCACGTTTCTTTTCGTGTCTTTTTGCCAAATAAACCTTTGCTTGACCATAATGCTGGAAACCGTAGTGACGAAGCTTGAAGCTCCTCTTAACGTAAAGGATTTAAAAGAATTTCTATACGCTCCTAACTAAAGCGATCATTACACATAAGACCCGTCCCCAGGTGTCAACGCGTAAGTAGCTTACGGAGCGCACATATGCGTAGTAAAAAGCACCTGTCACGCCCCTTCAGTCTGGTTGGTGTTTTTTGCTGCAATTTGCAGCTCTAAAAAGTATATGTTAGAATGAGACGGATTATTTACGTCGGAAGCCTGTCGCATGTCGTTTGTCAAATTATTGAAATCGCATTCTACGCCTCCACCACAGCGTTTGTTTTTGTTAAGTAATCGAAACTAGTTTCTTACCAAATCTACTAAGCTACTAAATAATTAAAGGTTAGTGTGTATGAAAATTCCATATTAAAAACATAGAATATGATTTTGCACTAAAACTGAAGTTTATCCACAAATGTTCGGTTGGTTAAGATTTAAAATACCTAATTCATCAAAACAGATTTCTTTTAGCAGATGTGTACCTATTACATTTTATATTTTAACTTATTACTTATATTAAGCAGTAAGTAGGAGTAGTAAAACACTTTATTGTACCAAAAATGAACATAAAAAAAACCGGACAAGTGCGAGTCGGGCTCGTCCACCGAGGGTTCCGTACTTTTTAGTATTTGTTGTTGTAGCGGCAACAGAAATATATCATCTGTGAAAATTGCAACTGTCTATAGCTATCACGGTTTATGAGATACAGCCTGGTGACAGACGGACAGCGGAGCCTTAGCAATAGGGTCCCGTTTTTACCCTTTGGGTACGGAACCCTCAAAAAACACAAAGGCGGACTTATCCCTTTCAGGGATCTCTTCCAGTTAACTTTAATTAAATTAATTTATTGATGTTTGCTAGGCGTGTATACAGGGTGATCAATCCAAATGGGTCAGTATAGAGAAGTCAGGAACTATGAGAGATAGCGAAATCTGTTCTTAGGAACCATCAGCCATGGCGTCGATTTTAGATTTAATAATAATGAACTAATGACATTTAAACTTTTTTTTAAACTCTCCGTCTCATACATAACCGGGAATCGAACCTGGTCAATATTCTTTATGTAATCGCGTGTAGTATTTGTTTGTATAATTGATCCTGAAAGTATAAGGTTATGTATGAGAGATAAAAAAAATGCCATTATTATTTAATCTGAAATCGAAGCCATGGTCCCTAAGAACAGATGTCGTTATCTCGCATAGTTTCTGACTTCTCCCTACTGACCCATTTGGATTGATCACCCTGTATACGTATGTAGTAGTAGTAGTAAATCACTTTATTGTAAAAAAACAAAAATTGTTAACATACACATAAATATACATATACATAAATTGTATACATTGTTATTGTTGTGTTGTTGTTGTTAATTGTTGTGTTGTTGTTGTTGTTGGCATGTATGTTTAATCAAGAAATCTTATTTCAGTGCCTTTTCATACCTCGTGACAATACGAGGTACCCAATAGCGGCTTTCATGTTGATTGTCACTGTGACAAGGTTAAAAGGTGGAACAGAAATCAAATTCCTTTACAGTACAATACGAACTCAACTATACATATACAGCCTTTTTTTTTGTTCACGGAGTGGGCGAATGCTTTTACTGTGGGACTAGGTCTGTTTGTGTAAAATTGTCCTACTACACTACTGTTAAGTGGCAAAAAATATCTCATTTTTATGCTAACAAAGGTATGTGACGATAAATTTCCACTTTAGCCGTCACTATCTATTTGATGCTGGCCGTACTACATACAAAATTATTTGTCCCATTCAACCATCACACCCTGTATAAGTCAAATCTTCAAGCCATGCAAGCTATGTAAGCCTAGCTGAAACGTCGAAAAAAAAAGGCAAAATAATGAAATTGACATTAATTGTGACGTTTTTAACCAAAAGGTACCACATTCTCGATCGTCGATAAGGTTGATTTCACATTGAAGCTATATTGAAATAGCACCTTATTGAAAACCGACAATAAGTACCCTTTTGGTCGAAAATGGCACAATTATGTTTTCTGTATAAGTCAGTTCGCTTATGCATACAGATGGCCAGCCATTCGGTCCCTAATTATCAACGCACATTAGGTACCGGGCCGAATAAATAGCCTTCAATTCAGTTTGCTAGTTATTATAGCCTTTATTACTTATGCAATAGAGTTCAAAGCAAGCGGTTAGGGTAGGGTTACCTCTCGACTCCGAATTCCTTTAAAAACATTTGCAACGGCCGACATAGGTATGCCTATATGGGTTATATTCGACCACTTTAGCTTACTTTTATTATTTGGCCTGACGTTTCGAATGTGACGTTACGTCCGTAGTCACTGGCAGAACGGGCCTAACGGACTGAGTGGACGGACCGTTTTAAAAAAATATGATGAAAATTATGAGTGAAAGTCGTAGATTGAGTTTTTATTCCGCTTGGGGAGATGATTGCTTGGATATACGTGCGCTCTCCGGATACACATACTTAATACGGACCTTGAGGTCACGTTACGCTGGCGAAAAACGCAATCTCGCTTACGCTAGCAATTGGAACACAGAGCGGAGGGGTCGGCAACCTTTTAGAAAAATAAAGTTTTTCAAAGAGCCACTGTGTATGTTTTTTTGGAGAGCTGAATAAGCCGCATACAATGCAGCTCGCAAGCCGCGATTTGTCAACGGCCCAAGGCAATAAAAGCAGTCATTGACGACCGCGATCCCTGGCCTGGGCAAATAATGGCGGTTATTGACGACCGACGCGAGTATTTACGGCCGCGGCGAAACACTAGCCCGGTCTGCATTTCCGCGACGAGTATTCCTATTTTAAAAATATAATACCGATGTCATACCAATATCTGCATCCCGTTCTCACTGATATATCGTTGCAAAAGGTATGTACTGAGATAAGTCTAATATTGGAATCGTACCAAAAATATCTGAATAAGTCTGTGGAATAGGTAGTACCTAGGTATCAATAAATTGTTGGTGTAAATGTTTGGATAGGCGATTGAATTGAGCATTGATGTTAGTGACGTTCATTTAGGTAGAAGGCACATTTTACCACACTTAACTGACCAGGGGGCCTAGCCAAGTGACAATCGTTGATAGAAAACGCCAATCGAAAGTGGCATAATGTATGGAAATGATCACGTGACGTGATATTTCGTTTCGTCTGTGATCGCTGTGGGGGTGCGTAATAACGCAGGAATACTCCACACCTATCCACTTGCTTGCTATAGGCACGGCTTCGGGCGTAGAAAGTAAACAAGCGATATGTTCTTTTGTTTTATTCTTGAGCACACACACACAAGCGTAAGCGAAGGTACAGAGTATATAGGAGTATTTACAGAAGGAGAAATGAAGAAAGATAGATAGGCACTTAAAACTATCAGGCGCGAGCGAATACAAAACAATGCAATTTGCGGTGCAATACGCGGCGCAGCGACATGCACTTCGCGTCAAGGCGGCTGATTGACTGGTGAGCGCGGCCCGCGAGAGAGTGCGCGTGCGCAAGGTGGTCGGCTGAGAACCGGCTCGGCCGTGACGTATGCAGTCGCCGCGCTAAATTATCTAATATAACGGGGGATCTGCTTGTCCACTTCGACATGCAAAATATGTAACATTAAAATAATTTTGAATAAATAATTAATTACATTGAAGAAAATAAATAATAAAATAAATTTGATTTAATTGCACAATAAAATTAGAAAAACATAAAACTGTAAAATGTAAAGGTGTAAATTAACATAAAATTAGGAGTAAATACATAACACATTTGGCTTGACGCCCACATCACCCCCCCCCCCCCCAGAGACCGGCTAAGGGCGATAATAGTCTGGAAAATGAACTACACGACCTGAGCGTGTACGTTTGACGACATTTTCCTCATTCAAAGCTGAACCGGTGGTGGTTGTTTTGTGGGAGTTGTTATGTGTTTGTGTTTCATGTGTAATGTGATTGGTGTGTGTGTCGTGAAGTATGTAGGCTGGCTTTATGCGGTCTACAGATACTGTCACAGACTTACCATTTATGAGCAGAGTGAATACCTTTGGACCTCTCTGAAGGACCTTGTAGGGGCCCGTGTAAGCTGGCTTCAACGACTTGAACAGAGTATCGTCTCTGAGAAATACATGAGAAGACGTTGCTAGGTCGTTGAAAATAAATGTACGACGCTGACTCACGTGACGGGAAGCTGGTGTCGGGCGCAAGTTCTTTGTGAACGTGCGAAGCCGAGACAAGTAGTCCGTCACATCAGGAAATGGATCAGCGCCTGGGTTGAAAAATTCACCAGGCATTCGCAGGGGCTGTCCGTAGACGAGCTCCGCAGAGGAGGCTTGGAGGTCTTTTTTGAAGGAGTTCCTTACGCCTAACAACACCAGTGGGAGTGATTCAACCCATGTGCTGCCGGCGTGACACGTAATGGCGGCCTTTAGCTGGCACATTGGTGACTCCCTGCTAAACACCTCAGAATGACTAACACCAGCGGCACTGAACCAAACAAAGAAGTACCGTTACAAAATGGCGCCGAGCACTTAACGGCTGAATCACGTCGGGGTCACCAATGGGGGGGTGCGTAATAACGCAGGAATACTCCACACCTATCCACTTGCTTGCTATAGGCACGGCTTCGGGCGTAGAAAGTAAACAAGCGATATGTTCTTTTGTTTTATTCTTGAGCACACACACACAAGCGTAAGCGAAGTAGACCTGTACCAATAACTTCTGAGGTTATAAGAATATTAATGTTGCTTATTTTTTATATATAGTTTCCAGACCATATATTAAACCTAAAAATAATATTTTGTGTCATCCTAGGTATTTGCTTAGGTAGAAATTTAGGTATTTCTTTTTTCAATCAGCATTCTGTAAAAAAAATATTCGAGACGAAATTATTTGTTTCCCTGTAAAGGCAAAGTGGCTTCCGACGTACACACGCATTTTGTGTCATTTTCATCCACGGGTATAATGGCATTTAATAAATACCTAATATTGATCCTAAAACGCCTAAAAAAATATTAGAGTCGGTAAGTGAAGTGTTGTACTTTACAGAACATTGTTATATGTTATTCAAACAAATCTGTGTCAAATTCATCCACCGCTTTTATTTAAAAAAATTTTTTTTCTAATTAACACCCTGTATCTGCCACAAAAAAAAATTCATATTATTAAGTTTACGTCTACAATATTATAATACCACATTGAGACATCATTCATAGTTTGGGTCATTTTGATCCACGGTTTTTTTACTATCTGGCAAAATAAAACTCAATTGAGCAAGAAGGGCGTGCGCGGGGAAGGGTACCTACGCGGGTGGGGTGCTTATTATACTTGCCGCAATATCAGCTGGCGACTGAGATCTTAATACTATCTCCTTTACCCTTGTTAAGACCAACCAAGAGATGGCATTATGAGCTGTCTCGCCAATTAGTTTTGCGATACAGTGTATTTATTTCATTCGGAGGCATAATTACATTGTCTTATCAATCTTACCGTAGTAGGTATATAAATATAATTAAAAATAAACTGTAGGCTGCACTCCTCATACTGACCAACATTTGTGACGTTCCTAATCAAAAGGTACCACTTTCTCTGACAGGTTATTTGTATAAAGATATAATCAAATTTCGTCTTTATGGTAAACGACAAAGTGGTACCTACCTTTTGATTGAGAATGTCACAACAGCGACTTAAAAATTACTTTTGTTTCGATTTTTAGTAGACTTTTTAAGTTTATTTTAAGACGCAATTTATTGTGATTTTTGTTATGTTTAAGCGTGGCAAGCAACATTAATTACATTGATGATGATGTTCATTAAATACAATATTTTTTCATACTATACTGAACTGTCACCCTATACATGAGAATGAACAGCGCCCTCTTGACAATGATCATATATTACTGGTCAGGCTTTAATATGTGTCATAATTTAGTAAAGTCCCCTTTGTGGATTCTAAGTTTCCGAGTTACAGCAGTTTAGTGAAAGCGTTTTTTTTTTAATATAAATTAAGGGTTGAATAAAGAGGAAAGAAAATTTGATTATTTTTGCGCTACGACGCACGGTTTAGGAGATACAGCCCTATAAAGTTTTTTTTATTGTTTTTTTTTTTTCTTTTCTTTTTTACATTGTGTTTTTTGTATATTACTTTGGGGTTTCATAAAGGGGAACGAAAATTTAATTATTTTTGCGCTACGACGCATGGTTTAGGAGATCAAGCCCTATAAAAAAAAACTTTTTTTTTTTTGCGTTTTTTTTTGTATAAATTAATGGTTACATAAAGGGGACCGAAAAGTTGATTATTTTTGCGCTACGACGCACGGTTTAGGAGATACAGCCCTATATAGATTTTTTTCTTTTTCTTTTTTACGTTTCTAAATCTTAATTAAGGGCTTCTTAAGGGGAACGAAAATTTGATTATTTTTCGCTACCATGCACGGTTTAGGAGATACATCCCTAAAGTTTTTTTTGTTGTTTTTTTTTTCTTTTTTTTTGTCATTGCGTTTTTTGTTATTACTTTGGGGTTTCATAAAAGGGAACGAAAATTTTATTATTTTTGCGCTACGACGCACGGTTTAGGAGATACAGCCCTAAAATGATTTTTTTCTCTTTTTCTTTTTTGCGTTTTTAAATCTTAATTAGGGGCTTCTTAAAGGGGAACGGATATTGATTATTTTTGCGCTACGATGCACGGTTTAGGAGATACAGCCCTATAAAGTTTTTTTGTTATTATTTTTTTCTTTCTTTTTCTTGTGTTTTTGTATATTATTTTGGGGCTTCATAAAGGGGAACGAACATTTTATTACTTTTGCGCTACGACGCATGGTTTAGGAGATACAGCCCTATAAAGATTTTTTTTTAAATTTTGCGTTTTTTTAAATATAAATTATGGGTTGCATAAAGGGGAACGAAAATTTTATTGTTTTTGCGGTACCACGCACGGTTTAGGAGATACAGCTCTATAAAGTTTTTTTTCCTGGTTTTTTTTTTGTTTTTTTTTTTAAGTATTAATTACGGGTTCCTTAAAGGGGTTTTTTAAATTATTTTTGCGCTACGACGCATGGTTTAAGAGATACAGCCCTATAATGATATTTTTTTTAAATTTTGCGTTTTTTTTTAAATATAAATTATGGGTTGTATAAAGGGGAACGAAAATTTTATTATTTTTGCGCTACGACGCATGGTTTAGGAGATACAGCCCTATAAAGATTTTTTTATTGTTTTTTTTTTCTTTTTTTCTTTTTTACATTGTGTTTTTTGTATATTACTTTGGAGTTTCATAAAGGGGAACGAAAATTTTATTATTTTTGCGCTACGACACATGGTTTAGGAGATACAGCCCTATAAAGATTTTTTTTTTAAATTTTGCGTTTTTTTAAATATAAATTATGAGTTGCATAAAGGGGAACGAAAATTTTATTGTTTTTGCGGTACCACGCACGGTTTAGGAGATACAGCTCTATAAAGTTTTTTTTCTTGGTTTTTTTTTTGTTTTTTTTTTAAGTATTAATTACGGTGTACATAATATTGTCTTCGGTTACCGCGATAGTTACTCATGAAATAAAACTATGAAAACGGATTATATCGCGTATATTGAATTTATACTACATCCCGACGTTTCGAACTCTTTACAGCGTTCGTGGTCAACGGGTGACTGAGGAAAAATTACAAAATGCAAAAATACCCACATACTAAAATAATGAACAATCATAGACTACAAACTTTAAGGCTGGTTGTACATGCAAAATCGGTTCATAAGGCTAGTTATACACTATAATTATTTTTCAAGTAAAGATATATATATATACGCGATAAAAATAAACTATGCCGGCTCCAACCCTACACCACGGACCCGAGAAGATTTAATTCCCTCCTAAATTGTAGGAGGGTATCCCAATATGGGACCGGCAACAAACTCGGCGGGACACATCTTTTCAAAACATCAGAATGTCCAGCATCATCCAACACTACGGTCTCACAGTCTATGTCTCGCTTGCTCCTTTATCAGGTGGACTACAGGATCCCAAGCTGGTGGTAGAGAAAAGCCATCTTCCCTATTAAAGTTTGGATATTTCTTAATCTCAATGGCCTCGCGCAGCATTCTGGGTATGTAACGCTTCTCCTTGGCAAGAACCAGAGGCTTATCAAACTTGATTGAGTGATTGGCTTTATCCATGACATGCTCACAGACAGCAGACCTAGGTCGACGGTGCTTGACATCAGCTATGTGTTCCTTCACCCGAGTGGAAATGCTCCGTTTCGTCTGCCCGACATATGATAGGCCACACTCACAGTCCAGCCTGTATACTCCTGCAGTCTGTAGAGGGGTATTGCATTTTACAGGCCTCAGGAATTGTGACATCTTCTTCATTGGCTTGAAATATGTTTTTATAGAAGCACGCTTCAAGATGTGGCTGATCCTGTCCGTGACCCCCCTGACAAAAGGCAGAATGGCAGGCCTGCGCTCGACTGTGGGGATCTTAATGTGGGACCTCTGGTTGACCCGCGGTATCCTGAGCTCGTTTGCCTGGAGCGCGCGCCTGGCATGCTGGAGCTCCGCGGCCAGATGCTGGTCATCACATATCCTCTGGGCTCTCTGAAACAAAGATTTGCCTACTGTAACAAGTTGACTGGGATGGTGATGCGATTTGCCATTTAAGTACCTATCAGTATGAGTAGGTTTCCTATACACAGTGCGACCTAGGGTGTTATCAGGATTTCTTTTTACCAATACATCTAAGAAGGGGAGAGAACAGTCTTTTTCCAACTCCATAGTAAATTTTATTTTGCTATGGATGGAATTTAGGTGATCCAAGAAAGTTGAAACACTACTTTTTGGAAGTATAGTAAAAGTGTCATCTACGTATCTTTTAAATATCTTCGGTCGCACAGGAGCCAATGAGAGTGCCCTCTCCTCGAAGTCCTCCATAAAGATGTCAGCGACTACTGGAGACACCGGAGACCCCATGGCCACACCGTCGACTTGAAGATAGAATTCACCATTCCATAGCAAGTAGCCAGATGTAAGGCAATGTTCCAACAGCTTAGCATATTCCTCTGACATGTTCTGCTCACATAACCTCTTTGTGATGTATGTGGGTACTTAGCCAAAAATATAGGTAACACATAAAGTAGGTAGATATAGATTCCTTTGTCTCGATTAAATATTGCAACGAACGGACGTGTGTTATTCCTGCAACCCTTAGTCGGACACCCCTTCACCCCTATTTCTCAGTGGCGACGAGCAGTTCGGACCGTTTAGTGCGTGTTCTGTGCGTGTGGTAAAAAAAAAAAAAAAAAAAACAATGTCAATAGGCAAAATAGGCGAGTTTAAAGTCGCGTCGGACAATTGGCGGTTGTATGTAGAACGACTTGAACAGTATTTCTTGTGTAACAACATTAAAGCCGAGTTGCAAGTGGCTACGTTAGTGACCGTGATTGGCGCCGAGTGTTATGAACTCCTAGTCAACTTATGCACGCCGGATAAACCTACTTCAAAAACATTCGCCGACTTAACTGCTATTTTAGAAAAGCATTTGCAACCAAAACCCAGTGTACTGGCAGAACGTTATAAATTTAGGCATAGAAAACAGGGAGATAGTGAGTCGATGTCTAATTACGTGGCAGTTTTGAGAAGAATGTCTAAAACGTGTGACTTTGGGACGGGGCTCCAAGACAGTTTAAGGGATCAGTTTGTATGCGGAATTCACAGCGAGACCATTCGACAAAGGCTTTTTGCAGAGGATAACCTAGATTTCACTAAAGCTTTTAATCTGGCAGTCAGTATGGAAGCGGCTGAGAAGGACGCCGCTATGGTCGAGGGGTCACAGAAGCCTGCTAGCGAGGGGACAAGTGCGTTGGCGTCTTGTCAAGCGATAGCGGCGAGTTCGTCACGTCGTATTAAGGGCGAGGCGACGCGTGGAGCATGGCGGCCGCGGGGCGCAGAGCGAGGCGCCAGCGCTGGGCGTGGGGCCCGCGCCAGCGGTTGGCAGGTGGCGACGGCGCCGTCGGCGGGAAAAGGACGTGATGCACACTGTAAGGCTTGCGGCGGGACGCACGGCACAGAAACCTGTCGGTTCGCCCGCTATGTATGCAAGGTGTGCAACAAGCAGGGACACTTGCAGCGGGTGTGTCCATTAATGGCAGATACTCACAGCGTGGAAGTTACCAATATAACCAGTCAGCGGGAAACATATAGTGAGGACAGTGACATGAGTGACGAGGTAATTATTATACATGTTAATAACTTAAAGGCAGCGGATTACAAACCCATTTTTATGAAAATGAATGTGCAGGGTATTGACCTCGACATGGAATGTGATACAGGCAGTGCGATTTCATGCGTCAGCAAAAAAGTTTACGAACAATTGTTTTCGCAGTTAATACTTTATAGTAGTAATGTTAGATTACGTTATTTCACGGGAGAACTTGTAAAGCCGGTGGGTGTAGTAAAACCACTTGTAAAATATAAAGATAAGCAGGAATATTTGGAGATGTATGTAATTGAAAATGGTAAATCCATGTTGATAGGCAGACAATGGCTGGCGGAATTAAATATACCCATACCTACGCCATGCAGGCCTTGCAATGTTAATAGAACCGAGGTAGATGAAAATGAGTTTAACCTGGCGGATTTTAGTTCCAGATTTTGTGACGTGTTCGCGGATGGTTTGGGGCGGTTCACCGGCGGTCGCGTGAGCATCCACCTGCGGGAAGGGGCGCGGCCGGTGTTCCTGCGCGCGCGGCCCCTGGCGTACGCGCTGCGCACGCCGGTGGAGCGCGCGCTGGAGCAACTGGTGCGCGACGGTGTGCTCACCCCCGTTGACCGCTCGGACTGGGCTACACCCATTGTCCCGGTAGTAAAGAAGGACGGTAATGTAAGAATTTGCGCTGATTACAAACTAACTTTAAATAGAATGCTAGAAGTCGATCGATATCCGTTACCTAGGGTAGACGATTTGTTAGCACGCCTGTATGGCGGAAAGCGATTTAGTAAGATCGATTTATCGCAGGCCTACGCGCAATTTGAGCTAGACGATTCTCGAAAATACACCGTGATTAATACTCATAAGGGCTTATTTCGATATAATCGTCTTGTGTATGGATTGTCCTCGAGCCCGGGTATATTTCAGAGACGGTTGGAACAAATGTTTGCGGACTTACCACACGTAGGCGTATTCCTTGACGACGTGATTATCACGGGCAGCAACACAGAATCGCACATTGACAATTTAGTTAAGGTTTTCGAGCGGTTGCAAGCCTATGGGTTGCGCGTAAAAAAAGAGAAATGCGCTTTCTTTGCTAAATCGATTAATTATCTAGGGCACGTTATTAGTGAAGATGGTATACATACTTGCCCAGAAAAAGTAAAGGCCATCGAGGCCGCGCCGGCGCCACGTAATGTATCCGAATTGAGGGCCTTTATAGGAATGGTAATGTATTACGCGAAGTTCGTCGGTAATGTCAGTAGTATAATGGCACCCTTGTATAATTTATTAAAAAGTGGAGTTAAGTTCGTGTGGGATAGGGAATGTCAGGCGGCTTTTAAACAAATCAAGAGGGCGCTCGGGTCGAGTCAAGTGCTAACGCATTATTCAGAAGAATTGCCCCTGATTTTGACTTGCGATGCATCTGGAGTGGGGGTTGCCTCGGTGATATCGCACGTCACGGAGCACGGTGAGCGACCCGTGGCATATGCCTCGCGCACGCTCACAGCGGCGGAGCGTGCGTACGCACAAATAGACCGGGAGGCACTAGCAATTGTCTACGGAATTCGTAAGTTTCACCAGTATCTATACGGTCGCAAATTTATATTACGAACTGATCACAAGCCTCTCACGTACATTTTTGGAGATAAGGTCGGAATTCCGGTAATGGCAGCTTCGCGCATACAACGATGGGCGGTTCTTTTATCGGGGTACGACTATCAAATTGAATATGTCGCATCGAAAAAAAATTGTGCGGACGCACTATCGCGGTTACCTCAGGTAAAAGAGGGTGCAGCGGGTAGAGAGGAGGAAGTCACTTACGTGAATTTTGTGGAAAACTTTCTACCGGTAACTAATAATGATGTACGTGTTTCGACAGCCAAGGATAGGTTAGTGAGTAGGGTAATCGCGTACGCGCAATCAGGATGGCCGGCTAGCTGTCCCGACGAAGAGATAGAGCCTTACTTTATAAGGCGACACGAGTTGTATGTTGACCGCGGGTGCTTGATGTGGGGATATCGTATGACTATACCTACTTCGCTGCGTGAAAAGGTACTTAAACAGCTGCATATTAGTCATATGGGTATTGTTAAAATGAAATCACTGGCGCGAAGTTATGTATGGTGGCCTAACATAGACGCGGAGGTGGAGGCGTTGTGTAGAGGTTGCGAGACGTGTGCAGCGGAGGCGGTCGCACCGCCACGGGCTACGCCCAGTCCATGGAAGTATGCTACGAAGCCCTGGACTAGGATTCACGTAGATTTTTTGCAATATAAAAGTAGGACCTATTTAATTCTAATTGATTCGACCTCTAAATGGATTGAGGTGTTTGAGATGTCACGTACAAACTCGTCCGCCGTAATTAGGGAACTTAGGGCGACTTTCGCTCGCTTTGGGCTACCGTCAGTCGTAGTTTCAGATCAAGGACCGCCTTTTACAAGCGCAGAGTTCAAACAATTCTTAACGCAAAACGGCATTGAACAGGCATTTTCACCCGCGTACCACCCGGCGTCCAATGGAGCTGCAGAACAAGCAGTAAAGTTGTGTAAACGGGCGATAAAGAAATCGTTTAGGGACGGGCTAGATGTAGACGTCGCCTTACAAACTTACTTGCTAGCATATAGGAATAGCGTTCATAGTACCACAGGAGAAACCCCAGCGATGCTTCTACAGAAACGGAATTTAAACTCGAGGTTAGACTTATTACGTAGTGCTCGTGGGCTGGAAGACCGGGTCCGTGACGCGCAGCGCCACCAGGTGCAGGCCGCTCAGAGCGCGACCGCGGAGCGAAACTTGGTAACGGGAGATACCGTTTGGGCGCGTAATTATACTGGTGCCGATAAATGGATCAAAGGTACTGTTGTAGGCAAGGAGGGTTCACGTCGGTATACCCTGGATAGCGGAGACGGGAGACTTCTAGTTAGACATGTAGACCAAATCAGGCGCAGATCATCAGCTTTGTCGAGCATTCCGTGTCCTACGGACCGGGGGGCCAACGGGGATGAGCAGGCTGAACAATTAGAGAGAGACGAGGTACAACCTGGTGGTTCGGTGGATCGGGGTGAGGTAGAGACAGAGACAGTAAGGGGGGAGGTAGTACCTAATAAAACGTCAGATGTAGACGTTACAGCTAATCCTTCCCCACATCCTCGTCCACCAGCGCGATCGCCGATGACGCTGAGGCCGTTGCCAAGTCGTAGACTTAGACTAGAGATAGATTAGTTATAATTAGTTTAAAGTACTGTAGTAATGTATAAATTAATATTACTTCATGATTAAGTGGGGAGGTGTGATGTATGTGGGTACTTAGCCAAAAATATAGGTAACACATAAAGTAGGTAGATATAGATTCCTTTGTCTCGATTAAATATTGCAACGAACGGACGTGTGTTATTCCTGCAACCCTTAGTCGGACACCCCTTCACCCCTATTTCTCACTCTTCTTGACAATTTCAATGCAGTCTTGTACCGGTAGGCTTGTAAATAGCGACTGGACGTCAAAACTGACCATGATCTCACGGACTCTCTCTGGTCAAGGACAGGATCAGCCACATCTTGAAGCGTGCTTCTATAAAAACATATTTCAAGCCAATGAAGAAGATGTCACAATTCCTGAGGCCTGTAAAATGCAATACCCCTCTACAGACTGCAGGAGTATACAGGCTGGACTGTGAGTGTGGCCTATCATATGTCGGGCAGACGAAACGGAGCATTTCCACTCGGGTGAAGGAACACATAGCTGATGTCAAGCACCGTCGACCTAGGTCTGCTGTCTGTGAGCATGTCATGGATAAAGCCAATCACTCAATCAAGTTTGATAAGCCTCTGGTTCTTGCCAAGGAGAAGCGTTACATACCCAGAATGCTGCGCGAGGCCATTGAGATTAAGAAATATCCAAACTTTAATAGGGAAGATGGCTTTTCTCTACCACCAGCTTGGGATCCTGTAGTCCACCTGATAAAGGAGCAAGCGAGACATAGACTGTGAGACCGTAGTGTTGGATGATGCTGGACATTCTGATGTTTTGAAAAGATGTGTCCCGCCGAGTTTGTTGCCGGTCCCATATTGGGATACCCTCCTACAATTTAGGAGGGAATTAAATCTTCTCGGGTCCGTGGTGTAGGGTTGGAGCCGGCATAGTTTATTTTTATCGCGTATATATATATATCTTTACTTGAAAAATAATTATAGTGTATAACTAGCCTTATGAACCGATTTTGCATGTACAACCAGCCTTAAAGTTTGTAGTCTATGATTGTTCATTATTTTAGTATGTGGGTATTTTTGCATTTTGTAATTTTTCCTCAGTCACCCGTTGACCACGAACGCTGTAAAGAGTTCGAAACGTCGGGATGTAGTATAAATTCAATATACGCGATATAATCCGTTTTCATAGTTTTATTTTATTAATTACGGGTTTCTTAAAGGGGTTTTTTAAATTATTTTTGCGCTACGACGCATGGTTTAAGAGATACAGCCAATAATTTTTTTTTTTAATTTTGCGTTTTTTTTTTTAAATATAAATTATGGGTTGCATAAAGGGGAACGAAAATTTTATTATTTTTGCGCTACGACGCATGGTTTAGGAGATACAGCCCTATAAAGATTTTTTTTTTTAATTTTGCGTTTTTTTTTAAATATAAATTATGGGTTGCATAAAGGGGAACGAAAATTTTATTGTTTTTGCGGTACCACGCACGGTTTAGGAGATACAGCTCTATAAAGTTTTTTTTCCTGGTTTTTTTTGTTTTTTTTTTTAAGTATTAATTACGGGTTTCTTAAAGGGGTTTTTTTTTAATTATTTTTGCGCTACGACGCATGGTTTAAGAGATACAGCCCTATAATGATTTTTTTTTAAATTTTGCGTTTTTTTTTTAAATATAAATTATGGGTTGCATAAAGGGAAACGAAAATTTTATTATTTTTGCGCCACCACGCACGGTTTAGGAGATATTATATCTATATATATAGCTATAATAGCTCTATAAAGTTTTTTTCCTGGTTTTTTTTTAAGTTTTAATTAAGGGTTTCTTAAAGGGGAACGAAAATTTTATTATTTTTGCGCTACGACGCATGGTTTAGGAGATACAGTCCTATATATTTTTTTACAATGCATGTGCTCGAAAAGTGCGTTTCCTACGGAGCCATATCGTGCGGAAAGTACTGCTTTTCCGCACAAGTGCTTTTTGTTTTCAATTTTTTTTTATAGTACATATGGTGCTACTTTCTCGCACTAGTGCGAAAAAGAGCACTTACCGTGCATATGTCGAAAGTTTAAAGGGCCATATGTACTGTAAAACGTACGATACACGTGCGAATAGGTAATTCGCAACTCGTGTCGATTTAAAACACTCCTTTTAATAATTAAACTTATTTGCCATGACATGTTTTTTTATTTACTCGCACAATGCATAGTAAAACATTGTATGATACACGTGCGTAAAGATGATTTCCGCACTTGTTGCATAAATAGCAATTTTTTTTATCAAAGAATGAAAGAAAGTCACGGTATTAATAACCAAATTTTACTTTATTGGTACCTTTTCCCTATCACTGTCACAAATGTATGTGGCGTTCACGTAAACGCGATATTTTTAAGATTTCCCTGCGCATTGTTGCCAGCTCGCTCGCAAATCAAACATGTACTTACAGTTCTTTTGCATAATGGTGACATTGTACAATATCTATGAGTTTTAAATAGGTAAAAGATAATTCGACGCATTCTTTGCTTGCTTGTTGCTTGTTGTTGTGTTGTTTGCGTAACTTCTTTGAATAAGTTGCGTTAATTTGGCGCACAGGCGAAGTAAACATGCGTTGCGTACGGCAAGGTCACGCCGCGGCCCCACCCTGCACGGCCTCCGTTGCCCATTCAGACCGCCCGCTAGCTTCGTTTGAACGCAAATAATATTTTTGTAATATTTGTTTATGCAGTGGATGCAAGTGACACAAATTCATACATCTTATTTATCCCGCATTTCAAATTAATAAGATGTAAACTCTAATATCTTTAATATTCTTTTGTAACGGTGACAGCCTGTTACAACAAAATCATCAAATATCTTATGAAGCTATGCCTTAATAAGACACAAAATCATTTAATGGAACTATTTAAACGATTAAATTCGACCTAAGTAATTTTTTTTAACTCTAATTTTTTTTTGTGTCATTTAGAATATTATGACATAGTATCAGATTGCAGTGGACGTAATTGACACAAACTATGTTTTCACACTAAAAACACTATCCTAAATGCAACACAGTTACATGTTTTCTCTCGAATATTTTTTTCTCCAAGATAATTCAAAATAAAAAATAATTACCACAAAATAACAAATTACTAGAAAAGCAAATTATATATATGACACAAAACAAAATGTAAGATTTACATCTTAACAAAGTATTCATAAGCGAAAACAGAATAGACTTTAATATTTTTATAACCTAGGGGTCAAAATATAGCCAGCGGTACAGGTCTAAAGGTACAGAGTATATAGGAGTATTTACAGAAGGAGAAATGAAGAAAGATAGATAGGCACTTAAAACTATCAGGCGCGAGCGAATACAAAACAATGCAATTTGCGGTGCAATACGCGGCGCAGCGACATGCACTTCGCGTCAAGGCGGCTGATTGACTGGTGAGCGCGGCCCGCGAGAGAGTGCGCGTGCGCAAGGTGGTCGGCTGAGAACCGGCTCGGCCGTGACGTATGCAGTCGCCGCGCTAAATTATCTAATATAACGGGGGATCTGCTTGTCCACTTCGACATGCAAAATATGGAACATTAAAATAATTTTGAATAAATAATTAATTACATTGAAGAAAATAAATAATAAAATAAATTTGATTTAATTGCACAATAAAATTAGAAAAACATAAAACTGTAAAATGTAAAGGTGTAAATTAACATAAAATTAGGAGTAAATACATAACACATTTGGCTTGACGCCCACATCGCGATAGTTTTTTTTTCGTTTGCGATGTGCGATTGTCATCTTAGCTAGGAACTCCATTTCCACTTTTTACTGCAAATGCGTCTTGAATTATGCATAAACGTCTAAAAACTATACCACAATGCTTAAAGGATAAGTGAAAAACTCACTGTCTCGGGCAAGACTCGAACTCGCGACCGCGGGATACCACAGCCTCGGCCTGATTTTTTTATTTCGCCTTTATTTCGAATGTAGAAATACTTTAATCTACTCTGAGGCACAGAATAAATAATAGTACTACCGCACAGAAAAGAAACTTTCTGTAGATTTGTCAGCGAACGAAGTTTGACAGCGGTTCAGGGTCGAATCATGCTATCCCTTTCTAATATATGGCACTATCCCTTTCCGCTATTTAGGGTTGTCAAAATTTAAGTCATCTTATCTGTGGTCGTGCACGCAAAGGGACGTCAAGTTGTGCCAACCCTAATAATTGCTCGGAGCAATGCTGAGCCGAGCGGAGCCGAGTTTGCCCGAACCTAGGAGTTTCGTACCCCTGTCTGAGAGCAGCCGGTTGCAGGCAATAAATAATTGTATAAAATAAATACACCAGGGCGGCAGAGAATTAACAGAGTAATCTCGCCTGTCACAGATAAACGTCTAAGCACCGGCCGGTCAGGGGGGTCGCTGAGGGGGGAGGGGCTCCCGATTCAATAAGATATTCTTAATAATCGCGGAGCTCCTCATTCTTAAGATACATTTTAGTGGCTTCTCGGAACAGACTTTAGGTTACTTTTCGCTCATTTCGTCGCAGATATGGAACATATTTGGTATCAGTGCATTCAGTGTGATGTCCTGAATACAAATATATGAGATGACAAGCGCGAAAGTGGTAGGGGTAGTTGCTGTGACGTCAAAAAGTCGGCAGTACAAAGTTTTTTACTTTTTTTAAAATCATACCATGTGGGGTATCAAATGAAAGGGCTTTGTGAGTAGATCACAAATATATAACATACTGTAACATTTTCACTACTTCGTCTAACAAATTATTAGAAAACTCAAAAATTTCACAATCCACAGTTGACTTTGAACTGCTCTAAATTGAAAATGACTGAATGGATTATTCCAAAATACATACAAAGTGACTGTGAATATCCTCTATATAATGTTAAAAAATAATTAACCAAAAATAAGAAAAGTACATCAAGTTGAAAAAAAGTATAATTTTCTGTTACATTGAACGGCAACTATTATTAACACAAACTAAAAACCAGATTGTTTACATATATTTTTAAAATGGTCTTTCCACTAGCTTTCATTTGGTACCCATATTGCTATAGTAAGAAAAAAAACAATCCCTCCCTCCCTTTTTTTCATTAGCGGGCGCCATTTTCAAAATTTGTATGTCTCGATTTGATTTTTTCTTATTTCATTTGTTTCACAGCGCTTTTACATTCCGTTTGAATTGCACACCAAACAACTCCTTCCTCAAATAACTCCATCTGTCAACTCAGTTTGTATTCACCCTCATATATTCGCACTCGCATTTCACTCTCGCTTGTCAAAACGCCACCGCGATTTAACTTTCGTTATAAATAACTACGCTGTCTGTCACCAAACCATTTATACCGTCGTCCGCACTGTTAACTGGCAATTTGTAAGCCCTATGAGGGCTAACGCGTATGAATTCGCCGCTAGGGGCGCGTGTAGATGGTGGTCTTTTCCATAGTTCGAAATGTCAAATGTCACTTGTCACTTCAATGACTGACAGCTGTTCTTTAGTCTTTTGGACCACCATCAGACTTCCGGTTCGAGCGCCATCTTGAGAGTTAGCATCGTGATTAATTACTTTGTTTTTTGCTCATTAATATTGTTTAAAGTGTAATATCGATAGCTTATTATACAGTAAACTAATGTGGTAGTGTGCAGTGAATGGAGAATTAATTTTAAAGCGCGTTTAACCACCATCTTGGAGTCAACGGCCGGTAGTCCACGTGCTTCTTGTAAAGTCTAGCTATCGATTTACAAGAGCTAACAAATCACCGTACACTGTCTTGTAAGTACAACCGTACAATTTTTGTCGTTTTTACACCTCTTAATACCTTGATACTGGCGAAATAGTCCCACTGGGCTGAAGCCATAATTTTAAAAGAAGAAGACCACCATCAACAGAGGCGCCAACTGGTGAGAAAAAAAACGATAGCCCTCATTGAACAGACATACGGTCTATCGGTGGTCAGTCAGTGGGCGTAAAGCTAGGATAAGGGAACAAAAGATATGGCACGTCGCGCGAAACTTGCGATGGAATATATGGTCCTTGCGCGATTTTTTTTACTTACATTTTATCTCAATTCCTGAAAATATAAGTCTGTTTGAATATTTTCTCGTGAGATCCCTGGTGGTAACACGACGATAGGGCCGCAATGCAATATCGGGTGTTAAAGAAACAACTTGATTCGAGTAGGTACCTAATAGATGTCTTAATTACCGCGTACATGGCTTTATATACTACTTACTAGCTTTTGCCCGCGACTTCGTCTGCGTGGAATCAGTAACAGCAGCTAGAGTAAGTTTAGCGCCTGGATAAAGTGTAAGCAATCATTCAATTTGAGCATAAGCTTAATTGCTTGACATCAATTATCAGGCAATCCATTAAATCTCTCAATTTCACCCTCCTTTTCCACTCTCTTTAGAGATGATTTCCGACATAAAAACAATCCTATGTCCTTCCCCGGGACTCAAACTATCTCTATGCCAAATTTCAACTAAATCGGTTCAGCGTTTTCAGCGTGAAGAGGTAACCTTACAGAAAACCGCAGCCAAATAACACTAGACCCTACTAATAGTGTTGTGTTCCAGCCGGTGAGTAAGGTTGCCAGAGCTCGAGGGAGAGGAGTGGTTAGGGTCGGCAACGCGCATGTAACTCCTCTGGAGTTGCAGGCGTACATAGGCTTCGGAGACTGCTTAACATTAGGCGGGCCGTATGCTTGTTTGCCACCGACGTAGTATTAAAAAAAAAACAGACAGACAGATTTTCGCATTTATAATATTAATATGGATAGATGCCATGTGGGTAAGGCATAGTACACACAAACAACAGAAAGACGATAAAAACGGAGCAATCTTAGGCCCGCTGGGTTGCATGATAACAAATACGACTACACTTGATTATATGCCAATTTTCTAGATTGTAACATTGTACCTAAACCATAGTCTAATCTGCCCTGCGACACACCGCACCCACGTCAGCCACTGTACAGTCAACACCTGATATATATCATATTCAACCTTAAACGAAATAAATATCATATACAAAGGAAAAAATGACCAAGGCCTCCAGTGCCCGGGGAGGGAATCGAACCAGCGTCTTCCGTTTACGCGACAGATGCCTCAACCGCTCGGCCACCCGGGCTCGGTGGCATGGGTCGAAATTTCCAAGTATATTACAATTTCCGAGGGCTTGTGGCGCCCCCTGGCTGCTTGTTTGCTGTTGTGGTGCTTTTTTCCTTTGTATATGATATTTATTTTATTTATAGTTTAAATAATAGTGTGACTACTTGTAAAAACACAAATTAAAATATTTTCATAAGAAAGTAATTTAATTTGTTCTTAGAATATTCAATCTTATTACATAGTACAGTACAAAATCAATGAATCAGGTCAACCGCTCCCCCCGCCGCCCTTGTGGAAGGTCGGCAGACAAATGACACCCGCTATCAACAAGCAAATGCTGACCATCCCTCTGATGGACCTAGATAATGTATGGCCGTTAATCAGGACACTTGCGGACCATTATCCCTTGAACTACATTTACGTATACATTTTAAGGGATTAGGGATCATGTTGTATAAGGTAACTGGTGATGTTTGAATGAAGCTGAATAGGCTTTACGACTTTGAATGAGATGTCAATTTAAGAGTCCCCGGCAAGCTCGGCCGAATTTCACCTTCCCATACAAACGGGGTTCCGTTTTCAGTTTAAGACTACGTTTTGGATTGTAATGAAACTTTGCACATCCAATGACATTAGGTATGTCTAGGTCTACGATTAGTTTATATAGCTCCAGTTTATAAAACAAACGAAATAGAGCAAATACACGTTTTGTATGAAAAACGTAAATTCGCTGTATTTTTTAACTATGGTATCTGAAGCTACATAAACTAAATAGAGACATAGATGTACCTTATCCTATTGTAAGTACAAAGTTTCAGAGCAAACTGGCTACTCGTTTTAAAATGAGAGCGGAACTACGTTCGTATGGAGAACCGAGCTTGAGACCCTTAGAGCGAGTCTCCAAGGATTGGAATGACTCAGTTCTATGTGTTTAATCATTTAGAAATAGAATTATTAAACATACAAACGACACAAAAAAGATAATGTATAAGAAAAACGTAGGAAGAATAAAGTGCCACGGCCTCATTTCAGCATGTGATAATAATACTTTTGAGCGATGTTTTAATTTAATACGATTAATTGTTATTAATACAATTGAATACTTCTCATAATAAGCTAAAGTAACTTGTTTGGTGGCCTAGGGGTTCATGGCGTTAGCCGCGATAGCTAAAGACGCCGGTTCGAATCCGGCCTTCACCACTGGAGGGCTTCGTCACTTTTTCTTTAATATATGACATCTATTACAGTTTTTAACTTGTTTCTATTAATCTAATCATGTGCGTCGTTTTCAACAAAAAAGTACACTAAAGGGTATCAATATTCAAGGCGCTTCTGGTTTAAAAATGCAATTAAAAACCGACATTAAAACATTTCAAACAGATCGTGACCTGAATTGGCTCCGAATCAGCATTTTTATTGTGCATTTGGTAGCTCTATGTATAATTATTCAATTTGAATACCATCACAAATTAAATTATTTTAATGAAAATATTTTAAAACTTGTGTTAAAATTTCAAGTAGACACTACTATATAAATGATAAATTCAAATAAATGTCATAAACGAAAGAAAAATTTACCAAGGCCTCAAGTACCCAATGCTGGAATCAAAGCAGCATCCTGAAATCGCGGCAGATGCCTAAGCCGCTCGGCCACCTGGGTCACGGCGGCATGGGCATATAATGTCATGTCAGTTTATTGAATTTTGTTCAAATTTCTATTATACGGTCCCCCAGTTTACGTCAGATCATAATGTCTAACCATCCACGTTAAATTCAACACGCCTTATGTCGCAATCTTCGACTAGAAAATCACCTCGAATTTATATCCAACCCCAGGGTGAAGGGTAAGGTAAATCAATTTGGGTAGCTCAGGGTCCCAAATTCGATTCCCGGGCGGCGCTTTTCGGAAACCGTTATATAAATATATAGCCATTGACACTGACACAAATTTGATTTATTTTGGTGGATATCTTTTCAGAATTTTGCAGGCAATGGATGAAACGAATGTGGATTTAGGTTGGAAAGCGATAAAATCCGCAAACTGACAAGTGATAACAAAGAGATTTTAGGCTATTGAACCATTGGACCGATACACTACAGTTTACACACACACACACACACTCACTGTAGAATGCCAGGCCATATATATAGGCTATAATAGGCTAATTATAAATATTACAGTATGGAAGATATTTTTAACGCGTAGTCACTAACGCAGCGTACTACGCAGGCGAACAACACGAAGCGAAGCGATGCCGCGCGGTGAGAATCAATCCTTTGATACCTATAGAAGTGTCCTACGTGGGCGATCTCGTTGCGAACGCCGTGGACCCGCCGCGCCGAGCCGCGCCGCTTCGCTTCGCGTTCGCGAGTTGTTCGCTCGTAAGACGCAGCGTAAATATAAATAGGATTGAGTTAACTTCTAGAGCTATTGCGGACGAAGTCAAGAGCATATTACGCTAGTAAATAAATAGTATTTGGTCAAACTGCTAGCCTGTATAAACAGGTCAAGGATTAACAGAACCCCTACTAAGACTGGTCTAAGGGTGAATATTAATATAATTATTTGACCACAAGCAAGGACCCAGGAACGGACACGGAACCCTATTCAAATTAAATGATTCGCAAGACGGAGACTAATGTTCACAAACATCTAGGTAACTTTTTAAAGTGAAACTTTTATTTCTTTCTTCCTATCACATAAGTCTAAGTACTCGTACATACTTACATAATATATTATAATACCAAAGATAGATATAACTCCGTAATAGATGGATACAGTCTAAGGAAAAAACGTGCCTCGAAAATCACGAAAATTTGATTCTCGATCAGATGGCGCCACTAGTTTTGGCCTACACTCGTATAGAGGGCGTTGACTGTTTCGTTTGTTATTTATAATGTTACCAGTGAAAGAACATGGGTCAAAATGATATAAAAATAATTAATGCAAATAAAAAAATCATTTATCCATATTTAAATACATTTTATCGTATTTTTATAAATATTTATTTTTAGTTTAAAAGTGTGTCGACAGATGGCAGTGAATTTACTGGGGTTACAAAATTTACTATGACAGTACCGCTCTAGTATAAGTTACTCTATGATAATACTAAGTCTCTCTCAACACTTGTAATGTTGCGAACCGCATGTTAGTTAAGTAAGTTAAGTGGTAAATTATACATATATATGTTCCCCGTGAGATACGTTTATGGAAGCATCTGTATTTAAGGACATTTATACTATTTTAAGTTCTTTGTTCATCCCATGTATGTTTTCTGTGTTGTCTCCTTAATAAATAATAATAATAAGTGATGGGTCGCTGTTATATTCCCGTTTTTGCGTATATTATTAAGGCGGTTCCCTGAGCCAGAAGGCGAAAAATCTCCTTATATGATCCTGTTTTTCTAAGAGGCGTTGATATTCGTAGACGTGGAAAAAATATATGTAGTTTTTGACTATATTATCTTTAATAACATAGCTTACGATACACCAATTATGACACTTCGCTCGATACAATTAATTCCCAAAGTAACCTCTACCTCGGACTTTTAATCCAACTTTACTCGGTTATTTATTATGTGATACTATAAACAAAAAAAAGAAGAAACAACAATCTTAACTTAAATAGTAATTTCATAGCTTTCGTATTTCGATATTGTAGGGTAACGTTTTTAAAATAAATAAAAATCGACAAAATTCGATCAAAATTGACACTTGGCGCGCATGATCTTTCCCGCTCTTTTTGCGAAATGTGACAGAGACAGCGGCAAACCGATGGAACGGCCTTAATATGTAGTAAGAAGCTATGTATAAAAAAATGGTGTTGTTTTTCCTACAAAATTGCAAAATTTAATTAAAAGAAAGATACTGATTTAAACTAACTAGATTTTCACTCATAATTTAAAACTAACCCGGGACTTAATCGCGTACTAACTTACGTTATACGTTACGTATAAAGGAAAGATATTCTCGTGACTAGATCAAACGTTTAACATGTTCCCTCAAGTCAAGAATATTCCAGGGCACATTATTGGAAAACTACAATGCCTTACCGTCAATATTATCTATTTAAGAAATATTATGAGTAGCAATATTAGGGATTAGACCGGTACTAAAGACGCCGCCACATTCTCTAGAACGGCAAAGAGTAGCTGTACCTAGAGGAAATTCTCGCATTATGATCGCCAACATCCGATAGGATATGGCACCATAACGGCTCGGCCACGACATTGCGCGACCGGCGACGGCGGCGGCGATAACCATAGGTTGAAGCGGAACACAGCGATCGGAGCTTTCGTTCCCACCTATGGTTGTCGCCGCCGCCGTCGCGAATCGCGCAGTCGTGGCCGAGCCGTAAGAAAAAGAAGGAATATTACCCTGAACACATCACTAGCTACTGCATCCCTAATGAACGCCGCTGAAAGAATACAAATTGTATTCGGATGCAGACCAACTGTCCTGTTTTATTTGTCCCACAATTTCCTGTTCTATTGTACACGTTGGAATTAAGTATTGTACCGACATAACTGACAAACTACAGAACGTGTGTCGTCGCAATAAGATTCACGAATGATCAATCATTGCGAACGATTGTTCGGAATAAAGCATCATTCGATATATTTTATGTTCTCATCTCCGGTGCAGACTTCCGTTATGAGACCACTAAAGAAAATAAGGAATAACATGTTTCCTCAATAATGATTGGATTGGAAATACGATACGTGTTTTCATGAACAACAAGGTGACAGAAGGTTTTTGGGAAATTGTAGTGTTTGAAAGGCTGTATATGTATCCATGGTAGAGTGTACTCGATCCCATGGCGCCCTCACAAACGGCAAAGAGGATGAGACGCCGGAGTGGGTTTAGTGGGTAGGGCCAGGTTCTCCCTCCGCTCAGGACAGGAGCGGCGAGTCCCACACACCCCCCCATCAATGGCCTTCTCGCGGCCGGGGGGACGGTGCGTAGTAAGCGCAACAAGGCTTGTGTGGTGTGTACTTGACGACGATATATTGTCTACATATAGTGGCGTAACGTGAACTAATCCAGCCGTGGGCGAGGCCCTTTTCTTTCACTGTGCCCGAAACATGCCTCGCGCGAGGCCCCTCTAGGGGCGCGAGGCCGTAGGCGACAGCCCGCTTCGCCCACGCCACTGTCTACATAGAAAACACCCATACCTAAGGAACAAATATTTGTGGTAAGCACACAAAGAAACTCGCTTACACACACATATGACTTCCTGCTGCTTAAGCATTATCACTACCGAATGGGCTAGATCGCCTAGGAGGCCGTCAAGATGAAACTAACATCCATTTGTGTTCGAATCGGCCCCTAGCCTAGTGTGTAGCTGTGTAGTCACTATAGAATGTAAAAGTTAAGCAGCCAGGGCCATTCCGATTAAATTCAAATTTTACTGTCCTTGCCCGCATTCCGACCGTAGTGTGTCCGAAACTTTCGCTTTATGGACCCCCTGTAATGCATAAATAGGACGCCACAGATATCAATTTTAATAGACCGGGCAATAAGTCATCGCAGGGTAAACAAACAATCAAAACATATGGTCAGAGCAAGACCGGTCGTTGTGGCGATGCTCCGGTGTCTTTGTTAAACCCACGTTTAACCTAACCTTTGGTTAAAGTATTGTATTTCTTTGCATTGTATATTCATTGTATTGTATCTTCTTCTTCTTCCTTGCTCCATCCCACTTCAGGTTGGGTCGGCTCTCCTAATTATTTTGCGCCACGAGATTCTGTCGAGGGTTGTCGGGTCGGGTAAATTGTTCCTCTTAAGTAATTAGGTAAAACTGGTCCACCATGTTGACGGCGGGCGTCTCTGGCCTCTTTTTTTCTCCAGCAGAAAACCCATAGAGGTATTCATTGTATTGTATATTGATGATTTTTATTTTGCGTGCCAAAGATCATGGTCGTCAGACCATGACCTGCAGAGGTCATCCCATACATTTCGTGATAAAATCTACATTTAATTTTAGATACATGGCACACCAAGAATAAGCGGGCATCTCGCTCGTTTCTTCCCAGAACGTGCAGAATGTGGAATGAGTTACCTCCTGAGGTATTTCCTTTGCGCTACGACATGGGGTTCTTCAAGAAGCGGGTATTTAGGGTCCTTAAAGGTCGGCAACGCTTAAGTGGCTCCTCTAATGTTGCTATCGCCCATGGGCGACGGTGCCCGCTTCCCATCTAGTCTGCTCTGCTAGGCCAGGCTAGTCTGCTCATTTGCTGACTACCACATAAAAAACACACGACGTTTAAGAGAAATTGTGTAAGAAATAAACTCGAACTCGATTTATTGATGTATTTTAATGGTCAAAAATACAATAAGCATGTTACAATTACATAATTAGCATAATTACACGACGTAACTAATAGCCAAACCCGTTAGTTATCGCTTCCGGTGCAAAAATGCCCATAATGCTCACGGCATTACCCCGCATTGATGCGTTTTGGCATTTAATAAAACATTGTTTTAGGGTGTAAAGTACAACGCTAATCACAAAAAAAATTTTCAACCATAATTTACTTACTTTAACCATATACTTTCGGCCTTACACTATTGACGTCTAATTCTCATAAATATTACTAAACATGCGATATCTATTTTAAACATATATCCGTGGGATAACGTTAGGAGGATTTACGGTGAATAAAATAAATTTCTCGTCTATCAACCCCCCGGGGCAGGATTGTGCGGTATTTTGCTTTTTTTGCTTTTTTACGTCGTTTACACGGAAGCTGACAAATAGGTTTTGTGAAAATTATATTATATGAAATTGCATATAGTAGGTACGAGTATTGGTATTAATATTGGTTAAATATAAAATAAAAGAATTATACATTTATAACGCTTAATTCTACGCTTAAAACTCGCATTATTTGGTGACAGGCCTTAGATTAGATTAGATTAGATTAGATATATTTATTTCACAACATATGATTACAGTACAAATTACATTAATGTCATTATTATTTACAACGACGGGACTTAATCGCGTAAAAAAAAGTTTTAACTTTTACCTCCGACGTTTCGAGGACGGCGTTGTCCCCGTGGTCTCGGAGAAGACTGGCTAAAGTTGACATCAACATCTTCTAGGCGCGCCAGTTTTTCGAACTACCCGCACTTTTACATTAATGTCAATTTATAAGAATCTACATTGTGATCGTCAGAAATAAATTTAAATAATAGCAAAATAATCCAAATAAATTAATTTCATTAATTATACATTATATGACAAATTTCCCCTGGGAAGGATCGTCAAATAGTAACAATAATAAACAAGGAAAATGTTAAAAATGGTATGCGATTATAAATTATAGTTATGTCAAAAAAATCACTTATTGAATATAATGGGTTGTCCAGTAAAAAGTTTCTCAATCGACGCTTGAATGTTGTATCGGATGGTTCCGTCCTTATTTAATAATCGCTTATTCGGTGATAGAAGTTTTGAAGCATCACACCCAGGAAAGCTAGTGAATTAGGGCATTTTAAATGGGACCTCACGGCTTAGGCGTGTCACCAAATAATGCGACATTTACCCTATTTAAATTAAATCTGACGAACTGCAGGAACGTTCAGTCTCCATCCGAAATATCGGAGCGGCCGGGGTGCTCAAAAGTATATGAACACGCACTCTAGCGTCTTGACAATGGGGCATTTTCTATGAAAAGGGACCTTATTGTCGATGGCGCTTACGCCGCACAGCGTCGCGCGGAAATGTATTTATATCGGAGCATCGTTTATAATGGCGTAAGCGGCATCGACAATAAGGTCCCTTTTTATGGAAAATACCACAATAGGGACTGGAAATGAGCTACCTACGGTATTTGAAATGTGTTTCTAGGTACAAGGGGCTCTTAAAGAAGCGAGTATTTAGGGTTCTCAATTGTTAAAGATCGGCAACGGCGGTTACAAGCGACTCGTTTGATAACCTAAGATATTAGATAAAAAAGTTGTGTCATGTAAATATATATTAAGATCCAATTAAATTGTTTAATAGAAGAAATAAATGTGGTATTTTTATAAAAAGGGACCTTATTGTCGATGGCGCTTACGCCATTATAAACGATGCTCCGATATAAATACAATTCCGCGCGACGCTGTGCGGCGTAAGCGCCATCGACAATAAGGTCCCTTTTCATATAAAATTACCCAAATAACCACCTAAACAACTACATAATAAATAAAAGTGGAAAAAATCTGTCTTGGGTGGGACTTAAACCTACGACCACTGTATTGGGTACGGGTACGGTTTTGGTAGCTCAGATGGCTGAGCACTGGGCTAGCGATCCTGGGTCGTGGGTTCAAAACCCACACAAGACAGTGAATTTTTCCACTTTTAGTTGTGGTATTTTCTATAAACAGAGGGACCTTACTGTCGATGGCGCTTACGCCATTATTAACAGTGCTCCGATATAAATACAATGCCGCGCGGCGCTGAGCGGCGTAAGCGCCATCGACAACAAGGTCCCTTTTCATAGAAAATGCCCCAATTTGTTTCTAAGCTTTATAGCATCGTTCGCAGACGTTTCTGCTTGATATACAAAATCAACTAATAAATACACAAGTAAACAACTAATAACGACAGAAATAAACAACTAATAACCCCTAACGACTTTCTGAGCCGTAAAACTTCGTCGACCAATCACAACTCAGTAATACAAGCCATCCAATAACGCCCGTTAAATTTTGAATGGCAGAATGGCCCAAGTTTCGAACTCAATTTTCGTAATTGCTGAGACAAATATGGGGCATTTTCTATGAAAAGGGACCTTATTGTCCATGGCGCTTACGCCGCACAGCGTCGCGCGGAATTGTAGTCATTTTCATGACACCCTGTAAGGGCTTACAGGGTGTCATGAACTGGCTATATAAAATGTAACACCTTATTATGTACATGACAATGCAATATTGAATAAATGACTAAATGTTACCTTAATTACAATATGTAGATTAGAATTAATAGAATAGAAAAACTGTACTATTGTGTGGGCACACTAATAGGTTACTAAACCACTGATACGCTAATATGTTAATTTTATTATGTTACCTTAATTACAATATGTAGATTAGAATTAATAGAGTAGAAAAACTGTACTATTGTGTGCCCACACATACATATAGGTAACATAATAAGATTAACATATTAGCGTATCAGTGGTTTAGTAACCTATTAGTTAGTCTCATAAATTAATTTAGTAACTTCAACAATAGCAACGTCAACAATGCACCGATATAATAATGTCTGATTGAATTAACTTGTCAAATTATTATAATTATTATTTATTTAATGAATATCACTTAATATTAAAGTGATGGCAGCAATATGTCAAGTTAACAGTCTTACATTAGTTCGGTGTCATATTTATATCGGAGCATCGTTTATAATAGCGTAAGCGCCATCGACAATAAGGTCCCTTTTTATAGAAAATACCACATATAGCTTCGTGCCGCTCAATATGCATTGCGATGTACACTCTGGTTCAATCAAGGGCCTGACACTCTTTGATAGAGAAATATAGTCTTATTGCGATTCTTATAAGAGAAAAGAGAAAATAGTGCCATGCTTTGTCCTTATCACCAACCGGGTGGCATTATAGGTAGGAGGCGATAGCGAAATACCGAAATTTATGAGTATAGGAGAAAAAATCCTATGCTGCCGAAATTTTATATGAATATTCTTTCTCTTACCCCCGATCGCTCGGTGGCGCGTATATAACTACTTGTATATACTATGTCTATGGTTTCAATGGAATTACGTAATAACAAATAAAGTACGGGAGGTAATTCAATGCTTAGCCGTTTTTAAAACTGATCTGCAACATAAAATAGCCATTTAATCATTTGGACAGCATACAAAAATTTTGCTGGCAATAAATAAAAATCGAGCTAAAACACTTGTTCAGCAAATAATCCACAAACGGTTAGCATTATAACCGTAAATAGTTGCTTTAAAAATATAATATATTGTAAATGAAATGGTACATTTACTAGCCTTTTTCTAATTACAATAAATAGTCTACGAGTATAAATGTAATTCATTTTGAGCATTTCATACTTGTCTTAAGATTACATATAAGTATTATGTATGTAAACTATACTTAGTTATACTGCTTCTTCGCGTGCTTAAATGTGGTATTTTCTATAAAAAAGGACCTTATTGTCGATAGCGCTTACGCCATTATAAACGATGCTCCGATATAAATACAATGCCGCGCGACGCTGTGCGGCGTGAGCGCCATCGACAATAAGGTCCCTTTTCATAGAAAATGCCCCAAATACTACACAATAACGCCAAAAAAATTTAAACTAAAAACGCGGTGTAGACCAATAATACATACAATTTGAATTCTCGACTTTAAATAACCGTTTTAAATCCTTCAATATAATTTCTTCCGATATCTGCCCAGCTTTGCCAACTTTTTCGCTTAAAGAAAATCCCTTCAACACGCAAATCCTGGGATCTCCTGATTACTCTTGCTCCCCTAGTCCGTGGGTTCACAAAAGTGCAATTATCCTTGTCGGCACCTTGACAAGAGGAAGACAGATGACAGATTTAACGTACTTATTGTATTTTTGTAATTTTTTAAGGAAATTGTTTTATTTTTCCAATTTTTCAAGGTATTCGAATGTTATAGGACCTTTACTATAGTTCGGACTAACTATACCGGGAACACCGTACCTGAGACATTTCTCAATTTCCAAATATAATATCTGGGAGACCAAGCTTTGCTCGGAAAACATATAAAAACTCAAAGCGTTTTCCCAGAGATCGATTTTTGGCCCCCGAAAACCCCCATATAGCAAATTTCATCGAAATCGTTAGAGCCGTTTCCGAGATCCCCAAAATATATATAGATAGATATATACAAGAATTGCTCGTTTAAAGGTATAAGATATGATTTGGGGCATTTTCTATGAAAAGGGACTTTATTGTCGATGGCGCTTACGCCGCACAGCGTCGCGCGGAAACGTATTTATATCGGAGCATCGTTTATAATGGCGTAAGCTCCATCGACAATGAGGTCCCTTTTTATAGAAAATACCACATTTTACTAAAACCTATCGTAAATCACCCGTCTTTAGTTGGACTTTACTATAACTATACTGGACTGTATAGTTCGATGGTTTTTGCGGTATCAATTTGTTTAGAAGCTTGAAAGAGGGGTTTGATAAGAATTTGAGGATAAATACAATCTGTACGAACGGACGAATAAAAACAGTGTGATTTGTTTATGTTGTAATATGGATATCTTGTCCTAAATAAAAGCATTTAGTATCTTAAAAAAACTGTACGTAATGAAAACCAAAACACTTATTAAACTTTATTTTTCAGTTGCCCTCTAATACCTCTCAGATAAACAGATCAGATCTTATTTTTGCCAGTGTTTTAATAAAAGTACATTTAATCTCGTATTTATTGTATGCTCATTAATCTCATTATCATTAATAAGTTTTAAATGCATTTTTAATCTCGATTGCGGCCGCAGTATGCTTCGGCCGGCAGCGGCTTATTAAAGCTTATTAAAACTTAATTAATTAACCAGCGTCCCTCTGATAGAGATGAGACCGCACGTTCAATATTCGCAATATGACCACTATTATAACTGTACAAAGGGATGAATCTGTCTCTTTTTTGTCATATTCTTCTGACTGCCATACAAGGAAGAAATCTAAATTTTGTCCGAGAAATTTAAATCTAAAGGCTGACCAGTAATATATGATCATTGTCAAGAGGGCGCTGTTTATTCTCGTGTATAGGGTGACAGTTCAGTATAGTATGAAAAAATTAGTTCCAGTGAAATTCCGCAACATGGCGCGTGATCATATATTCCTGGTCAGGCTTTACAGTGTAAGAGATTTGAAACACAACAAGTTCAACTCTGTTCCTATTGAAATGATTTAAATTAAATCAAATTTAATAAGTTTTTATAGGAATGTAGGACCGCCGACCGTGAACCTTAGGATAAGTTCACAAGAGAATCAATTAATGACAATTACAATTTAAACATATAATCTAAACTAGTAGTCACAACGGCACTGCGAAAACAGGTTTTCAATGAATAATCCCAGATAATCGCACTTAAACTATCGTGAGACATATTTCAAAATATTTATCAGTACGGTGCGGGCAGTGCACGACGTACAACCGCCGCGGACACTCGTGCCTGAGGATGGATTCCCAAAGAATCCGAAACATGTCGCCAAAAGCGACTAAAAATAATAGTGAGTAAAAACCGTACTGATAAATAATCCCAGATAAAGCTAGTTTTCACCTACGCCTTACGAAAAACTAGTTTCGACTAGTGAAAGTGCGTTTTGATTCCATAGTGTAGCAGCTAACTGTAGTAGATATGCTCTTATTTGGGTCATTTTCTATGAAAAGGGACCTTATTGGCAATGGCGCTTACGCCGCACAGCGTGGCGCGGAATTGTATTTATAACGGAGCATCGTTTATAATGGCGTAAGCGGCATCAACAATAAGGTCCCTTTTTATAGAAAATACCACATTTCTCTATGAATGTACATTTGAATACTTTGTATACGCTTGCTTAGAGAAGAGGGAAGTGCTAAAATATATTATAACAAAGGTTACAGACCTCTCTTGAAAGCATTCCCAAACCTTAATGTAAACTAATGATAATACTCCAGCTATGCGCCCTAATGTATGCCACAGCATAATAAATGCAGTATGTAAAACGCATTAGCATTTTAAATGACGCCGTTACGCTGCCTGGAGGACGCAAAGATTGAATTATTAGCCATTTTTTTCTAACAGTAATTTTCTTTGCGAAAAAGCTCGTTTTAACAGGAGGAAAATTTTTGCTATACCGGTCTGACTCACTTCGCATTTTTAAGCGTATCTTATATGCTTAAAAACTACTACTTTGAGGGTCTGTTTAGTTGTACCACAGACAATATAAAGTTATATTGTCTGTGGTTGTACCCTATTTCTAAGTGGCAGACTTATCCTTAAAGTTTTGACATACATATTTAGTGTAAAGTGATCCTCAGAAATTATTAGATAATGACAATAATAAATTGTTACTTACGCCACTCGCCTTTTTTGACCTCTCTTAAACAACGATTGCATAAAATACTGTTGCATTAGAAGTTATGTACTTGTGTACTTTTGATATAAGTATATATTGAAAAGAGAGAGGCAAACAAACGATACACAAACACACATATCATACACACAACCTATGGAGATTCAAAATTGAAACGAAGGTACTTTAAACACGGCCGGCCACCAAATTGACCAGGATCTCATAAACACAGAGGTACCTGTCAGTAAAAAGCAGACACCGGTTGTGTTCATGTTAATTTAATTCGAGGCACCGTTGAAAGCACCTACCCGTGGAAATTATTTAAATTTTTAAGCACGCTATTACAAAGTAATTTCGAAAGGTAATAATTAAAATATAATCTCCTCGATGTTTATGTATGCCGGGTGAAACTAGGTGCAAAGCTTGCGTACACATTCGGTGAGGATACGGCAGAGGGCCATTATTTTGGCACGTGTGTACACTGTCACACTCCTCAAGAACATGTTATAGTCATTATACTTAAATACATAAATAATTAAATACCATTTAAAGCTCTCATGAGCCTTAAAGAACGCCAGGAAGATAATGTTTTTTTTTTAAATTAAGGATATATTGCATACATATTCATTAAGTATTTACATTAGAATGGCTCAGGTTACAGGTTGGCCGTTGTAAACATGGTTGAATGGGGACTGCTTCGTGGGGACTCTACCCAATGTGCTTGCTACACAGCACCGCAAACTATGGTGCACCTGCTCGACTGCCCCCCGTGCCCGCACTCCTGCTCTAAATCTGACCTGAGAGACGACACGGTCCGGGCTGTCAGCACCGCTGCGTTCTGGGCATCCACTGTTTAGGGGAACCTCGACACGAGAGAAGAAGAATAGTACTCGGAGTATATTATAGTATTTTATAGTTAGTATGGATTCCTTATGGATTCCCTCGTAATATTTTGTATTCTGCACTGCATATTCCTTGAGACTTATACCTAAGTATGCAAGGCTTAAAGTAATTTTAACCCAAGGCCGTTCATTACCCTTAAAATAAGGCACCAAGCAGTTGGGTCAGCTAAAGGGATTAAAAGTACGAAGACTGCCGTTTTTTCACCGGCGGCTTTCTCAAATTTTAATGACTCCGCCAAACTTTTAATTAATTCGCCGCTTAAAGTTACTTTAAATAATTTAACATGAAAAATCGTGTCATAAAACGAAACTTTTTGTTTCGAGGTTCTTACCTTACAAGTGCGTAAATAATTTAGGAGGAGGAAATTAGTGTTTTAGGGTCCGGTTTGAAAGTTAAACAGTAAAGAGCCTTGTTAGCACGCTAGTATTATTGACCGAGCGTTAGCGAAAGTCTCCGTTTCAGTTTGAGCAAAAACGCTTGCGTATGTCCAGATGTTCCTCTGCCGATTCTCGTGAAATTTTGGAAGCAGGTTCGGCAGTTAGATATAATTTTTCTGTCGTATAGTTTTTTGAAAAATGTTCAAAATGGTAGTAATTGCCATAAAGGATTTAAGTGCCAGTAGGGTTTATGGCACTTAAGACTATTGTGAGTTTGTGATGATAATGACTTAACGAATACAATATTTTTTAATTTTTTAAAGCTTATGACGCTTATCCCGAGTTCTACAGCTCACAGAGCCACTATTGCTCTATATCAGTCTAAAATTGCTCTATACTAGTCTGAAATTGCTCTATACTAGTCTGAAATTGCTCTATACCAGTCTGAAATTGCTCTATACTAGTTTTAAATTACTCTATACCAGTCTGAAATTGCTCTATACCAGTCTGAAATTCAGTAACATTTTCTACATAATTTTGTCTAGCACAGTATTCCACGGAAGAAGTTCTCCCTGGATCCGCCTTTCAAGCTTTCTTTACCCAACTTCAGACAGAACTGCAATAGTTTTGAAATACTGCACTTCTTTGTTGCAAGATCCGATTAAAGCATACCCGGGGAAATTAACTTTCCGACGAACTACAGACATTCAGAAACTTTGTCGCTGATTCTGTTTTAATGATTTGACATCAAAATAGAAACTGAAACAAAAATATCACTTTGCGAAATAGTAAGTACTAATTAATCAGTGCTGCTTTGCATGCAATTAATGTTAACATCGTTCCAAACACAAATGCACAATAGTATTTTGTGCAACAGGTACATAATGAGGGTTCTTAAAATTCAAGGGCCAAAGTTACGAAACGAAACGAAGTTGAGTATTGTAAAGAAGTTGAGTACCGTTGCACTCAATATTTTTTCTAAGACAGCGGCAAACACCTAATTATGAATAAAATAAATTATAAGTCAATAATTGTTTGTAAAAAAAAACAACAGTTGCATAATATTTAATAACAAAACTTCCGTGAGACACAGACATATTAAATATATTATTATTATTTATATTATTATTTATCGGTACGGAGTGGAACATGTCGAGCGTTTTCGACTTAAAACACGTGAGTGACCCGTTATTAATATATTTAATATGTTGCATAATATTGTATGAATATCGCTAAGAACACTGCCTATATGCCGGTCTTCCCCACATACCTTAATAATTTTGTTTTAATTAGATGGATTTATGCAATTAGATCAACCTGTGTCGCCTTGGTGTTTAATTAAAAGTTACACTGACATCAAAGGCCAATTCAAATTCAATTCATATATACTTATCAAATTGATGTCAAAGTGTATCTCGCTCGCGCCAATACATGAACATGTAAGAATGTAATAATTGCCCAAATGATAGCGAAATGACATCATTTATATATTAAAATGTACTTTCAAATTGACCCCAAGCTCATATCAAAATAAAATGAAAAGAATGTCAATGTTTGGTAACAGAATTGGCCTCATTATTATTTATGAAAGCTTGTCTTTTGTCTGGTTTGTCTGAAGTTAGTGTTTAGCGGCTGCTAGTTAATGGCATTGGCAAGTTGCATCTGAGAATATGCAACTACGAGTACAACTCAGTCGAGTGAAAGAAGAAATGACTTTAGTGACTGTTATTCACCGAGTGAAAGCGAAGGTTTCCGTTTCAGTTTAGGAAAAAAGGTACAATTCTCGTTTACAGGTCGCAGGGGCCCGTTTTTCAAAAGCTTGTAGCTTGTAATACAAGTGGAAGTCCCTTTTTGATGGCTTTTGTTAGAAAGGGACTTCCACTTGTATTACAAGCTACAAAGCTTTTGATAAACTGGCCCCAGGGGCCCGTTTATCAAAAGCTTGTAGCTTGTAATATGTGGAAGTCCCTTTTTGACAGCTTTTGTTAGAAAGAGACTTCCACTTGTATTACAAGCTACAAGCTTTTGAAAAACGGGCCCCTGTGCCCTGTTTATCAAAAGCATGTAGCTTGTAATACAAGCGGAACTCCCTTTTTGACAGCTTTTGTTAGAGAGGGACTTCCACTTGTATTACAAGCTACAAGCTTTTGATAAACGGGCCCCTGGTCGCATTTTTTAACCGATTCTCGTAAAATTTGGTGAGCAGGTTCGATAAATATATAGATTTTTAGGGTTCCGTACCCGAAGGGTACAAACGGGACCCTATTACTAAGACTCCTCTGTCCGTCTGTCTGTCTGTCTGTCACCAGGCTGTATCTCATCAACCGTTGACAGACAGTTGAAATTTTCACAGGTGATGTATTTCTGTTGCAGCTATAACAACAAATACTAAAAAGTACGGAACCCGCGGTGGGCGAGTCCGACTTGCTAATGTCCGGTTTTTTTCCTTTAAGTTTTTGGATGTTTTTCAAAATGGCGGAGGTGAGGTATCGAAATCAAATTCAACCATTCCGTCATTTTATAATGTATGCAGCTACCAGGGCGTCATAACCGTGCAAGTAGAATGTGTGCAAATATGCCATCTCTTTGCATTAGCGGAGCGAGCCCTCCCCGTTATTTCAATATTGGATGCACAATGCACATGAACTATGCGAGTGCCGCTCGATTATGTAATCGGTTTATTGCCTTGAGCATTGGAAACCTTCCAGAAAATATCGATTATATTGGCCGTATGTAGTTTTTATATATAATATTTTGTTGATTTAAATATAAGAGCCTCGGTAGAGAGTACCATTTCGTTCCATTTGGAGTTGAAACTCTAGGTCCATGGGGTCCCACCGCGCACAAGTTGTTTGCAGAAATCGCGAAGCGTCTGGTTGACGTAACTGGTGACCGAAGAGCTGGCGGCTTCCTCGCACAACGTATCAGCATTGCGATACAGCGAGGAAATGCCGCCAGCATCCTTGGTACAATGCCTCAAGGGCCTATTTTAGATTTAAGCTAGTTATTAATTTCGTTTACGTAGTACCACTGTATATATCTTGTATGTAAATAAAGAGTTTTTATATGTACATAGTTAGACCAAGATACCTCTGCAGCGATTTTCCAAGAATACATTTTAAATATAAAATATACCTAGTTTTTGGTTATTTTTATTGTGTTCCTTTTAGGTAGGTGCAACAGATATTCGTTATTTCGCCGAATATTAGGCAACATACGGCCGAATACCAAATATCCGGCAAAGTGGCCGAATACCGAATAGTTGCCTGTTGTTGAATAGTTGTTGAATTCGTGGCATCTCTAGTATTTACAATGACTTATAAAAGAGCCCTTGAAGCCTACTTCACTACTAACTACATAGTATAAAACAAAGTCGCATTCCACTCTGTCCATCTGTCTCTTTGTATGCTTAGATCTTTAAAACTACGCAACGGATTTTGATGCGGATTTTTTTAATAGATAGAGTGATTCCAGAGGAAGGTTTATATGTATAATTTGTAAAGGTTTTGTGTAAATTAATTGCACTACCCGTGCGAAGCCGGGGCGGGTCGCTAGTACACAATTTTTTTAAACATTTAAAACTGACTATACCCCACGTTCATACCAATTTACAGAACTTTGTATGCAGGGGGGGTGCCTTTTCTCTGCAGCTGACTGTACATGCAATTGCTGCGCAATGCAGCTCGATATATTCCATAATCGCTTTACTACCTCTGGTTGGAAACCTTCCAGCAACACCAGTTATTTGATCTCGCCAAACTCCGCCATGTTTTTCACAATGTATGCCAAATTGCCAATATTCTACGGGGAAGCGAAATTATTTTTTGTGTAAAACGTTTTCCGTATGGTCGGATTAGTGCGCCCTCTCTGTTGAGGTTTTTCGTGATTCCGTTTTGCCTTTACTTTTTAGAGTCGATTTCAAACTCTTAATTGCTTTGTTTGTTTGTTAACGAACTGTTTCTGTTACAGGTACGTATTTTTGGATTTAAAAAAAACGCGCAGCTTTAAGGATTTTGTAAGTTTAAGTTAACCAGTGGATAAGGAAAAATCTTCCGTATCTTGTATTGGAAAAAGCACTCAAACTATAACGTATATATTATAATTACTTTCTGATGTAATTACGTCGTCATTATGCACATTTCAGACGGTCTGTATAGCTAACAGTTTGTTCTCAATTCTCATTAAATTCTGGGTATAGAAACCGGTACTGCATACCCTAGGCCTGACTCGTACCCTAGTGACCAGTGATGTATTATGCGCACGTTTTTTCGGTGAGGATCCTTATTATACACAGACAAGAGGTTAAAATTGCATGCATGTGACCTCGTGTTCTCCGTAAACGCTTCATAATGTGGTGTCTGTGAACCCCTATTCGCTAACCGACTGCACTGACATTACAGGCCAACAGCCAGTAAATTTAGATTGGCAATCGCCAGCAACTTGCCCAGTGTCCCGGCTAGTTTCCCAACAACTCGGACACAGTTTACGAGATTTTCGGCAAGTCCCATTTACATTTACAAGACTGAACGGCCAATTTGGTGCCGACTACGGCGGACAACGCTTTCTGAAGCGTTTACGGAGACTGCTAGTAGTAGTAGGTGCTAGTTTACCACACATTTAAAGCATCATGCTGAGTTGAGGTCATTTTGTGGCGCTTTCTGTTTTACTATGATTTATATTATCTTTTGTGTTTGTTTACGATTAGGTAAATTATTTCTTACTCCTCCTCCTCCTCGTACGGAGTGCCCGTTATTAATATGTTTAATACTTCTTACTCCTATTATCTTTATGTATTTACAAACACATAAAGATAAGACTTAAGGGATACCTTAAGTCCCTGGCAAGCTCGGCCGAATTTCACCTTCCCATACAAACTGAGTTCCGTTCTCATTTTAAAACTACCTGTTGAATTGTAATGAAACTTTGCACACACAATGACATGAGGTATATCTAGGTCTGTAATTAGTTTATATATAGCTCCAGTTTATAAAACAACCGAAATAGAGCAAAAACAAGTTTTGTATGAAAAACTTAAATACGCTTTTTTTTACTATGGTATCTGAAGGTACATAAACTAATTACCGACATAGATATACCTTATCGTATTGTAAGTACAAAGTTTCAGAGCAAACTAGCTACTCGTTTTAAAATGAGAACGTAACTAAGTTTGTATGGAGAACCGAGCTTGCCGGGGACCCTTAATGATGTCATTTGTAAGATTGTAAGTTATCAAACGCTCGTGTATTCCGCTCGTACTTGTGCATGTTTGGCGCGAGCGAGACGCACGCACGTGAATGATAAAAAGATTACATCATTTTGATATCAACATGTAAGTTTGAATGTGTCTCCGTAATCCAAAACACAGCGTGCATTAGTGATAGTGTTGACACAACACCGGTAACCACACCGAGCCGACTGCATCGTGGTGCAAACACGGATAATCAGTTAATGCGACGGTCAGTCATTCAGTCATGCGTAAAGTACAGTCAGCACCAATAGTACCGGATGAAACAACGCGCCAAAAGTGCATGTACGTTCGGACCGGTACATGTTCGATCGGTTGATCCGTGTAAGTCTACTTAATGTTATCTACTTATGTTATGTTCTTATGTCGTCATATTGTATCCCTTTTTTTATTAGTTTGTGTAAACTATGTGTAATTTATTTTTCGCCATATTTTATGTCTCTTTCCTTTATGTTGCTTTCTTTTTGTCTGTTACCTTCCGTGATTCTCATTTGATGGTCTCATCGGAAGATCAGCGCTGGAAGTCGCCAGCAGCTTGCTGAGATGGGGCCATTTCGTGACACTTTATTTTCACTATGTTCTTTCAATGTATGTCTATTGTCTGTGTGTTTACGAATAAAAACTATTCTATTCTTTTCTATTCTATTCTATAACTTTTCCACCTAGAGATAAAATTATCCCGGCTCTTAAAGCGGGGAGAAGAGGGGGGAGTTACTATATAAAAAACCGGACAAGAGAGTCGTACTCGCCCACCGAGGGTTCCGTACTTTTTAGTATTTGTTGGTATAGCGGCAACAGACGTCTGTTGTATGTACATACATCATCTGTGAAAATTTCATTTGTCTAGCTATCACGGTTCATGAAATACAGCCTAGTGACAGACAGACGGACAGACAGACAGACGGACAGTGGAGTCTTAATAATTGGGTCCCGTTTTTACCCTTTGGGTACGGAACCCTAAAAACGCCCATTCAGTATTTGCCGAATTCCTAAAAGAAAGAGATGGAAAATGCTTATCTCCCTTTTTAAGGATATCATTGAGTTGATAAAGGTTCGAAGAAAATACAGGTTGAAGTTTAAATGATTTATTAAAATAATTTTACAATTAGGTGCTCGAATTGTATTCCCTCGACTCGTATGCACGCTTGGCACCGTCTTGTAAAACTTCTAGTTAATTTCCTTAAATTAATTTCAGATGTTTCGTGCTGCCTCGAACACACGCCGCCGTAGTTCCTCTTGGGACCTTATTAGAAAGTCAATAATTACATTACACAATTTTCTGTTAATTACTCTAACAGAAAGTTGTGTTATGTAAGTAAAGAAACCGGCCAAGTGCGAGTCGGACTTGCGCACGAAGGGTTCCGTACCATTACGCAAAAAACGGCAAAAAAAATGTTGTATAGGAGCCCCACTTAAATATTTATTTTATTCTGTTTTTAGTATTTGTTCAATTTGTTGTTATGGCGGCAACAGAAATACATCATCTGTGAAAATTTCAACTGTCTAGCTATCACGGTTCATGAGATACAGCCTGGTGACAGACGGACGGACAGACAGACAGACAGACGAGTCTTAGTAATAGGGTCCCGTTTTTACCCTTTGGGTACGGAACCCTAAAAAAAGAATTCGTGTATTTCTTTGTATAAAATCTATTGGGACCAAAAGTTTGCTCAAAGCAAATCCGATAATGTTCGTAAAGTAACGTAATAATGATCCATTTTGGAGCAAATAGACTTTACCTTATTCAATAACTTATTTAAAACAATATTTCAATCGTTGCAAATGTTGCAATGAAATATTGTGCAATGTAACATTTTATTAATGTAATATAATATTTCCATTTTCTTTTCTTTTTCTTTTTTTATATTTTTTATATTTTATGTTTTCGTGCTGAATAAATAAATAAATTGGTAAAACTCTTTGGTTTAGATTATGAATCAAAACGTCGATTTTCACGCAAGTATGTCCAATCCATCTCAATCCAGACCAAATCAGATAAAAAAAAAAATCAATATCATAACAACTCTCGTATACCAGGGCATCATGAATTCAGAGAGAATCGATGCGTGAACTGGCCAGCGGCGGTGGCGATGGCGGGCCGCAACCGCAGAGCAGGTGGTATCGGTGCGATGCAGGTGATCAATTGGACACGGTGTACTAGAGGCGGTGAGTTGGGCAATGTTTGATATCGGCTAATTAGATTATTCCTTTAATACAAAAAAAATAATACCTACTAATAATTAGATTTAGAAAATTTTACTTTACGTAGATTTATCAATGACAAAAATCAAAAGAATTATTTCCCTTGTGCAAAAAATCTGCTGCTACGCAAAATATCAAAGTAAATTAATAAATACGTCGTCTATCATTATTGAGGCACAAAGATATACTTGATGCAGCCTGTATTTCGTTTCCACCGTATTTGTAACTTGGTGGTTTGTGAAGAAAGCCTTAGTTATTTTTTTTAAATAAATAAAGCAGAAAAAATCACCATATCTGTCACAGGCTGCAAATTATTCCAGATATAGTAACCACCACAAAATTGACTCTTTGTTCTTTCTCCGTGCCTCTTCCCATTTATTTGGGGTCGGCCCTCTGAATATGTTTTCGCCAGTTGGCTCTGTCAAAGTAGGTTGCTGGTATTTTAGCGACTGTTTCTCTAGGTTTCTCCACCTGGCTTTTGGGCGTCCTGGTGGGTGTTTGCCTATGTCAATTTCTAGAGCAGTTTTATCGGGTGATCTTTTTGTCGACGCATTACATGCCCGTACCATCGGAGTTGGCTTTGATGGAGTTTCTCTGGAATTGCCACTACAAAATTGACTGTTGGGCGTGAAAGATAGACACCTCGAAACACCCAGTCAAAATACGTATTTCGAGCATTTCAACCGCTTGAAACGCTTGGCATAGCTATACCTTATTTAAAAAGCAATTTAACAGTGACGGATTCGTTAATTCGCACACAGTGCAGTTACGCAACCTTTGTTGGATGTTTGGAGCAGTTTTTCAGCCGACGGACTGCCGGTGGGCCTTCATCCACTCAATCACAGGGGCGTTGTTGCAAACGCTTAGAGGACTAGTTGATTACTCGGACGAACCTTACCATTCAGATTTTTAAATCTATTTACCAATTTAAAAGCGTTTATATATAGGTGTGTGCGCGATGAATAGAAAACGATTTTTATTTATGTATTGTGTAAGTATTTATTAATAAATATGTCTCAGTTTTCTTATATTATAAATAAATTACCGTGTCAACTGCACATTTTGTTCTGTTGTATTCTGCTTCGGTTTTGTTTTTATGTTCTGTGTTGTTTTGTGTTTGTTTTACGTGTCAATGGGTACACTGAAAATCAGCGTCGTAACACTACTCATGTGCTGCGACACATGCTGAGTGTTATCCTTTTCTGCAACCACTCGCAACACTGTAGCTTCTAACTTACCTAGATTTAAGCCTATTTTAATGTTGATGTGTATATGTGTTTCGAATAAAGCATCATTCATATCTGGATGCTATTCTTGTATTAAATGCTCTCTCCGGTCTGCGTAGTTGGTAACATTAATTTTTTGTACTACATTCGTGGCACATCCCATACTAATCTACATTGTTACTGATTGATTATCATATAGTTTGAATTTGTCAGTGCTCTTAAGTCTGTTTATTTATTATTTACTTACAAGTAGACATCGCTAGGCGCCTCCTAAATTGGCCGATGAGGTAATCTTGAGCAAGATTGTGGTGATTTCTACGTTGAAGCTACCGAGATCGTATTACACTGGTTTGTTTGACATCTCCTCTCGCCTATGTTCGCGTACCTAACCAATGCGAAACACGGCCTGGAAATCGGATACGTACGCTTTGACGCAGGAATGCTGGCATTACTAGCTTGTCAGATACATCGCTGCGAGTATATGCTCCTGGTACATAGTTCCGAATGCTAGTGGGTTGGAAATGTTGAAAATAAAGCCCAACCGGGCAAATTACTCGTCTTTTAGTCACATTTATAAATTTTGCCTTTTGTGCGGAAATACTACAAAAAAAAACTGGACTTCCTATTCCCACAGGTTAATATAGCTTATGTAGTATTAGGTAAGCGCATAAATGACTCAGGGTTGGTCTCATAGTACCTAAAAGTTGCTTAATGAACCATCTTTGTACACGGACCTATACACTAACCCCCTTATTCATAATTAGATTATTAGCGGCTTGTCAACTTTAGTAGACGTTTATGAATAAGGGGGTAATGGTTTTAAAAGCACCCCGTACCAGTACTATGTTTTTCTCGTCAAAGTCGGCTCGTCTATAGGTGTATTGTGGTCGAGAACAGACGTAACAGCGGCGGCGACAGACGCCCGCAGGTGCACAATGGCGGCTTCCGGCGCTTCCTGCCATCAATAAGGCAGCCGCTTCCGCGAGACCACGGCAAATACTGGTACAGCCTATGAGCGGAAGGTCTTTCTAGTAAGGGAACAAAACAGGTCAGGCAGTAGAGGGTTATTACGATTTCATGGTTCGATTCCGAACAGTAAAGCGGGCAAAATTATCTCGAGGACCGACTAGAAATTTGACACAGCGCATAAGTAGTTTGTGTATACGTTGCATCTTTGTCAACTATTTTGCTGCTAAAAGTGTATACACAGAAGTGTGTACACCTCCAAACTTTTTATAAGTTATAAAAGCGAGTAGTTCCTTTGTGCGATTGATTATCTCGATAAGGGCAGGTAGAGACGCACTGCAACCCGACCAACTGCCACTTGTATGGGAAGGGAACTGGACGCCGACTTTGCAGTTATCGGTCCGACAGCTGACGGGGGGCTCCGACATGGCTGAATTTATCGGAAGCGCCTTTCCGATATCGGCTGAAGGCGCCTATGACAAAAAAAACTGCAGGAGAGTGCCATTGGCATTACGTTCGCCTTTTTGCGTTATCTATCGTTTTTTTGTAATGGTCCGTTGGCACAGCGACCCAAAATGAGACTTGGCCGCTGACACAAGACAGCGCCACTTTTCTCGATCCTGGGCGACCTCTTGCCAACCCGAGTCTCGCGGTTTTTTAGGAATAATGATTTAAATATTAAATGGATAAATAAATACAGAGAAACATATATATCTTACATTTAACTTCCTGCCGACGTCCGATATCGGATCGGACAATGTGAAAACGCCCTAGGACTCGAATTCTATCAACTGAGTGGACAGACAGAAATAACAAACGATTCTGACATTAATCTCGAACGACTTCAATTTTATGCCCTACACGACCGCAATCCAGTCGTAAAGCTGTAACGACCCGCTGTAAAGTCGGTCGAGTCGAGGGCTAAACGCCAATCTACAGTTTATTGCGCCCTACTGCTGGTTGAACCCTGATTGTGGAAGCTTTATTTATTACTATTACCCGTTGACCGCCAGACGTCAACTAACGCGCGCGGCAACATCCCAATATCAACCTTCAGGCATTACGATAAGGTGCAAGGGCGTTCAAATATTACGTAACGCAATTTGGGGGAGGGGGTCTTGTAAAACGTTACGATGCGTTACAGGGGTGGGAGGGGTTGGAACAAAGCGTTACGTAACAATGTTTAAAAAAAAAAAAATACATATAATCACGCCTATTTCCCTGAGGGGTAGCTGGTATCGCGAAAGCCTTCCTTTGGTTCATATATGGTGATTTCGCTGTATTGTGTACGGTCTTAGTAGATGGCAGAGCACTGTACTAGTGATCCAGTGGCCGTGGGTTCAAGTTCCACCCAAAACAGTGATTTTTTCCACTTTTAATTTATTTCTAAGCTTAAGAGCATCGTTCTCTGCTTGATGACTTTTCTGCTTGATACAAAATTAATATAAAATTGAATAGCTTTCAAAATGCCCAGTTGCTAGTGAGGTTGAAATACTCTTATTCTGTATCCGGTTGTGGCCGGGCCGAACGGCCGGACGGCGGGCGCGCCGGAACCGGAAACGCTTGCGCCGCCATGCTGTCCATAAAAACGTGGCCGGCAGTTTGCGTAATTTCGCCAAAACTCAACAGAATAAAAGTGCGGCTAGGTTAAGCTCTGGTTTCCTAGGATAGCGGTACCGTCATACAAAATTCTACTCATCCCCATACAAAATTCTACTCATCCATTTTTAGCCGTATTGTCACTACATAGTATAAAACAAAGTCGCATTCCGCTCTGTATGTATGTCTGTCCCTATGTATGCTTAGATCTTCAAAACTAGGCAACGGATTTTGATGCGGTTTTTTTAAATAGATAGAGTGATTCAAGAGGAAGGTTTATATGTATAATTTGTAAAGGTTTTGTGTAAATTAGTTGAACTACCCGTAAATATGAAGACGGCCGCTATATGACGGGACGGCACCGTTAAGAGTCGCACGAACTTAGCCGCCTCCATAAAATCGAGTTTCGCTCTCTTTTTAAAATAACATGAAACTTGGAATGGCCATTCAAGTAACACATATGTATAATGTCTGGTATTAGTTTTCATTTTAGTAATTGTAATACATACAACCAACCAACACGGAACAGCGCCGTCTATTGTTTAATTCGTAAACCAAATACACAATATTCAGTCGAATAAAATGGCGGCGTATTATTCGCACCGCACCTATTAGAAATTCAGAAGGCGGATGGCATTGCCCCATTGTCCTGCTGCATCGATATTGCACCCCCATTGTTCGATTCGCTTATTTACGTATAGATTTGACCTATTTTGCTGGCTGCATATTTTACTGCGAAACTGAGTTTACTTTGATTTCGAGTTTAATTACGTTTTGTATCGATTTTAATGAAAAACGTGGAATAAAGTATAAGGTGTCGCTCAAAACATTACTTGGATGTTAAACCGTGTCTTTGTCGTGTGCCAAAAACGAGAGTTATTATTTTAGAAGTGTACACTAGTGTACAGGTGTGAGCGGTCAAACCCACATCGCATTCAAAAACCCATTTGATCGACTTATCGGGACTGATTTCGCAACCTCATAATTTGATATCCCTACTAATATTATAAACGCAACTCTTGTCTGTATGATACCTCTTCATGCTCAAACCGCTGAACTGATTAAGATGTTATGGACTTAGTTCGAAACCTAGAGAAGGACATACGAAAGTTCATATTATCATCATGATTCTACACAGACCAAGTTGCGGGCAGATGCTAATTACCTTTAGGGAGCGTGCATGAGTTGTAGGACGAACACAGGAGCCCCTGGTAATTGACGGGTAGTATATGTCTCGTTTAAGCTTCCAATGCAGGCCATTGTAGCATTATTAACACTAGTAAAGCTATTAGGTCCTGGATCACCTTCTGGATATGGTTGAGCCTTCACATCCAGAAGGTGATCCAGAACCTAATAGCTTTACCAGTGTTAATAATGCTACAATGAAGTGTTTTTTGGTAAAGGATACTAAGCCGACTTTGCCAAATATGGCAACGGCCATGGGTCTTGCGGGGAACGGCGATGGACATTTCCAACCTGTTCGCTTGTTCATAGACCCCGGTGCTGAGGTCTCTGTCATCTCTGAGGAGGATTTCAGACTTCAACTCAAACACAACCATCAACCTGTGGCTATCTACGGAGTAGGGCCCAGTGTGCGTCATCAGTCTCATGGAATGACCACTGTGTTTTTAAAGTCCATGACTTCTGTCAAGCCGTTGCTGTTTCGGCTGTCATTTCAAAGCAACTTGCCCAGTGTCTCCCTGTCTGCGGACATAAAGTCAAATTATCAAGGCCAGCAATTCGCTGATAATGAGTTTTTCCTGTCTAACTTGTCGAAGCCTATAGTGTCAGAATCTACAATACACAAGAAAACGTGCGTGAACTGTAAATGGCAGCACCTGCTTTGGCGTGAAATGTCAATGTAAAGTTTATGTTTCCGATTCAGGCCACAAGATGGCAGATTCTCCAACGCGCACGGTCCCTATAAGCATACAACATTTCTACTTCTGTTCGGAAGCACCATTAGAGCTACAATGATAAGTTCTTGAAACGGGAACTATAACTTTAACTCCTTATTAGCTCTTAATGAGGGTAAATGCACCGTACTTACTCTTGGCGCTCTCCCAAGGCACTTGCAACTTGTTTCATTTCGGAGCACACTGCAGTTCTCAAATGCGGCGCATAGTTTTTAACGAGATAAACGATAACGAATATTTTTTTAATAAATAATAAAAAATCTAATTCGGCGTATGTCATCATTCGCTTGCCCTTGTCCCATTTACTTAGGGTCCGCGCAGCATGTTTTTTTATTCCAATACCTCTCGGTCGCCCGTCATCTCATATATATTATATATTATCAGGCGGCGTATATATTATATAGTACATTATTATATGTACATTTCATTTCATTTCATTTATTTACAAATAAGCTTACAGTCTATAACCAAGGCGCTTATATGTTATTATATCGTACATGGTATGTTACACACATACAGGTGTGTCTGGCGGTCTATTATTAGTTGTTTATGTAACTGCTACAATGACATAATGAAAGACTAAAATACGAGCTTAGGTTTAAAAAAATTATGTGTTCAGCGGGGCTAAGATGGACGGCTGTCTATCATTTGTCACCATACCTGTCACGCTCTAACAAGAACGTGTGCGAAAGTGACGCATGATATGACAAGTGACAAAAACACGACCATGACACCCTATGTTACTAACCGCCGTTGCTGCATTTGATCACACACTAACGTCATCTCGACTCATACTATAAATTAGGTTAGGTCAAATTAAATTCCTTTGTTTTCGGAAATGTTCGAAATTTGAATGTCATTATAAAATCGATATCGAAGTTATTATTGCGCAATTATAACATTTTCACTATTTTTCACAGATAAGAAATTTGTTGTAACAACAGTTTATCTATATACTGACCATAATATGCGGTTTTTGAACGCATATTACAAGGATTATGATACGTGTGTGGATAATAGTTATTTTCTCAAACATGCTATGTAATATTGATATTGCGTTCTTTATAATAGGCTGGGAAGTATCATGTCTCCGGCGCGGCTAGACGAGGGGCCTGTAATGAAATTTCATACAAAGTTGCAGGCCTAGGCCGGGAAGTGGCTCTTTTTTAATTTCTATTTCACATATAATTGTGACAGCATCATGGCATTCAGCCATAAAAAAAAACTATAAGCAATATTTGCTTTTTAGTTCGTTTATGACATTCTGCCAATACGCCTATTAAAAAAAACAATAAACGATATTTGATTTATATTATATTATATTTATATTTGGTCAAGCAAGTCTTGTCAGTAAATAAGAACAAAAAAAAACTATACTCATCCTTTTCTTTTGGGTGTTAGTACTAGTGTAAGACAAAGATAGTATGATTGAAGATGATTTATTAAACGTTTGAGAAAAGCACTATACATACTTCGGCGTGAAAAGGGGTTGTCGGCCTCATAACTATTCGGCCTCATAACTATCCGGCCTCACTACGTTCGGCCGTATATTCTATTCGGCTGGCAACCCCTTCCTTCCCGGCCTCTTTAGTAATGTACTATTACGATACAAGTGCGAAAAATAGGAGATTCACAACGAGTTGAGAATTTTAAAACACGACCGAAGGGAGTGTTTTAAATCGATACGAGTTGCGAAATACCACAGCGCGATCGAATTGATCACATCGCCGAAGTATTCTACTGCCCGGTCCAAGCGATAAATTCAAGCTATCTCAAACCTTGATTTATTAAATGGACCACGGGCCGTTGGTCGGTCATATTGACCGGCCAAAGTAATAAATTTATCACTTTGACCGACGCTCTGGGGCATTATTCATAATTACCGGTCATTAGTTATACTGCCCGGTTAATCAAGTTGCCCGTAACATAGATACTGAAACGGATTCCGTACTGGAGTCCCGACTTGTGGCAGTTGTGGCTATAAGTCTACATGAAACAAAAATATCAATGTCCGCTATATCGTTTACCGTAGCCAATTTGTACACAAACCGTCCCATTTCGGCATTGTGGCGGCACGTTAATTGTTCCCTGTCGCCCGATAAATGGACTTATTTACATTTACGTCAGTCGTCGCCATTTTGTTCAATGACCGAAACCAATCAACGTGCGCCATCCCTAAAAATACTGTTTTTACTTTTTGTTTATAGGATGTTCCATATGATTCAATGTTTAAACCGTTTAGACCTTTACTATAGGTACTTACTGTATTACGCTTCTCGGCTGGTGCGGAGTAAAGAAAAATAAAATATTGTGTTTCAAATCACTTAATTAAACTAAAATGTACCCTAATGCCATCCAGGTAAAGTAGTTAACGTTCATAGTAAATACGGCCCATTTTCGAACAACCGGCCTCAAAAAAGAACTAACTGCAAAAAACTATTCATTTTATTCACGATCTCTCAACCATGCTCGCTTGGGTACATCTCTGGCTACTTAAATGCAGGCAAAGAGGCGGTATTTAATGTCTGCCTAGAGTGCCTAGGATGCCCGGGATGCTCGCAATTATCCTACAATTTTATTCCGAGGTTTTAATTCCTAGAGTTTCTACTTTTCTCGTCTTTTAAGCTGCTTTTGAGTGTAATTAGCTTTTTTTAATATTCACGACTGCTTTTTTACATAGGAAAAAAAGTCTTATTTTTCTTGCTTTAAAAAGTTGTGTGACAAAGATGAACTTACATTGCTATCCTTGTCGCTGTTGTGTTCTTTAGGGGTGGAACCATTTTTGGCCCCTTCTTGCATCGGACCCTCCTGACGTTGTTTGAACAGCACCTCACAACTTCTCGTGCCCTGGTACTTGACAAGAAATGTCATCTTACTCCTATTGTTTTATCATGGTTTCTTAAGGGATCTTAAGAAACTTAGTTGCATGTTTAATTTTGTTTGTAGAGACGACGAAGTTACAAAGTTTTTTTTTCGATTCTTCGTCGAAATTCGTTTCTAAAAACAGCTCTTGGTCGCGTATGTGATCCTGGTACTATCGGTGCATATTTTAACACAATAATGGCGTTTCTAAATCTAAATGAAATTAATGGCTTCTCGGCAGTGACTGCCCACGAAGCAAGAGGTCCGGGGTGCGAATCCCAGAAAGGAAAGATACGTATACGTATACGGCGTTGCTTTTCAGCGCGGCAACGCCGCCAGCCTTCTGGGCACCCTACCGGAAGTACCGGACGGCACAGACCTGGGGCCAATTTTTTATTTGTAGGACTTTTTAGGTAGTTTTAGTTTAGTTTGTTTAGTTCGTAGTTTAATTTATTTTTGTTAGTTTTAATTTGTTTTTAGATTTGTAGGTTAGTTTTAATAATAGTTTATAATTTTTATTAACGTCTTTTCTTCTATGCTAATAAGATACGTATAATATTGTTTGTACCTTGCGCACTTGCATCAAAATCTTAAGCTTGTATTTTAATTTTATTATCACTAACAAATTAATTGCAGCACAATATTAGGCACTAAAAATATGTAATTGTAATCTTCTTTTGGATAAATAAAATCTTAAACCATAAAAGTAAAACGGCCCATTGCATACTTTGCGCTACAGCTTTTTGTATCAGCGTATGGCATCATTATATGGGGAAAATTACAACGAGCTCATTAGCTCTCGAATTCGTTTACCGTGAACAAGTGATCGATAACTCGCTTCGGGTGTGTGAAGGGCCTATTTAGTGCGGTGAGATGTTTTAAGGGCTAAGTGGGTGATTTGTTAGGTGTTTCGTTGGAATTGGTTGAGGTAAAGATGAATGAGTTTCTGTGTGAAGAACTTTTGGACAATGTAAGATGTGTACAATTATTAAAAGAAAAATAGTAGTAATTAAATTTCATTGATTGACATACTTTTGACATCCGGTCTGACCTTGTCGATAGTAACCCTGCCTATGAAGCCCATTGGTCCTGGGTTCGAATCCCGTTAAGGGCATTTATTTGCATGATGAGCACAGATATTTGTTCCTGTGTCATGGGTGTTTTTGTCTGAGTACCTACAAATCCTACAATACAAGCCTTCTTGAGCTTACTGTGGGCCTTAAGGTGGTTCGATTTTCATACAAAATTCAATCGGCTTCAATTAAGGCACTACACACTATTACTACACAAATATTTGCTCATTTATCTACTTTCGAATATTCGTTTGCGCTAAATTAATAGAAAAACTTTGTTTCATACAGAAATCATACATAAATCAACGTAATTTTTTCATCAATTTTACGTATGTGTGTGTCACAAATGTCGTGTACAAATACAATTTCAATTTGTGCAAGGATATGCTACAATTTACCATTGATCTAATGCTTACAGTAAATAACGTGCTATTTGGGCCGATTTTTACGATTGTATTGTTGTTTTTTTCGTCAGATTTTGCTACAGATTGAAATTCTGGGCGGAATAAACACAAGGTCCCAATGTGGGACAATAAAATGTATATAATTAGGGACAAAAAATCTACACTCGTAACTCAGGGGAAGATGTTTTTGGACATATATTGTGGTTAATAAAACAAAACAGGGATTTCCAAATTTCAACGATATCGGACGAAAAACATGACAACAAATTAAATATCGGCCCATTTAGCTTTATACTCGTACCGTAGGTTATTGCTGAAATATAATTATAGAGCAATGCGCTTTCACAGACTTCGCTAATTACATAAAGCGTCCAGTGCCCTGTTTATCGAAAGCTTGTAGCTTGTAATACAAGCGGAACTCACTTTTTGACAGCTTTTGTTAGAAAGGGACTTCCACTTGTATTACAAGCTACAAGTTTTTGATAAACAGGGCACTGGTAGAACCAAAGCGCCTCTCCATAGAATTCTACAGTTCAAAGAGGCAATGCAGTGACAGCAAATTGTGGCAAATTTCAACAAAGCGACGTGTTCACCGCCGGCAACTAATTCTCTCCGGGGCGATTTTACGGTGAAGCTGCCGGAAATATTCCGCTGCCCGGGAATAATTCCGATGGACATATTTCCGGGATACTTTTCGTAACGGACAATTTTCCAAGGCAAGGCAAGCAAAACTCGAAATTTACCTGAAAGTCTCCTTCTATTTTGATTCGAGTGTGGATTTAGTCGGATTTCTAAAATCGGAGGTGGCGGGAGATCCCCCGATTTGCACTGTCATCTTGTATCTGCCTATTTGTCATTTTTGACAGTGTTCATTGCGTGGTGTAAGTAATGAGACTTAATTTATCACGTCGATAAAGCCTTCCATAATATGCCAGCTGGTCTTTTCTCTCTAGCGACTTACGCCGTTTTGAGATGTTTATGAAGTTTAATAATGTAAACATTGTAAATACATAATAGTTAGGTAATAGGTAATATAGATTTAAGTAAACAAATATTGCACGCCTTACAGGCAAATTCCAATAAAATACATGTTATGTAATCCACCTTTCTGTAACAACCTATAATTATGCAATAAATGTGACGTTTTCAATCAAAAGGTCGCTTACCATAAGGACGAAAATTGCAAGCGACATTGTGGTACCTTTTGCTTCAAAACGACTCAAATTATTATCTTATCTTACATAATCATAACAGAAGTTGCATACGTTGCTTGCTTACTTACGGCTTGTAAGGGAAACTTTCCAGCCACATACGAGTATGTAATATAATATACCTATATACTCAGTATATAAGGTGTTCACGAGGAATCCGAAAGATTTTAACCACGCTTTTCTGAGGCCAAAAGAAGGAATAAATGTAATAAGTTAAGGTCAAATTCGCAAAAAAAATTTTTTTTTTTTTTTCGATTTTTTCAGATGTATTTGTACATAAAAAGTTAATATTATTGGTAAACTTGTCACTTAAAATGGACTTTTACTTTTTTTTTCGTAAAACGTTGTTTTTACAAAGTATTACTTGTCACTTTTTAACATCTATCAATAAGGTTACTTAGACTACGTCCCACAGTGGCAACATCGACATTAAAAATGCGTTTTGCACTATGTAACAATAAAAACTTGTTTTTTTTTTTAAATTGGTCTTAACTCTGAAACTAGGCAAATTACAGAAAAGTTTGACATTTTAGTCTTTAAATATGATCAGGAATACGCTGTTAAAATTATTCGCTATCCTCATGTTACACCGTGTATATAACATTGAAGCTCGGGAAAACCTAAGTTCTCTATTAAAAATTACCTTGACTAAGGAATAATAATCAAGACTTGGAAAAACGCCCGTCATTTTAAAAACAACCCAGCTCCGTACAACAAAGACAACCTTATACCAATGTCAAATATTATACCAATGACGTCCGTAGACTGTTAACGAACATTTTCGTCTCATAAATGTCCTAATCATGGTGATGTATTCAAAATGACAGGCGTTTTTCCGAGCTTCAATAATAATGAACTCTGAACGGGATTTTTTTGGCGCACGGTACATCACTATACAGCCCGCCTACAATTGACTCCAAGGGCCTGACACTGTTTGATAGAGAAAGATAGTCTTATTGCGATTCTTATAAGAGGAAAGAGAAAATAGTGCCATGCTTTGTCCTTACCGGGTGGCATCATAGGTAGGATGCGATGGCGAAATACGGAAATTTATAAGAGTGAAAGAGGAAAAATCCTGTGCTGACCAAATTTTATATGAATATTCTTTCTCTTACCCCCGGTCGCTCGGTGGCGCGTCTATAACTACTTGTATGTACTATGTCTATGGTATCTGTCAATTTGATGAATTGACTATTATTCACTCCCCCCAGCTTGATACAGTTTGTACAGCCGAAGTTACTTTTTAAAACTTGCCGGAGCTAGTTTTGCAGAACTGATTGCGGAGTTTTGGCGCAGGATTCTCGAGGGATTGATCAATGCCTTTATTGAGTAACTTTGCTTTACTGACATCCCTTTTCGTTAACTAGTCCCGAGTTAAGTGGGTGGCGCTTTGTAGCTTCGTTTAAGAGTTGATTTGAGAAGCCGTGATAGTTTCGTATTGAAGATCGAGAAAGTTAATTAACTATATTGGAAGTTGGCGTCTGTTTGATGTGAACTTTAATTGTATGGACAGTTTTTAGGGTTCCGTTAGTTCCGTACCCAAGGGGTAAATACGGGACCCTATTACTAAGACTCCGCTGTCCGTCTGTCTGTCTGTCACCAGGCTGTATCTCATGAACCGTGATAGCTAGACAGTTGAAATTTTTACAGATGATGTATTTCTGTTGCCGCTATAACAACCAATACTAAAAAGTACGGAACCCTCGGTGCGCGAGTACGACTCGCACTTGGCCGGTGTTTTAGTTTATTTTTAGATAGGTACGAATGGTACGATTCACAACTGGTACAGTCGGACCACGTTAAAAAGTTTACATGCCAAGTGCCTCGTCTAAAGTATGGCACTTCTATATGTATGCTTAAAAATGCCTTACTGACAATTTTGTGCAAAGTTAGCGTGGTCAGAGTCTGTGAACAAAACTTTCATTCATTCATTTAAAAAAATCATTCATTTGTTTAAATGAATGAATTATCTGCGCCAAGTCGAGCAAAACAAAAAGGCATTCGTAATCGTATTGTCGGCAATCCCGAACTTACTGACGGCTTAGAACCTCTTAGTCTTCGGAGAGACGTTGGCTCTCTTTGCATGTTCTACCGTCTGTACAATGGGGAATGTTCCGAGAAACTGTTTGATCTGGTGCCATCGTCTCGTTTCTATCACCGCAGCTCTCGCCAAAGGAGCAAAGCTCATCCTCACTTCTTAGACACATGGCATACCAAGAATAAGCGGGAATCTCGCTCGTTTCTTCCCAGAACGTGCAGAATGTGGAATGAGTTGCCTCCTGAGGTATTTCCTTTGTGCTACGACATGGGATTCTTCAAGAATCGGGTATTTAGGGTCCTCAAGGGTCGGCAATGCTTAAGTGGCTCCTGTGATGTTGCTTATGTCCATGGGCGACGATGACTGCTTCCCATCAGGCGGCTCGTCTGCTCGTTTGCTGACTATCACATAAAAAAAGGCATGGGTATTGTGTAAAATTTTATAATAAACTTCCAAACCATATTACTGAATTATCAATTAATAATAATTATGTAAAGCGTAAACTTATTTCTGAAGCTTATTACCACACAAGACTACATGAATGATAATTTAACGTGGGATTAATTTTGATTAATTATTAGGTATATGAATATTTGATTAAGATGAGGAAATTGATATTCCAATGTATGTAGTTTTTTTTGACATTGTGATTTTATTCTAGAAACATTTTAGAGTAGTATTTTTTTATAAAAAAAATATATTTGACGATCTTTTTGTGAAATTCTTAGTATTAAATTTGATCTGTATAATAATTCAATATTATTATGGAATAAATATTAACATCAATTAATTGCTCTGATAATTAGCTTAAGATAAATATGTACATATTAATTCACCATTCATAAGTGATTGCTACTAGGCCTACATGAATAAAGTATATATGAACTTGAACTTTGGTATGGCGTCGATGTTTTTAATTCCCATATTTTTCGAAATAATAAAAGGCAACATCTAACATTTATGCGACATTTATTTTTCTTTGCCAACTGTGTGTAAACAGAAAACAGAGTTAACCAAGCTTTTAGTTGGCTAATGGACCGCGGACTTTCCTCGCGTTTTATTTTTGTTAAACACAAGTATCGCAGCTGCCTCAAACTAGGGTTTGCTCCCGGGAAATACCGGTACCGAAAGTACCGGGAATTCCCGGGATTTAGAGCCAAGCAAAGAACCGAGATTTTAATTTTGAAATCCCGGGAATTCCCGGTACCGAAAGTACCGGTATTTTGAACGCATGCAAAAATGATTATTATTATTTTTATCCTTTTTCACGAAACGGCTTACACATTTAAAATAAATGATGATATATTATGAAATAAAACTATGAAAACGGATTATATCGCGTATATTGAATTTATAATACATCCCGACGAATTAAATCTTCTCGGGTCCGTGGTGTAGGGTTGGAGCCGGCGTAGTTTTTATCGCGTATATATATATATATCTTTACATATAACATACATACATATAATCACGCCTATTTCCCGGAGGGGTAGGCAGAGACCACGGATTTCCACTTGCTGCGATCCTGACATACCTCTTTCGCTTCCTTCACTTTCATAACATTCCTCATACACGCTCGCCGGTTTAGGGTGCTCTTGACCTGGCCTTTCTTCAGGATTTCCCCGATCTGATCAGAGAAAGTCCGCCGAGGTCTGCCCCTTCCAACTCCCGTTTCTACCTCTCCCTTATACACTCTCTTTGTTAGCCTTCTTTCACTCATTCTTTCCACGTGTCCAAACCATCTCAACATACCTTTCTCAATTTTTGTCACTACATCTTCGTATATATATCTTTACTTAAAATAATTGTAGTGTATAACTAGCCTTATGAACCGATTTTGCATGTACAACCAGCCTTAAAGTTTGTAGTCTATGATTGTTCATTATTTTAGTATGTGGGTATTTTTGCACTTTGTAATTTTTCCTCAGTCACCCGTTGACCACGAACGCTGTAAAGAGTTCGAAACGTCGGGATGTATTATAAATTCAATATACGCGATATAATCCGTTTTCATAGTTTTATTTCATGAGTAACTATCGCGGTAACCGAAGACGATGATATATTAATTTATTACTGAGCCACAAATTAAATTTTTGCTGAAGTTTTCCATTAATCACGTGTAATTTAGGATTAAACCAAATTATGTATATTATTTAGTAGTAGTACACAAAAGCAGTCCATTTCACAATTAATGTAGGCAATGTTTGTGTGGTTTTAAGACTCATAATAATATTATCGTATAAAAGAAGTTTTTTTACTGAAAAGTAAGGTAAAAACTGATTTTTAAGGCAGTCCTGAAAGTACCGGGAAATCCCGGTTCCATTTTTGGCTGGTACCGAAAATCCCGGTTCTTTGAAACAGTACCGGTTCTGCAATCCCTACCTCAAACTAAGTTAGGTGTAAGGACATAGAATAGACATTAGGTTTTTTTCAGCTTTTATTTTGCCTTTCAGACCTTTTTTCGTTAAATATCGGGAGGCGTACGATATAAGTATTCAGAATGAAATGTGTGATGACCTGATGATTAATATTTGTACTAAGCAAGTTTTCCAAGTCTTGTTTTTGAGCTTGTAGTTCTAAATTATAGTTATTGCTTGGTTTACAAGTACCTAAAACACATACCTACAACGGAATAGGGGATATAACTGCAATGTTCTGCCACCAGAGTGCAGGACTACCCTTTTTAGTAAACCATAAAGTAACTTATACATACTGTGCCTTTAACAGGGTTTTGACAAGTTTTCAGATATAATAAAGTATGACATTGATGCATCAAGGCGGTTTGCTTACAGAGGACCTATCGGGAAACGCGAATCCGAAAATTCGCTATCTGCCTCTTTATCGCTCGAATGTGCAAGAGTGACAGAGATGAAATTAGAAATTTTCTTGTTTCACGATAGACCCTCAGGCGGTCTAGCATAAGTTGCGTTCTAATGCGCGACTCCATACATCTAGCGCGATTTCAAGTATGGACTCGCGCGCGAGAACGCAACTTATGCTAGACCGCCAGATTGTGGTAGTGGCGCCCTGGCGCCCCCTATTACGCAGAGTTTCGCGTAATATTCCCTATTGCAAAAAGTCGAGTATCAACATTATGAAGATTTGCAACTTTCTTGCTTTAGTTTGCTTTCATGTACTTACCGTAAACATTATTACAGAAATTTAGCCACAAATAGTCAGTAAAATTTGTTGCTGTTTGTAAAAAAACCGACCAAGTGCGAGTCGGACTCGCGCACGAAGGGTTCCATACCATTATCTATTGTTTGTTGTATTTGTTGTTATATAGCGGCAACAGAAATACGTCATCCGTGAACATTTCAACTGTCTAGCTATCACGAGCCTGGTGACAGACAGACAGACGGACAGTGGAGTCTTAGTAATAGGGTCTATGGGTACGGAACCGTAAACAGTATCCAAACATATTTTCTCTTTTATTATCAGTTGTAAGATGCACCTCTATTACCATATTAAAGACATCTTTCTTAATTTCATCTGTCAAACTAATACAACCCAGCAGGCTTTTTATGCATGGCTTTATTTACGTGATAAAATGTGACGTTTTCAACCAAAAGGTACCATTGTCGCTTGTCGATAAGCTGGATTTCTAGTTGAAGCTATATGGAAATAGCGCCTTACTGATAAGCGACAATAAGTACCCGTTTGGTTGAAAATGGCACAAATAACCTTCACTTAACACCGCAGGATTGACAATGGTGGACACCGTCTTACCACATTATCACGTAAACAGTACGATAATAATATCCGCACTGCACCACATAAAAAGTCGTCTAGATTAAAATTAAAACCGGCCAAGTGCGAGTCGGACTCGCGCACCGAGGTACTTTTTAGTATTTGTTGTTATAGCGGCAACAGAAATACACCATCTGTAAAAATGTGTCTAGCTGTCACGGTTCATGAGATACAGCCTGGTGACAGACAGACGTCTGTCTGTCCGTCTGGACAGCGGAGTCTTAGTAATAGGGTCCCGTTTTTACCCTTTGGGTACGGAACCCACGACGTTTATCGCTAATGTTGGCACTTTGCTTTGACGTGTGTCCTATTGTGCGTGTCTAAAAAAAATCTATTACCCTGTCGCGCCTAAAGAAGTTTTACATCAACAGCATCAGTAATAAATAAAAACCAATAATCCAAACGTTTAATATCCGGCCAAAGCAACGATACCCCTCTGGCACATAATCCTAGCCTATATACTTCGCAAACTTATCTGCGCAAGATTACCTGCTGACAGTTACAATAAACTTCGATTAAATTTAGCTCCCCCAACTTCATTCAATCCCTGCTTAAAAGGAAATTAATTAAAAAATCTTGTCTGAGAGCGCCGGATGCCTCTCGATCGTCCTCTTTCTTTTTAAACTTTTTGTCTTTACAAACTTTCCATTCATTGCAGGCATTCGTTTCAAAGTTTTCAAACTGTATACACCTTAGACGATTCACTTTTCTAGAATTGGCCAGTATTTGTCTATTTGTAAAGAGGACCAATTCTGTTTTACCAGTTTGATAAGGTTTTGATCTTAACTTGAGTTGAAAGAGATACGCATAACTAATAAAGACTACCCGCACCTTTTTCATTACTTACACCAATAAAATGTACAGATAAATACTTACCTAATACCTACTTGCTCTTTATACTTAAGATGGACTAATTACCTACCTAACCCTTATACTGTAACTAAGAAAAGCTGTAAAAAGTAATGAAATAAACTCATTTGTATTTGTATAAAGAGAGTAAATATGTAGTAATATAATTTATAAATAATGTTGTCAATGTCCAAAATAGCTTAGGTACGAGTATAGTTGTTGTTTTCCTAATAATCTTTCACACTGCACCCACATTCGAGATTTGCTGTTTTGCCCTATGGTTGACTGGTAGAGAATAAGAATAGAATAAGAATAAGAATAAAAAAAACATTTATTTCCACACAACAAAAGAGAAATTACAGGGATATATTTACAGATAACAAAAAATTGGCATGCGCGACAAAAGAAGCGGGCTCAGCATATGCTGCGCCAGCCACTTCACCAAGAATTGACCGCACAGCGCTGATTTTCAGTCCGCCCCCTTACTGAACCACATTGATATGTGCGCGGGATATTATTTTTACAGATAGATATATATATATATATTATATGCAGGTTAAATTTAGAATAATTAGATTACACGAAAAATTTCATATTTAAACTCCAACAAACAGAATGCCTTAAGGCATTAAGTCCGCCATTTGTAATTGTGCAATGTAGTTTAAAATAAATAAATAAATAACTAAATCTCAAAAAAAAACGAAAACGTTTATCTTAAAATATGGAATAAATAAATATCAGTAACTGAATTTGTTTTTTGAAATTTTGTTCAAGTATTATGTTAAGCTTAGTGCCTAAAGTATTTTTGCACTGGTTATGCGTCTGACACGGCAGTCAGGTGTTAAAATAAAATAATAAAAAAAGTGACATAATTAAATTTAATCGCGTTAGACCAGTTAATGGCATTAATAATGTGTGTACAAAACGCGAGAGTTTAGTGTTATAAAACCTTATCAGATTGGTGAAACAGAATTAGCCTCCGACCTCCGTTAGTTGAAAATACTGGCAAATATAGGGGAAAAATACCGAACTAGAAACTATTTCGCAAATAGAAATGTTGAAAGTTATGGTGCAAAAGTGCATATCGTGCCGTACAATGGGATCATGTTATCGTATCTCTTTTTATCGAGATCGCAGTTCGTTCCTTTGACAATATATTCAGGATTTTTGAAAGGGGTTGTTAGAAAATTGAATTAAAGCGTGATCTTTTATGTTTTTTGTAACTTCAGCATGCAAGCATGCAGCTTTTTGTGCACTACACCTCTAATAAAACAAAGTCGCGATAAACTCAGAAACTACTGAACGTATTTTTATGCGGTTTTCACCTATCGATAGAGTGATTCTTGATCTTGATTGGTTTAGGTGTACAAATTGTTAAGGTTTACCCCCGGGGCGGGTCGCTACTTAGTTAATTCAATTGAAGTAATTTTTCTGTATTTTGAGTGAAGAATCGTTCCTATATATTTTCTTTCGCTTCATTAATAACTAGAGGGCGGAGTACCGGTGGCAAATTTCACACTAAATGTATGGAGTCGCCTAAGTATTCTTATGATTAAATAAATAACGAATAAATGATTAATTTTGCATATGGTAAAAAATATTATATCGATGAATGTTGACTTGGTCTTGAAAATAATATATAGTGTGAAATTTGCCACCGGTACTCCGCCCTCTATTAATAACAATTTGAATTTAAATAACAATAAATATCATTAAGAAGATTTACATATTTTGTATTACCGACGCACGTCAGCTTAACATTCGCTACATTCATATTTACACAATATTGTATCTTTATTCATACTTATATTCTAGGTTGTACGATCTATCCAAACAGTCGTCGTAAAGTAGAAAAAAATAACACAAGAGCGACTAATGGCCCTCTCCACATCAATATTCATAAGCACCGCTGAGCAAACTTACAAAAATACGTATTGCCGGCCCGCCTCCGCTTTTACCCCCTCTTATAATAATAGGGCAAAAACTCCCGCAGATAGCTGTTAATGGGTTCTGTAGTTTTTGCTTTAAGATGAGAACGGTTTTTTTTGCGGGAAATGATTGAAGAACCGGGTCACCATGAGATAGAGGGGATGTTTTATCGCGGTGCGTTATCGATATGTGCGTAAGTACTTACGTGACAAAATATATATTTATGTGATACGACGCAATGTATATCAATACTAACAACTATGGACTGTAACTGTCTGAAAATAAATAATTTTTATTTTTATTTTTATTTTTATTTTATTTATATAGTGTGTCGTCAGTGCGATATATTCTCTCTTCTCAACGATCTCGAAACACGAAAGCCGCCGTCGCATCGCTCGCTCCGAAGCTTGAGCTCAAAAACCCAAAATCAAAACCATACTAAGTGTCCAGCACAAATAGAAGATCGTCTGTCGACTCCAGCCTATGAGGTTGCTACATTCATCATCGAAGGAACCAAGATCATGGGCCCCTGGAGAAAGTCTACCACGTCATCAGGTTAGTCCCAAATTACGGTCTTAAACTACATTTCCCCAACATACTTGTGTAGCGTCGTGTGTCGTGTCATGCTGTGACAGCATAGTGACGTAAAAATTAACGAAAGTATGCCACACCGTGATATGCACAGTGGGACTTGTTGAGCATGTACTCGTATCCGATTATTACTGTGGAAATTTATGTAACTTTCTTCTACAGTGAATAATAAATAAACAAATAAGTCGCGCATCATCTTTATCCGTTTGTTAAAACACTTTTTTTGGCTCAGTAAAGATAATTTAAATGATCCGAGATTTGATCTATCGAGTCTTATGTGAAATGACACCATATCATGATTGTAACAGCAGTATGGGACCTTATACCTTCTTAATAAGGCGCAAAATGCAAACACGTCTTTGCCAATAACCCTTACGCCCATAGATTTATCTCCACGACACGGCGTCCCGTATCGTATCGTGTTTCGGCCCTTATGCGAACTTATTATTCAAGAACACGCTTCGCATTCTGTCCTGTGCCATTAGAAATTCAGGCGGGCTTGCTAAATACATCAAACGTCTTAAATACGTCGCCCCGGGCCGGGGTACGGTTCCAATTGTCCGGGGAACACGGGACGTACGGTGATACACAAATATTTAATTGGGCACGGTTATGTTTCAATCTACAGCCAGTACACACACACATCAGTTACTACGCAAGTTATTTCTTTAGCACTTTTGTTTTCCCTTTTCCCACAGTACTCTCGTCCATCAAACTTACGACCGATTAGATTGGCCCGCCCTAACTCAAACGTGATAATGATCCACTCTGGTCCATTTGCCATGTCAGTCAATATTTATAATAAAATTCCAAAGTCAATACACATAAATAGGTGGAAACAAACATAAATAGATTTAAAGTGCAATTAAAGCGACATATAATTAGTAAAGTATTATTGTATCCCAGAAATTTTAAGTGAGAACTAGTTGTTTAGTTTAGTTTTATTAAATAAATTAATTAATACTAGGAAATAATAGTTAATTATAACTAAACTAATATTAAAATAAAACTACTTAAAAATTAAAGTAATAAGATACCCACCTATGAAAGGTCCCCCAAGTCTGTCTCCTGCGGAAGGGTGCCCATGAGGCTGGCTACATTACCCCGCTGGATGGCTATGCCTATTCTTTGCCCAAGGAATGAGCCAGCCCACCCGAGGTCTCCAGTAGTTTTTTTTTTAAATCGTGAAAAAGGTTAAGGGCGTCGCAGCTCCACGGCCCTAGGGTTTCTACCGCAAACGCCGCAAACATGTGGTTATTTAAGAGACCAGCATATTTGCGGCGCTTTAGGACTTCAGCCGCTGCCGCCGCTCCGCCGCTCCGCCAGCCTTCAGTGACGTGGCGGCTAGATGGGACGGCGCTAGGGTGTCTACACATGTAGCATCCATGTTTTAGTTAGTCTGTTATGTTGCTATACCCTCGCAGGGTTCATGTTGAAACAGTACTATAACCCTAAGATCCTCTGCAATAAAATATATGAGTATGAGTAAGTAGTAAGTGTAAGTGTAGGTGTGTCCAGACCTGGAAATACGCCGGCAGTGCACACGTTTCCTAATATCGCAACCTCAAAACAATTTATCTGGCGTTTTATTTGCAAAAAATGTCTTTGAACGAACTGTTATTTCTCGAAAAAGGGAGCCGAAAACGGAGACAAATTAAACACCGGCCGATCACATTGACAATAAAATTATATTCGACTGCCTTCGGCAGGTACGCAGCGCGCAGTCATTTCAGGCTTAGAACGCACTGCGGTTTTTTTCTTGCGGTTTCAGTCTAATTTCTTGCGGTTTGAGTCTAAGTGCGTGCGCTTATAAAGCATGCCGTACGTTACATTTTTTGCGGTTGTGGAACCGCTTCTGAAAAAAACGCAGTGCGTTCTAAGCCTTAGATTACCCACTAACACGAACGCATTTTTTTTTCAAATAACATTCTTGTACCTATATTGCAGCACAGTTTTAAAAACAACTTCAGAGACATTACGGACAGATAAATACGTACCAACAACCGACAAGAAATCTATTTGGCAAGCAGTAAGTTCCAAAACACTTATTCTCTCAGAAATTGTTTTCCACTTGCCTTCGCAAACCTTTTAACCTGGCAACTTTGAGTTATTTATTGTTTATTTCTTACTTCGCTAGCTTGAACAACGTTTACCTCAAACGCTTATACATTGTACTAATGCTTATCATTACAAAATCTAGGTAGGTACTTAATGCTAATATGTACACATATCAACCGACCGGCAATCCAGATATGTAGGTAGGTTTGAATCCTACGTAGGCCAGAGTTGATCACAGTTCATTTTTTCATTGTAATTGACATCTTTATTTACAATTTGGGGCATTTTCTATGAAAAGGGACCGTATTGTCGATGGCGCTTGCGCCGCACAGCATCGCGTGGCAATAGACCTATGGGGCGGTTTCTACTTTATCTTTTTCTGATACTGATATGAATATTGGGTTATTAGTGTGTAGCTGTGGGTTATAGGTGTTGAGTACATAATTTGAATTGATTTCTACAAAATCTTACTCATTCCGGTGTTTTGGTTATACACAGTTACGCACACACGACTTAATTGAATTTAAACTGTTGTGAGACATACTAACATTAAATCATTTTACGGTTTAGACTCACTTGTTTTAGTCACTCGCCCTAGTACCTAGGCTCTCCGAAACATGTCGCGCGAGTGACTAAAACAAGTGAGTCTAAACCGTAAAATAATTTAACACGACAATCTTTAAATTTTCACATCTGTGTAGCCTTGAAATCTAGAGAATACAATGATTGGTACCATTGAGCTGATTTACTGATAGAGCCAGTAAGTATAGTGGTTCTTCATTCATAACGTGTAACTAATAAACTTGAGTTTGATGTCATATAATTCGTTTTGACGTTTCTAATACTTTGGGAACGGAAATATTCGGCAATAGAACGGTGTTTAGAAAAAAGTTTAAACAACTATACACAGAAACTCTGTCGGTATTCGCTTAACTCCGTTGACATTTCCAATCTTAAACAATTTAATGTATATCGCTTTAAAACAGCGATGCCGCTAACTAGCGTAAAAGCGTCACGACAACAAACTAAGTTAGTTTAATTACCAGCACGTGTCAACATGTTCCTACCTACCGCTTATCATTAAATTTGTTCGCCGCACCGCGACTGCCGCGAATACGTAATGCAATATTCTTATTCATGAGTTTATCGAAGCGTAGGCTCCTTGTGTGATGATCGCCTGGTAGCTAGCTCCCGGAGACAACACTTCGTGGAACTGTTTTTCTGGGATGCATAAATTGCTGGCTTGGATTTTTGTAATAAGCATAAGAGGTTTTTTGTTTGATGTTATATAATTCGTTTTGACCTTTCTAATAATTTAGGGGCGGAAATATTCGCCAATGGAAACGTGTTTAAAAAATATACAACTATACACAGAAACTCTGCCGGTTTTCGCTTAACTCCGTTGACATTTCCAATCTTAAACAATATAATGTATATCGCGTTCAAACAGCGATGCCGCTAACTAGCGTAAAAGCGTCACCACAACAAACTAAGTTAGTTTAATTACCAGCACGTGTCAACATGTTCCTACCTACCGCTTATCATTAAATTTGTTCGCCGCACCGCGACTGCCGCGAATACGTAATGCAATATTCTTATTCATGAGTTTATCGAAGCGTAGGCTCCTTGTGTGATGATCGCCTGGTAGCTAGCTCCCGGAGACAACACTTCGTGGAACTGTTTTTCTGGGATGCATAAATTGCTGGCTTGGATTTTTCTAATAAGCAGAAGAGGTTTTTTTGTATGATGTAGCAGGGAAACGAGCGGAGGAATTACCTGATGGTAAGCGATTGCCGTCGCCCATAAACAACACCAGAGGGGTTGCAGGTCGTTTCGGTCCGGAAATACCGCGAGCGACAGTTCATTCCACAGTACGACGTACAACGAAGGAAGTTTCTGACGGAACTAATACTTACTCGTATATGTAACTACATATAAACCCTATACACGAAAGAATAGCAAAACACCGGGCAAATAGATACAAATAATAAAATACAATATTATAATCCCTTTCATAAGGTAGTTTGTCAAATGTATTCGCATCACTAAACTCAGTCCCATGTGTTTCATAACATGCGTTTGATTTTCCACGCGATCGGCGAACGAAACTTTTGTTTATTTGCCTGACTGTGAACTAGTGTTGGGAAAAACGAGTCTTTGGAGGCCATCTTTAGGACTTGACTTTAGGCTAGAGTCGTTTTGTCGTTGACTTCATTCAAACTAGTTTGGGATTTGAGTATTTTTTTTTTATGATGAATAGGCAGGCGTTTGACCACGATCCCACCTGATGGTAAGTGATGATGTGGTCTACGGTGGAGCACGCTTACCTATGAGATACCTATTAACTCTTGCCTTGAAGAACCCCAAATTGTACTCATGCGGAAACACAGACTCGGGCAGGGCGTTCCACTCCTTGGCAGTTCGCATAAGAAATGTGGAAGCAAAACGCTTCGTGCGTATTTTTGGAGTTCCTACCATGAAGCGATGCCGGAGTGCCGTTTGTCGTGTGGTCCGATGGTAAAAATGGGACGGAGGAAAGAAGAAGTATTCTGTGTTATTTCTGTTGTTGCCTCTTAATACAGGTATCTTGAATACTTGAAAATCCGTGCTGGTGCCTCACCAGCACGGCGAACCACGTTCGACTTGTTGCCTCCCTGGCACACTTACGTACGAACTTACAAGTGCAACAGAGAGGCAACACGTCCAACGTAGTTCGGGGTAGGCCCTCTGATTCGTTGTTGACGGAGTCTTTGCTGGACTCGAATCCTAAAAAAACTAGAATTATGACTCCACTCAAATGACTGCGTAAACACGAGTCGAATTCTTCTAATTTCGACTCATATCCAATATTATATAACTGCAGATGGTTATACATAAGGAGCACAAAAAAATATTCCATATTTAATTCATTAGTCATTACATTTATCTTTGTTACACTCGTATCTCTCGTCATCGCTCATAATACTTTGGTAAGCGAAAATGACATTTCTTCGTGACATATTATAGGAAAAATATATGTAATTAATTAGGTACCTCATAAGTACTAACATTATGCGAACTACCCGGGTGTCATAATATGTACTGACTACATTCTACATACTAACATTTTCTGTAATGTGAAATAAATAAAATGAAATGAAATGACTCGAGTTGTCAACTCTCACTGCGTACATTTATTAAGCATAAGAAAGATCAAAGCAGTAAAACGAGGCAGCGAGCGCCGACCTCGCGCTTATATTCGACCTTAACCTCCTACAAGACCTAAGTTATTTTCAACTTGCTAAAGCGGGCACGTGTTTTAATAGCTTCGTCAAGTTCAAGTTCCCCAAGTAATTGTAGCAAAGTGAAAAAAATCTGTTGAGGTATTAAAATAAGTTATTGTACAGTTTTAGGGAGAGGCCAAAATAATTATTGCATACATATTCGAATTGTTTGTCGAAGTGCCTTCTCAGTTACCTATTTGACAAAAATATTACGAAAATATTACCAATGTTTTTTTTTTACAAGCTCTTTATTAACTTTCAATGTACCTAGGTCAAATCTTGCAAGTTAAATTTGACCCATTTCCCTATTTCCAATGAAGGTGAAAATTTGCATACATGTGTAAGTTGGATGACAATGCCATATTATGGTATGTTTGGGGTTTTTAGAATTGTCTCATTGAGTATTAGTTGCCTGTGGAAAGAAAAGTACAGTCACCGCTACAAGCTTGTACCAAAAATGAAATTTTTGCCAAAAACTTATGTTTTATATTTATCAACGAACTAGAATAACTATAGAAGTTTGATCAGAGCTCAAAAATGACCCCGCGTGTCAGTGCTGCGAGCGACTCAACTGTGCTGCGAGCGATTTAACTGTGCTGCGAGCGACTCAACTGTGCTGCGAGCAGTCAACTGTGCTGCGAGCGACTCAACTGTGCTGCGAGCTACTCAACTGTGCCGCAAGCGACAACTTTTTTTATTTGTTATTTGTTTATTATACATATCAGCACTTACAGATAAACCTTACGTGCTAATAGTGTTGTTAGTAATTATTTCATGTGATTATACACTAATATAATTCTACATATTCATCTTTCTGTTATTATACAATTCTATCAAATGTCTCATTACGAAGTATATCATTAAATAGGTACATACTTATATTATATTACTATGTCATTATGAAATTATACCAAATTATCATCATTATGTATGTCACATGTCACATTATTAACTATCTTTTATTGTAACAAATATTACAGTACAATTTAATCCAAATGAAATTTCAACAAATCATTATTATTTTCACAGTATAAATCAAATTCACATTAACAAATAAAAGATACAACATAACATAATATAATCTAAACTTAATTACAAACGCTCACAACAATTATGTCACAGATTCTACAATAGAGCTAGGGGTTACAATACTTTCCAAGTAACGAGATGTTGCACTTAAAAATTTAGTCTCCGGGGAGAAGAAAATGTCAAGCTGCTTGTCGCTGTCCAGTATGTCATTCATCAATTTTAACGCGTGGTGCAGTGGAGACTGGCAACTTACTGCGCGCATGTTGACAACGTCAAATATTGCAATGTTCGCAAATATTGCAAGTGACATAGAACTTTATTATAGCCAATTTAAGTTTTAGTACGTAACCAATCACATTTTTTTAAATAGTGGGATATTGTGTATTGAGTAATATTTAAAGCTGCGGGAGGGCTATGAGATGAGAAGGGAAGGGGAGTTTAAAGTCAAACATGTAATGGGAGTGGTCTACCTGTATTATATTCCGTCGCTGTGTTTTCTCAACTGACATAAAAAATTAACCGGATGTTTTGGCATTCATTGATAACATCGACTGTTGGCGTTAAGTTGCTAATATTCTAATTTGATATTTAATGATGTGTTTATTTTTACCCTTTAGAAGAAAAATAAGCACCGACGAACTTTGTTATGATACATTTCGCCATACTAAGATGCGTTGAATGAGAGAGGCCACCAAGCTCGATATTAAATTCACGCTTTCAATCAGCGAATGAGGCCAGTGACCCGTCGAAGATTATGCCAGACAGATCTCGTTGAGACTTGATTTATTATCTCATTTATTTGGTGATTGTGCGTGGCGGTTCGAGATGGGCGATTGTGGGATATCTATTAGGCGCGATCTATTAACCGTAATGGATGTTGCGTCACTCGCGTCCTATGTCACATGATTCCAGGGATTGGATACCGGTATTTTTTGTATGGGAACCAAAACGGTATTTTTTCGTTATTTGCTAATTATTACAATTCTAATTGGGCAATCTAATAATGCGATGTCGTTACCTAAAAACACAACTGAGTCCTACATTTCGAGTACAAAATATTTCGAAATATATGGTTATTTCGATGTTTTTGCAAAAAAAAAACAATTCCGATCCCTGCATGATGCCATGGGATAGGTTAATCAGCTATATGGGGCATTTTCTATGAAAAGGGACCTTTAAACATATTAAAAACGGGTCACTCACGTATTTTAAGTCGATAACGCTGGACATGTTTCTCGTCATGTGGTCAATACGTGAGTGACCCGTTTTTAATATGTTTAAAATGTCTGTGTGTCACGGAAGTTTTGTTATTAAAAAGGGACCTTATTGTCGATGGCGCTGACGCTGCACACCGGCAAACGTCACTCATTTTATTTAATTAAGGAATTTGACAGATACAACGACATCGACGCCGCCGCAGTAATGCCGCAAACAAAAGCAGCTGCAGTTGACCAATCCAAATGTCACGTTAATTCTAAGCGATATTTCCGTGAGGCACAGGCATATTAAATAACATAAAAACTTTTTACCGGCAAGCATTAAAGTTTTACTTGTTCAGTTCCTAATATTGCCAATCATTGACTACGCTGATGTGTGTGGCACTAAAATTACACAAGCCTCGCTGTCCAAACTTGATCGTCTCCTTATGGCCGTTCCATCGGTTTGCCGCTGTCTTTGTCACATTTCGCAAGAAAGAACGGGAAAGAACATACGCGCAATTTTGATCGAATTTTGTCGGTGTTTATTTATTTTAAAAACGTTACCTAACAATATCGAAATTCTAAAGCTATGAAATTACTATTTATGTTAAGATTGTTTTTCTTCTTTTTTGTTTATAGTATCACATAATAAATAACCGAGTAAAGTAGGATTAAAAGTCCAAGTTAGAGGTTACTTTGGGAATTAATTGTATCGAGCGAAGTGTCATAATTCGTGTATCGGAAGCTATGTTGTTAAAGATAATATAGTCAAGAACTACATATATTTTTTCCACGTCTACGAATATCAACGCCTCTTAGAAAAACAGGATCATATAAGGAGATTTTTCGCCTTCTGGCTCAGGGAACCGCCTTAACAATTGCACGAGATTCATCTTTAACCTCCGCAAATATGACCATGTCTCTGCTTTTCGCCGTAAACTCCAATGGCTCCCAATTCGTGAATGCCGGTCATTGCGAATTTTATGTACTCTGTATTTAATTTTGTTTGACTCAGCTGCACCCAATATCTCAGATCTAAATTTGAGTTTATAACAGCCCGTCCTGGTCGTGTTCTTCGTGCTCCTCGTACTCTGAAGCTGGGTATCCTCCCTCATCGGACTGGATTCTTGTCCAACTCATTCACCTGCCAAGCAGTTCGGCTGTGGAATGCTCTCCCTTTGCCTATCAGACAAGCTTAGAGCAAGCTTACATTCAAAAGCAAGTTGCGTAAACATTTATTTGAGAACATTCGCGACTAAATGTCTACGTGATGTCTCACACTAGGTACATAATTATTAAATATATGTATGTTTATTTATATATATTAAATTTGTATATATGTAGGTATATTATTATTATTATTTTCTTTATGGATATTTGTGTAAATATAGTATCATAGTAGTCTGACTTGGATCTTTTTCATATTCACTCTTTACAATCCTGCACCAAACCAATAACTGTCTCTGTTTGGCCCAATGATTGACTGGTAGAGAATGCCTCAAGGCGTTGAGACCGCCATTTGTACTCTTTTTGTGTAAATTTGTGCAATCAAGTATTTAAATATATAAATTAAAATAAATATATTAAAACGGGTCACTCACGGTCTCACGTAGTTTAAGTCGAACATGAAACATGCCGAGCGTTGTTCGACTTAAGTTTTGATATTATTTAATTCTATGCGGTACAAACTCCGAACTTTCACTTCTATTTTCGTCAGAAATGTTCCAGAACGTTCCTGAGCCGAACAGTGGCGAGAACTTGAAAACCTCATTAGTAATAGCAGTTGTTTGTGTTCTCGGCTAATTGTCATTTGTTTTAATAAAAAAAAACTTTATACGAAACAAAAGAAATTTTAACACCATATGACATATGGCAGTAGTAGTGGCTTAGCCTAGTGTGATCCACTAAATCGATGTTTTTTTTTTTATTCCACGTCGGTGGCAATCAAGCATACGGCCCGCCTGATGGTAAGCCGTACCGTAGCCTATGGACGCTTGCAACACCGGAGACATTACACGCGCGTTGCCGACCCTTTAAAAACCTGTACACTCCTTTTTTGAAGAACCCCATACTGTAGCCCCTCGGGAAAACCTCGGCAGGGAGCTCATTCCACAGCCGAAGCGTACGCGGGAGGAAATTCCTCTTAAACCGCACAGTACGCGACCATTTAGGTGCTAGGGTGTGAGGATGAACACCCTGCCGATGGCGAGCGGTGCGGTGATAGAAAGCGGCCGTTGGCATCATGTCGAACAGTTCTTCAGAGCACAGCCCATTGTACAAGCGGTAGAACACGCATAAGGAAGCGAAGTCTCTCCTTAGACTTAAAGGTTCAATACCGCTTGTGAGTTTGGGATCGTCGAAGATTCGTACAGCGCGCCTTTGAACTGAGTCGAAGGGTCCAAGCTGGCATCCAGGTGCTCCTGCCCAAAGGTGACAGCAGTACTCCATATGGGGTCTGATTTGCGATTTATATAGCAGCAGTCTTTGCCCCGGAGTAAAGTATCGCCGTGCTTTATTGAGCACACCGAGTTTGTAGATGTAGATGTAACTGACTGATTTTAAAAATATAATTTTACTTTTTTTTACTTACTTGTACCTGACACATCTCACTGAAAGTTATCCCTATATTATGTATTCAGCTACAGAACTTTATTTATGCCCTGTGTAAATATGCCTCACGACTCATTGCTGCAGCTCACCCATTTGTAATAGACCGTAGGCAAATATTGAACGACCGGCCGTCGAGCGAGATAAAGTCTGCACCCCATTTGTCCCCGCCCCTAACCGCAGGGATGCTGCCCTGTACACATCCTCTGTGCCATGTGCCCCTGGTAGTTTTATTGCATATTCATCGCAGATTTGGTTTTCGCAAACCTTTGGGGAGCTTTGAAATCCCTTTCCTTTGTAGTGAACTTAGTTTTCGCTTTGTCTTTTACAAGTAAAACGGTTACACAAAACATAACAAAATTTTGGGTTGTTTTCAATGTATAAAGGAATGAAATGATGTTTGAATGCTTCAAAAATAATGGCAATATATTTTCTAATCTATGACACCATTTTGAGAATTCGCACGCTGCAAAAATGACACTTAAGAAAAAATTCATGGCCGCCATCTTTGATACCCAAATCATTCTTAATAATACACTCGGACAAACCTCGAAATCTCTTGGACAGTCATGAAATTAGGTATATATGTTAATAAAAGGTCCCTTTTTCATGTTAACACCATTTGAAGAATTTAATTAATTATGACTTGATTAATTATGTGTACAAAACGCGAGAGCTTAAAGTGTTAAACACCACTTGACTTTTGGGGACCTCAAGGAACCACAGCCATCTTGGAAAATGTGTGCCTTCCTGGAGAAATTCGCATTTTACTCACAATCAACGTATTCTGCCTGTAAAAAATCGATCCTTCGTCCCTTCTCGTCGGTGTCAAAGAGTAAAGAGCACAAAAATCGAGCTCACAACATCCTGCTCCCATTCTGAGGTCCTAATGGATGTGTGAATTCATAATGTTCCCTAGGGACTAGGCGTCATTCATTTCACTTTTGTTCGTTATTGCCATGCCTTAACTATACATTTCACATTATAGTCCGACAAGAAATTGTAGAACATTATTGAGGGCGCCACTTCTTACGTAACTGTCACATTTTTGACGTAAAATGCTTAAACATGGCAACGATTTAGTATGGAAGTTTTTGTTCCATTTTATTTAATTTCTACTGTATGTTTTACCAACAAAGTCGCCAATCAAATCATATTTAGCGAGCAAAGGGTTGAATTTTCTAATCGTGTTACTAGGATAGCATGAACGCATAGAAGTTAAACTGGAGATGAAAATGTAGCAAGGGATCGAAATACGTCCTGCCTTAACGGATACCTGGCCTCGCCACCCCTTTTTGTATCGTAACTAGAGAATCAATACTATTTTTATAGTAAAGTAACGTTAAAAAAGGACTGACGATTTGTAATCCTTGTTTCAATGAGGTAAGGACTGTACGGTCAGTTAAAATTGTGTACTTGTAGTACACAGCGGTATTTAACCGTTAGATATTCGTAAATAAGCTAAAACATGAAAGAGCTTACAGAGATTTATTTTGTAGTGTTTATTTTCGTAGCAACTCATCCCATTTCACGGTGGCCGTTAACAGCAATACTCTTGGCTGAACATGAACCTTATGTCGTTGCATTAAGGTGTACAAACTGTCACCTCAGCGGTACGAATACTTCGTGTTTTCATTTTAGCTATTTTCGCCTGGTGAAAGTTAGCGACAGCGAAGCGATGTTTCGGGCTCGTAAACATTGCAAAGTGAAAAAAGTGTTTAATTAAAATTCGTTGTAGATTTTCTCGCGGTACATTTGCACTTTGTACCTTATTTCCCCTGTTATAAAACACAAGTTTCAATTGTTTGAATTTTTTCGTTATTTTCTTCTTGTTCGACACCCCGAACTACATGACATATAAGGTTTATTTAATTTAAAAATTGCCCGCTAGTTATTTTTTTAGGATTCCATTTCCAAACTAACACGAATATTTTTGTCTGGCTCATTCCATCAGCTTGTCAGCATCTTTTATGATGCCTTTGCTACTTTTGCATGTGTCTTTGTCTTTACCTTACATTTGATACCATAGAAATGTGGTAGCAACATAAAAGCATGACATATACATAATTGTGACGTTTTCAGCCAAAAGGTAGGTAGGTTAAGGTTGATTTCAAATTGAAGCTATATGGAAATAGCGCCTTATTGACGACCGACAATAAGTACCCTTTTGGTCGAGAATGGCACAATTATACGGCTATACGCAAGGCGGACTCTGCGTTAAAGGGGCCCACTGACTATCAGTCCACCGGACGATATCGGCCTGTCAGTTGTTCGGAACTGTCAAATTTTTGTTCTAACTGACAGGCCGATATCGTCCGGTGGACTGATAGTCAGTGGGCCCCTTTATTGTGATGTACAGCTTGTTTTGAAATGTTTTATTTTAACTATCAGCACACTTAACAAATCTTAGACATACGGCCTCAGAATCACTTCTTACAAAGCTAGTGTGAAAATAAGCTAGCCACCGTTTTGGCCAGTCTTTCATCCCCCCAACTTACGTGACGGCCAACAATTTGTCATTGTTGTCTGCGTCCGATTTTACGGCCACTTCCCGCCGGGCTAAATGACCGTGCAACGAGCCGACCTCACTTTCCTCTTTTCCCTCGATTTTCCTCTTTGTCCTGTTTCCACGTTCAGATTAAATCTGGTCTGAGATACTGGGTTAGTCTTGCGTATTTATGAATATTAAATGCTATTTGGAAGACCGTTGCTATCTTGGAGGCTTGTCAATATTCGCCTAGTTACGAATCCATTACACCTACTGCCTTGCCTTTAACCTACACTCAGTACTCAGAACCGCCCGCTCGATAGATGGGTTTCACATTCCGATCACCTATAAAGAGTGCGCAAATTTTAGTTAGACCATGTGGTAAGTACTAAATTTTTAGTATCACTTTTTAGGCTTCCGTACCTCAAAAGGAAAAAACGGAACCCTTATAGGATCACTCGTGCGTCTGTCTGTCTGTCTGTCCGTCTGTCTGTCTGTCTGTTACAGCCTATTTTCTCCGAAACTACTGGACCAATTAAGTTGAAATTTGGTATACATATGTAAGTTTGTGACCCAAAGACGGACATATAACGCAAACAAATGAATTTTAAACATGGGGGCCACTTTTGGGGGTAAATTAAAAAATGAAGTTTTTCAAACTATATCGTGTAACATATCAAATGAAAGAGCTCATTGTGAGAATCTCAAATATATTTTTTTTACAATTTTAGGATAAACAATTTAGAAGTTATTCAAGAAAATAGGCAAAAAATAACCATCCCCCCCCTTTATCTCCGAAACTACTGGGTATAAAATTTTGAAAAAAATAAACAAAATAGATCTTTACTTTAAACAAAATAGATTACAGGAAAACCTATTAGAAATTGCAGTCAAGCGTAAGTCGGACTTAATAACTTAGTTTTTGATCCGACCCCTACGGGTTTTTTAAAGACATTTCACACTCACGTTTCACATAAAAAATACATTGTTTATAGTAATATACGGAACCCTTGGAACGCGAGTCCGACTCGCACTTGGCCGGTTTTTTAATGAATCTATTGAAGTGATGGGTTGACTTCTAAGCGGCGGATCAACAGTAATTTTATTTTATACTGCTTGTCAGATGTTAAAAATGCGCAATTGGACGGAATAGTTCACGAATACAATACAGGTAAGTTTATTTTTAGACAATTTCTATTTTAAAACTCGTATAAAACTATAAAGAGTAGGTAATTTGATTGTGACGTCACATGCTAGTGTTTCATATAAATTCCATAGCAAAATCGTTTTGAAATAAAAAACCGATTTGACTAGTAGTCAAATACCCTATTAGTACAAATACTACAAATAAATTTGCTGACATTCCAGATGCATTTTATAGAATATATATTGCGCCAGCGCAGCCAAGAATTTCTTATTAACAGCACGACCAACCTTTTTGCCACCAAGCCCAAGCACGCCAACAAATATTATTATTTTCCTGGTAATGTCAACGCGTTCTCCACAAAGCCTCTCAAGGGATGCGCCGGCGACCACTCGTTGTATAATGTAATTATAAACTCCATTCACTCGAATGAACTCTTATGGCGCTATGTTCGCCTGGTACACCGGTGCGGTTATGTGACACGCGGCACGCCATTACTGTCGTATTTAAAATGGCGGCTTGATTCTTTGTTTTAAATTGTCAAAACGATCATCCCACGAGAAATTAAAGGCGAGATGCACTTGTGCTCCTTTTCTAATCGTTTTCTAATCACCCAAATATACTCTTGTATCGCTATGTGCGCCTGGTATCCTGTGCGTTATAATATAACGACACTGTTAATAAACTCGAGCATAATGGCGGATTCTTCATTATTCGGTTATAGTTTATAATCAAGGGATGCGCCTACACCCTAGCTATCGCGAACTGTTCAGTTACCTAAACAAAGGACTTGGGAGTAGGACGCCATTTAAAGGAGGGATGTTTACACAATTACAAATGTAAGCCCCATGCACGCACGAATAAGCTCTTGCGACACTATGCCTGCCTAGTATGTTCGTGCGTTACAATATGACGAAACATTCATCGGTAGCCATATTTAATTATCGTGGGGTCAACACCCAATTCAAAATGGCGGCAAATCATAGTTTATTGACATCTCTAATTTGTCCAAGCAATATAATATTGTCATCTCGTTCGCGATTCGCGACGTTAGCTTCCATGAGGGCTGTGCGAGCGAACATTCGTAGTAATTACGAATTCTCGAAGTCGAAACACACTCTTCTGATGTTCTGTGTGCCTGGTACAACAGTGAGTCATTGTGACGACATCACGGCACGCTTAAGCAATTCGGCCATTTTGGTTGAGCATGTAGAAGTTGCTTTAAAATGGAGTGTTTTAGTTATTTGGGCATGTAGTAAAAGGCTATAAAATGGTTCATTTAGGTCAATAATCAGTAGATTATATAAATAGATTTAAAAAAAGTTATATTTCAACAGTCAACAGGCCAACTACATTTCCATATTTCCATTGTCTGTCGGCTATTAGAATATCCAAAACTAATGGGTGTCCCAGAAGTAAAGAGACTATCGTGAGACATATTTCAAAATATTTATCAGTACGGTTTTTACTCACTATTATTTTTAGTCGCTTTTGGCGACATGTTACAAGAGCGACTAAAAATAATAGTGAGTAAAAACCGTACTGATAAATATTTTAGTAATGATTTTGGTTAAAAGTAGTAACAGAATTAATTACCTAAATTATTAGATTAATACCGATTTGATCCCTAAAGTGAAACTTTTATTCTATCGCCCCATATTTTTTGGGCTGTCTTTAGCATGTCGCGTGATGCATTATTAGTAAAATTCTACTTCATTCCTAGTACTTGGAGTTCAGTCTTTAAAATAAGCATACGACTTATTGTTTTTGACTATCACGGATACAATAATTAATTCATTATGGCTGATATTTGCTTATAATTTCATACAAAATGTTAAGGACAGTAGACCTGGTAAGGTTAATAACCTTAAATACGGTGGGCTTCTGTCAAATTCAAATAAAATCAGTCAAAATACATAAACATAAAGAATGGTGCTTATGGTTCTTAAACGTTCTTGATTGGCGAGACAGAAAACTGTGTTTCACGTTTTCTCCATAGTAAATGTATAGAAAAAGGTTTTCTTAATTTCTGGCTTTTTAGTACATAACCTTAAGTTGACCCCTAGGAAACGATTGATACTGGATAGGAATGGAATCGATTGGCATAAAAAAATAGCATGTGAAAAATAAAAGTTCATTTTCATACAAATTGTATGGGAAAAGTTTTCCTCGATTTGTGGCTTTCCTAGCCGTTTATTTTTTTTAGTCCCGTACAAGCTTTTGATCCTGGATAGGAATGGGATCAATTGGCATCAAAAAAAGTTTGTCAAAAATGACCTTTTTCTCGCATCCTGTACGTTTTTTTTAAAATCTGTAAACGCCAATCTTCATTAATTTGAAATCGAGGGAAGGTCTTTAAAGACCGTTTTCGCGTAGCAGAACGGGATCCGGTCGCTGCCCTCACTGACCCATTTAGAAATTCCACTTTTGCTTGAAGAAAGTGTTTTACTATATCCTTTTTAATGTGAGACTTGTAAAATACAGGCAATTGGGAATAATCTTATTAGCAAGTGCTTCATATTCTTATCATTTATTTTGAAAAACTAATATGCAATAATGAAATTCCCGCTTTAAATGACGGATAACGAAATCGTAGATGCAACGACACCAAAACTTTTCTCTTGTTTTAATAAAACTCAGCCAGTAAGACTTTGAAAGTTGTCTCTTCACTTCTGAGACCGCCTTTATGAACTACCCGTGTACTAACTAACCGTGTGTAACCCGACGGCAATAAGCAAATAACACCAAAGAGGGTCCAATAATTATTTAATAATATAATATCTAATGAAATAAAGGGAGTGAGAACCTTATTATGACATAACCCGGATATAAACTCACTCAAAATCTCATGTTATTGCAAAATGAACTTTATAGCAGCGCGATAAAGTGCAAATTTCAGGGCGAGTTATCAGGGAAACAGATACGGGATACAGGTGGACACAATAATAACCGGAGGCTCGCAATGAAATTATAGGACGGCGCCGCCGGGCAGTCGTTTTTCCCATTCGGTCATCATACTGATGCAGCAAGCCGCTCCGGTGTGCGAGTGAGGCAGTGCTATGCACGTGTATATCGATGTCCCGCTCGCACATCGGGCACGACCTGCGGATGAAGACGGCGCCGGCAGTCGGTATTCACATTTTCCAAACGTGTTGTGCGACCATCGGTGAACCTTATGCCCTTGTAATAAGGTTTACGAAGTCATTAATGGACAATAGTACAACTTCTACAGTATCCTTAAAAGCTTGAGCTTTAATACGCATGATTTGTATGAAGCTTGAGGTCAAGTTATAATTGACATGTGATTTTTGGTGAATTGATCGGCTGGACAGTAATATATGGTCGATGACTGACAGAGGGATAAAGTACCCATCGGTTTATTGAAAACTTTATTTTTTAAGAGAGAGGGGCTATGGATTACTTAGTTTCGATTGGGATAGTATGTATCTGCTGTCATAATATTGCACTAATAACAGGACTCGGGAGTAATCGCAACACACAGTCGAAGGTAAAAATATCGATACAGACAAATGGCTCAAAAATATGTGAACACGACTTTATTGTCTAAGGTGTAACTGGTGTAAGAGAGTACACATATTTTGAAACTTTGGGAATGTATATATATATATTTATGCCCTTGACTGTACAATAGAATTCCTATATGTAGATATAGTTGGTCAAACCAAAGTGTCAGTAAATAAGAACAAAAAAACTACTCATTCTTTTTTTTTGTGTGCTAGTTGTAGTGTATATAAGACAAATATAGTATGATTCTCTCTGTCTACAAATACAAATACAAAAATACAAATACAAATGTTTATTTCATAGAATATGAAATAAACATTTCACTCATTCATTTTCATTCATTTTTTCATTTTTCTATTCTATGTTTGAAATGAGACAGTCCTTTGACAAACTATAACTCCGCACTCTCCGTAGATACCTAAAAGCCTTGTGAATCACTAATTTGACATGCAGCTGAAATCCCTTTGACACATGCATGAGCATGTTGGAGCTGCGGTGCCATTGGATTACAATTAAGACGAAAGTGGAGGACCCGCGCGAAAGCGCCTTTTATTAACGACCCGCCTTGGCTTCGCAAGGGTAGTTCAGCAAATTTACACAAAACCTTTACAAATTATACATATAATCTTCCCTCTTGAATCACTCTATCTATTAAAATAAACCGCATTAAAATCCGTTGCGTAGTTTTAAAGATCTAAGCATACATAGGGACAGACGGACAGACAGCGGAAAACGACTTTGTTTTATACTATGTGGTGATAATTATTTATTAAAAATATTGAAAATATTTACTCTATTACTTGTATATCAACCATATAGAAATTAGCGGCATCACAGCCGTAATGTATAAAACAGCCAATTTTTTTTGCGTTTTCTGGATTGGCCCCATAATAAAATTTGTTCACCTATAAAGTTACTACTTACGCAGTATGGCTGGTGATTCAAAAACCCTACATCACCTACGTGTATACATCGTCGTCTAATTCCCACACCCACAGCACATATTCAGCTTACTGTGGGACTAGGTCGATTCGTGTAAAATTGTCCTTATTTATTTATAATACTAGCTTTTGCCCGCGACTTCGTCTGCGTGGAGTTAGTAATTTGGGTACCTTATTTTTTATCCAATCTGCTCTTTATCGATTCCCCATACAAATTTCCAACCATTTTTCATAAAGGATGATTTCTGGGATAAAACTACCCAATGTCCTTCCCCGAGACTCAAACTATCTATCTCTATACCAAATTTGAACTAAATCGGTTCAGCGGTTTAAACGTAAAGAGGTAACAGACAGACAGACAGACAGACGGACACACTTTCGCATTTATAATATTAGTATGGATTATTGAACAAATATCTTGATGTTTTTGCTATCATGATTTGTTAATATAATTTGTTTTGAAATTGGAACACCTACTCCAATTAGTTAGTTGATATCGAATGCATTGAAAACATAGTAACGAGACCCTGACCATACTATTACTTATTATGTGCCCTGACTTGTTAGTGATTGTAGACCCGGGAAAGCGTATCGATGTCAGACCGAAGAATAGAATAATATAATAATCTAATTTCTAAACTTTAAGGTTCTGTTCAAATCTATAAAATAAGTACTTTTATTCTGCAATATTACCATGTGTTTATTCATATATAAGGTACAAAAAAAGTCAAAAACAATAAATAAAAACAGCTTAAAATTACAATTATCTAAATAGAGACTATTCAAAAATAAAACTACACTAAACTAAATCTAAAAAATGCCCCTGCGGCAAAGTGCCGAAGATGTTGGCTGCGTTACCCCGCTGAGGCTGAACTGCCAGACTGATACGACGTCATTATCATCATTAAAACATTGTTGACGCCTTTTTTGACAATGAGAAGATCTGACCCTATATTGTCATTTCACCAATGTTTTTAGATTACGTATTTTTAGACATGCTTAATGAATTACTAGTTTATACCTATTCATAGATACGCATCAAAGTATAGGTATCTTATTCATATTAAATTTTTTACATTCTTAAGTTAACATACTGTCAAAATAAAAACATCCAAATATGGAAATAAGATTCTTACGCTAATTTGCGCGCTGTGGTTATTTTTCCATTCCGCACGCCCGTCCCCCGGGTGAAGAGGCCACTCCGTCTCACCCCCGGTCTCACCCGCGCCGAGCACACCCGCGGTCGCGGCAGAGTGGAAAACTCACTTAATAAAATTTTAAATATGCATATGCATGCATACTTGGCGTGGTTGATGTCCTGGTGTGTGTGAATGTTTTTATATTTTTCGTTTTAATCGTATAAAGTCTGCTTTCATTTAAGTATTATATGAAATAAAATTGTATTCAGGAGCATGTTATTTTTTATGGGACTTGGACAAATAATAATATACTGACGAAATTTCATCATATTGAACACCTCGCCCGCTCAGCTACTTCTGCCGCTGACTGTATAAAAGTTACCACGCAACCTCCTACAACTTTCTGCTACCCTAGTACAAGGGATCATATTTACACGTGACTTTACTACGCATGTGTATTCTTTATATGTGTGGATTGTGTGGCCAGCATTTCTAAAAAAGGGACCCTCAGGCGAATAAAAAGCTGTGGGTTTACTACACTTTTGACAACCCCATAGTTAAAAATATCCTGTTTTTTTATTATTGCCTGGTACCACGACACCATAGGGGTTGATTCCGGTTTACCAACTTTGTATGTGCAAACGGGGATACATTTTAGCTGTGTGCGGTTTGCGCCCCATTGTTAAAAGTGCTCTTCTATTTTTATCGTAGCCTAGTACAGTAACACCATAGGGGTTGTTATTTTTTCACCAATAACCCATTTAGTGCTGTTGGTTTAGTTGAGAAATCCACCCGGTATAGATGGCGCATTTTAGTTTTACATGTTGAATCGTAAACTTATTCTTTACATTGAAAATTGGCATAACTTTTTTGTTAGGTAGTTGCTAGATTTTATTGGCACCTTTATTTATTTTTATTTCTGGTAGACTACCTCATGTTTATCGACTTATTCCGCTTATTTTTGAATGTAAGAGGAGTGAAAAGTTTGGCAGCATTTTTGATAGCCCAGGCTGTGCTAATGTAATGTTATTTTAAACGTCAAATCTCTATGAAACCCAATTTTTTTAACTCAAAAGGTGCAATATGAGCAAATACGCTAATTACGCGGACATATACGCTAAACGTCTACGTAATTTACTTTCTATACATCTCGCTCGCACTAATATGCGAGTAAGAGCGAGATGCATAGAAAGTAAGTTACATTCTCGATAGCGTTTGTGTCAGTGCCAAACTGGTGGTACTTACTTGGTAGCCACATAGTTGATTTTTTTGCACGCAGTTGAAACAAAAAGAACTGCCCCCTTGATCCATACAACTGATACTTTCCAAGCAGGCTATTCATAATTACAATGCACCGCGAAGGACAGAAAAAAAACATCATCCATCTCACTCACTCGAACAAAAATGGACGCAAACAAACGCAGTCTACGCGTAGCATATTTACGCAGAACTAAAAAGTCATATCTCGATAAGAGTTCTGCAAGACATGTGACTCATTGGATTTCGAAAACCTATAAAGGACCTTATGACGTTGTATTAAAGTCTTAAAACTATCGATGCACTTGCATAGATACCGGTTGAGCTATGCGATCCTGGTACGGAGCGTATCAATAACTCGGGAACGGTCCCTCGGGCTGGTTCGGGCCGTTCGGGATAGCTAGCATTACGATTGCTTACAGAGCTTGGGCTAATCGGAGACTTGAATTAACCAGTATAAGTAAGCTTTAGATTACGCATAGTTACCAGGGGTCTTGAGTTACACTGGTTGGTTTGAGAAATCAAAACACAATCGATCGTGAGGCTTTGGGATTATACGGGGTTCTCAATAATAACAACTTACGTTAAGAGGATCTGCTGCCCGCAAAGCAAGGAAAATACTGGTTTATAGCAAAAGCGCTTAGCGAGGAGTTAATATTGACTTAATTGACTATTGATAATTTTGATAAAACTACATTATTAATTTATGATGACGTAATTTATGATTTTGGAAAATAAAACACTGTTTTATATAAAAAGTATTATTCTATGCACAGTGTAAGGAACACATTTTACTTAAATCTTCTTTTTGTAAATGTAACAATAAGTCCAATTTGGTTTTTTCATTTCATACATTGATCTGATGTCGATATTTTCAATGGGTCAGCCAATTTTTTTTTGCGATCTCGGATTCAGTTTCATGGAAAAAGTTGTTCGGTACCAGCAAAATATGTGAAAAAGTAAGATCTATAAAAAACTTTATGCAAAATTTTTGCACGAATGCAAAAAAAATCCCGTTGACTTATTCTGAAAATTCCTACAAATTTTTGAACATTTTTTTATACTTTCCGCAACTTGCGATGTGCATCTGTACGTATACATAATTATGTATATTCAGAAGCTTATGGCTATTTATACGGTGATAAATAAATAACAAATATTATGGGACACTTTTTTACACAAATTGACTAAGCCCCACGGTAAGCTCAAGAAGGCTTGTATGTATGTATGTATAAACTCTTTATTGTACAAAGACATAGAACACAAATATGGCACAGAAATAGGCAGTACAAAGGCGAACTTATCCCTTTAAGGGAAGGGAGGGCTTGTGTTGTGGGTACTCAGACAACGATATATATGATATATGTAATATACAAATACTTAAATACATAGAAAACAACCATGACTCGGGAATATATATCTGTGTCATCACACAAAATAAATGCCCGTAGCGGGATTCGAACCCGGGACCATCGGCTTCATAGGCAGGGTCACTACCCACTAGGCCAGACCGGTCGTCAAATAAAACACTGATATAATTAGCCTATTTACGACATACAGATGACCGATAAAGTCGCTCCATATATAACGTCCACAAGATTTATTACAGGCACCAGGCACCCATGTGTTTGGAAGATAATCGAGCTTTTAGCACCCGACCGTAACATTTGTAACGACTAACACAGAATAACTAATGCCTAATGGCCTAATGTAGAAGTACCTACACATTAATGTGATATTACTCGAGATTCACGGACTAGATAAGAATGTAAGAACTAACATTCTAAAGCCTGACCAGGAATATATTATGATCACGCGCCATGTTGCGGAATTTTACTGGAACAATTTTTTTCATACTATACTGAACTATCATACTATACTGAACTATCACCCTATACATGAAAATAACAGCGCCCTCTTGACAATGATCATATATTACTGGTCAGGCTTTAACACAGCGGAGCCGGTTCTCAAAGGCTTGGTTATAAGAATTTTTTTTATACCACGTCGGTGGCAAACAAGCATACGGCCCGCCTGATGGTAAGCAGTCAAAGCGGCCTATGGACGTCTGCAACACCAGAGATATTACATGCGCGTTGCCGACCCGCGATATCTTATCTTAACGATAATGACTAATCGCCGTACGTAAAATATGCGGTGTTGTATGGACGTTGCCAAGTCTTCTAATTCTACTAGCATTTACAAATCTCCCACCGATAGAATCTGTGACGTGACGGAGTGAAATATTGGCTATATCGGGACAATGGCCGCCGTGTCGGACATTCAATTTGCGCGACCAATCCCTCTGCTGGCCTGTACCCTGGGACTATTGTGTGCTTCAATGGCCGGGGAACGTGGAAAAACTAACGAGTCCCGGAATTCATGTAATAGGGGAGCGAGCAAATTTGAGTAGTTTAACCATACGTAGACATAATTAAAAATAATACTTTGTCACATATTAAATCACATTTACAATCGGGACTTTTCGTCGGGTAGTCACACAAATCTCTGTTTTGACATTTTGCTGGGACATCAGTTAGCCGCGACCACGACCATAGAAATCTGTGTCGAAACGTCGGTAAATAAAGGTAACGAAATAAATTCGCGATAGAACCGATTGTAAATGTGATTTAATATGTGTTCAAAACGCGAAAGTTTTAAATGTTATAATACTTTGTCATTTTGATGATGATGATGCCGATCTTGACGCCGTCTGTCTTTTACAATAATTACAAAGTCCTATTCCATTTCTAATCAATCGATCGTCATATATGTATGACGTGCTTATGACGTATCTCTTGCTGGAACTATTACATATATCACAAAACTAACGTGTAACGAAAAAGTGATTTTATTTTAGTATTTTGTGATGGTGCTTACCTACTCTGTGTTTAAAATGCATTCAAAGTTTTCATGGAAAGTTTTGTGTTTGTTATACAAAATATTAATCAATTGAACAAAACGTGCGTAAAACCGGACTGGAATTAGTGAAACTAGCAAAGTAGCAACAGCTGCGGCCATTAGTAGCCTTGGAAACGGGGATGTATGTAAATAGCGGGACTAGGCTTTTTATTTTTATTTTCTTTATTGGAGAAACAACAGAAGTAAGTACTTACAATAATAGCAAATGATAATAAGATACAGTTCAAAACATATGCACCTACCTCCTAAAACGCTCTCACTAAGAACTATACATAATATAGGTAAGGTACTTAATGCTACAGTAAACTTAACTAAGGTTAACGCACACTACAGAAACAAGCTACACAAGGAAGTTAAGTTGTCTCAGCTAGGATTTCAAGGACTTGCTTTTGGAAACGTACTTTGTTTGTGTTGAAAATGTCTACGGCCGTGAATAGTTTATTATATGTATTGCAAAGGCGGCGCAGAGGTGCGCGGATCCCAGCGTTAGTTGAGCAATTCGGGACGGCGAACAAGGCGTTAGAGCGGGCGGTACTGCGTGAGGGGACCCTAAAGCGGATTTTGTCAAGCAGCTCCGAGCAGTCGTACCTGTCACGGCAGATGTTGTGAAGAACCATCATATCAGAACACATGCGTCTTGAGTCAAGAGAGGATAGCTTATAATATTTCAATAAATTGCAGTAGGACATACGTTTGCCGGTTAGGCGTCTATGTGTAGCCCGCAAAAACTTTTTTTGGACCATTTCAATTGCATTCGAGTACTTGGAATAAAATGGGTTCCACACAATTGATGCATATTCCAAATGCGGTCTAACAAGAGCTTTGTATAATAGAATGTACGTGGATGATTTTTTAAAGACTTTTGCTGTTCTCAAAACAAATCCTAACATTTGATATGATTTAGAGATAATTCGTTCAATGTGACTGTTAAAATCAAGTTTATTGTCAAACAATATACCTAAGTCCCGTACAGTAGATACTTTTGTAATGGTCGTATTGCCAATCTTAAATTCAGAATCAATTACCCTTTTTTTATTTTTAGTAAAACACATGTGCAAACATTTATCACCCGCTAATTGAAGTTTATTTTTATGGCAGTACGAGGTAAAGTTGTTGATATCATCCTGAATTAAATGAATGTCATCACGAGATTTTACTGATTTAAATATTTTTAAGTCGTCCGCAAACATTAGAATATTACAGTTCTTAAAACAGTCCTTAATGTCATTAATAAAAATAATGTACAACAAGGGACCCAGAATAGAACCCTGTATTACCCCAGAAGACACAGTAGTGAGGTCAGACCTAAATCCATTCAGGGTAATGACTTGGGTTCTGTTTGAAAGGTACGACATAAACCAACGTAGGAGGTTACCCCGAATGCCATTGTAAGCCAGCTTTTCCAGAAGTAGTACATGGTCCACCTTGTCAAAAGCCTTTCTGAAATCAGTGAATATCACGTCAACCTGTACTCTTTTATCCATAGATTCTAATAGATAGTTTGTGTAAAGTGTAAGATTAGTGATTGTAGATTTACCTTTCATGAAACCATGCTGCTCTGGTATTATAGCATTAACAAGCGAGGGATACAAGAGGTCACGTATTAAACTTTCAAATACTTTAGGGATGCACGATTGCACTGATATGGGTCGATAATTAGTAATATCAGCGCGTGACCCATTTTTGTGAATTGGTGTAACATGAGAATTTTTCCACTGCTCGGGAAATACACCTAAACTTAGGCATTTATTAAATATAATATATAGTGGATTAGTAAGCGCCTTAGCAGAGTTCTTAACAAATATAGGGCTAACTTTGTCAGGCCCGATTCCCTTATTTGTATCGACTTTTGATAGTTTCTTAAAAATATCTGATTTCTTAATATATAAATTTGATAAGTTAGGTGCTCCCTCACGCTGTGGTAGGTTTGTCAGAACGTCATGGTCTATGTCACCCTTCGGCTCAAATACGGAGAAAAAGAACTTGGAGAATAGATCTACAATTTGTTTAGGTGTAGATGCAGATTCACTCTCATAGAACATAGTTTCAGGGTAGCTAGACAAGCTTTTTCTTTGGGATGCCACATAGGACCAAAATGCCTTGATATTACGTTTCAAAGACTTGCCAGGCATGTCCCATTTTACGGGACAGACACATTCAAAATTTGGGATTTGGGGTTTCAATGACGGACACGTAATAACTAGTAGCTATGTGAGCTGTAGTCCTCTCGAACCCTTCATGTCTTCACTATCTTGAAGAATGGCAAAATTGTCAAAAATACATATAGATAATAATCAAACCTGAACCCGCTGATTTTTTTTACAAGAATTGTTAAGAAATGCGATCAGTAGAAGAGTTTTGGCCGAAGCTGACACAGAGTCCCTTTGCACGCGTTTCGCGTTAGCTCGGACGATTCTGTAGTATTTACTTAGAATCAAAATGTATTTTAGGTACATCTTTACAACTTAACAGTATCGCTTATAAATATTAAATTTGCTCATTTGAGGGATTGCTTACCAATTTATTAGAAGTTTATCCATCTCAGCGATAAAAATTGCTGTCGTACTGTAAAAAAACCGCTTAGCAATTTATAAGGATTGTTAATAATCGAAGTTCGGGATAGTGATCTGTCAAATGGATTTCCTAAATTTCCGGACATGGCCGAATTCAGTAGCTGAAAATAGGAACGTCCTGAAAAAACCGGGACGTCTGGTCACCCTAAGCGAAACGTTCCCAGAAGGCATGTAATGTTAATTTGTGCCAGACAACATTAGCATATTAAATGATAACAAAAATAGTTTTGCTGTTTGCTTTCGGTATTGTTTTTGGTAGAAAGCAAAATGGTCTGTTTTTAATGTAATTAAATGGTACCTAAATATGATGTTTAAATATGATATTATGTATGACGTATAAAGGGGCCCACTGACTAGCAGTCCGCCGGACGATATCGGCCTATTAGTTGTTTGGAACTGTCAAATTTTTGTTCTGACAGGCCGATATCGTCCGGCGGACTGATAGTCAGTGGGCCCCTTTAGCCGTGCTTCGGATGTCCTAAAATGTACCTATCCTGCGTTCTACTGTCAATCAAGTCATTGCTGCAGTTTTTGAAACCCAGTCGTCAGAAGGCTATTGATTATTTTTTGTAACCGAAATCGTTTATTTATTTATTTACGTATTTAATTTTTAAGACCTGTTTTAAGTGATGTTTGTATTGTTTCAGCTGGTGGGCGGCGAGTTCGACATGGAGCTCAACTTCGTCATCCAGGACGCGCAGAACATCCAGCACATGCTGGAACTGCTGGACCACTGCCCGCCCAGCTTACAGGTATGCCTCTACCTTTACTCTGTAGCTGACTGTGCGTTTTACCTGCGTTTTCTGATAGCCTGGTACTTGTACGCTCTGAATAAATCACTGGTGCTTGCAACTGTGCTTAATTTGACCAATATGAGTTTAATTGAAATTATAAGCAGGGTTAGATTTTGATGCTCCCAAAGATAATTACATAACTATTATTGCACTTCGAATATGGAAAACTTATTAGTTACGAGTATTATCTTATTACAGTTGACGATAGACAATTTGCACCGATTTTTCGAAATAGTAAGTCTTATTTTGTCAACTATATTCATATTGATATTTTATGCATAAAAAATAAGCTAGAATAACCAGCAATTCGGTATTTTGTCGCGTTTAGCAGGTGCTAGTTTTAACAACAAAAATTACTGCCTTTTCCTTCTACAGCTTCTTTTTTTGTCGTTTAACGGGCGGGCCAAAGTTATACAATACAATGTCAAACAGATGTATTTCAGACGTATATTCAGTCTTATTGCAAAGGTATAAAGGTGTAAAATGGTAAGGTCGTGCCATCCTTTTTACTGTAATGATCATTCGTAAACCTTATTGGAAAGCCGTAAGGCCCAACAATGGTCAATTGGTGGTTTGGTGTTGCCGTTAGTGCAACGTCGCGGAGCGGACATACTTACATACGCGCTTTTTGTCAAGGATGCTTTCAAATCTTCCTAAGAATAACTCCTCGTAACGCATAGGATCCTGGTTGTAAAGTAGATCATTATTAACTCTTTCACTTGATAGCGTTGTTTTAGAAAACTTGCAGAAATCGTTGCTTCTATTCATTTGGATTTTTTTTACACTGTTCTGGTTTGACACAAGATTTGTTGAAAATTGAAATGCTAGCCAAAACATGGCGGGTTTCATCTGATTTTCTACCTTAACACAAATAAAATAAAGTTAATATTTGAAACACGCCTTCAAATCATGATATGATAATTGATATTTTGTAAAGAACATAAAAATTCACATGTATAATAATCGTAAACGTAATAGTTATTGTAGGTTTATTTCAGTAATTTGTTATTGGCGAAAAAACATACATACCCAAATAATTGATCAATAAATAAAAAAGGATGAGTATATTGTGTATAATGTATGACACAAGGATCCCTTATACCTGCTCCATAGAATACCACAACCGGTCCCATTCCGCCGACAGCGTTATCCAATGAACTCATAGTTTTTTTCCACGTGGGCGTCGCTACTCCTGTTTTCTTTTTTTTGTAGATGCCAGAAAGTTAAAGATACCTCCTGTCGTCTCCTGGTGTCCTGATGCCGAATTAGATCAATCTAACCCTTTAGCGCTTTATAAGGACTTAATCAATTTGATTCCTTATTTTAATTTCGGCTTATAAATCGTATCAACAATGAAAATGTATTTACCAATCTTAACATTATTCAAACCTGCTTCTTTATTGCTGACTACCACGCCCACCTAATGTGTTGTTTAGAAAATTAGAAATATCTCCTCAACATTTGTGGGGTCCTAATTCCAAAATAGAACAGGTAACCCTTTGATGAAATCTGTTTAGTTCAATAAATAACTAACGGTATTGTTGGCATAAAAATAATTTTTGTAACCTCCCTTCGGTTTTACCTGGCTCTCAATTCTCCGCCCACGCTGCTAGGCCTCTTCAGGTTTATGTGATCCTGTTACTAAGTAGATCATGACTCACCCTTTTAAGATGAATTTTTAAAATGGCGTCCTCTTTTTAGGGTTCCGTGCCCAAAGGGACCCTATTACTATTTATTCGTATGGCACTAAGACTCCACTGTCCGTCTGTCTGTCACCAGGTCGTATCTCATGAACCCTGACAGTTGAAATTTTCACAGATGATGTATTTTTTTGCCGCTATTACTAAAAAAAGAATAAAATAAATATTTAATCTCCCATACAACAAACGTGATATTTTTGCCGTTTTTTACGTAATGGTACGGAACCTTTCGTGCGCGAGACCGACTCACACTTGGCCGGTTTTTTCTTAACTTTGAAGAAAAAGAAAGTAATTAAATTTTTCAAATTGTTCGTTAGTATTTGGATGGGAATAAAATTATATTGTTATAATAATATTTATAAGCAAGCGACTTGAAGGAATTTTATTAATTCATTCTCATATTCTTAATTAGCAAGTTACATTGTGTCACTTTATAATTCTAATATTCACTAATTCCTAAAATGTATGCTACAATCGCGCTGTTATATGTTTATTTATACCTAAAATAAATTAAATTATGAACCCTTTTGTATCCCGTCCAATATACACGGTGTAACATGAGGATACCGAATAATTTTAACAGCGTATTCCTGATCATATTTAAAGACTAAAATGTCCTATAAACTTTTATGTAATTTGCCTAGTTTCAGAGTTAATACCAATTTTTTTTTTTAAAAACAAGTTTTTATTGTTACATAGTGCAAAACGCATATTTGATGTTGATGTTGCCACTGTGGGACGTAGTCTAAGTAACCTTTTTGATAGAAGTCAAAAAGTGACAAGTACCACTTTGTAAAAACTACGTTTTACGAAAAAGAAAAGTAAAAGTCCATTTTAAGTGACAAATTTACCAATAATATTTACTTTTTATGTACAAATACATCTGAAAAATCGAAAAAAAAAACAAAAAAGATGTTTTTTTTGCGAATTTGACCTAAACTTATCACATTTTTTCCTTCTTTTGGCCTCAGAAAAGCGTGGTTAAAATCTTTCGGTTTCCTCGTGAACACCTTGTATATAGTTTGGCAGTAAATAAGAACCAAAAAAAAACTACTCATCCTTTTCTTTAGGGTGCTAGTGTGTAAGACAGAGATAGTATGATGCTCTCTGTCTATGTTTGAAATGAGACAGTCCTTAGACAAACTTATAACTTTACCACTTCTTAACAAACAAGCTAGGCTGCAGAACTCATTTTCTACGTACAGTCAAAAATAATAATTTCCTACCCATTTTGTACTTTGTCACAGTGACAAGTGACTATAATATGAGGTCTCTAGCGACTTTCATATTGATTGTGACTGTCACAAAGTACGAAATAGGTCGGAAATTAAATATATTTCGAATATGTAATTAAATATTTGTTTCAAGAGACGAGGCACACGTAACTTAAAAATGTCACTATAATTATTTATTTATTTAATCTTTATTGCACTAAAGAAACGAAACCTTACAGTACAAAAGGCGGACTTAATGCCAAAAGGCATTCTCTACCAGTCAACCTTAAGGCTAAGCAGAGAGATTGTGGGCGGTGCTACAAATGTAATTAAACTAAAAATATCAGTGCCGAGAATAGGGTATTTGACTTCTAGTGAAATCAGTTTCTTATTTCGAACTGTCGAAACGATTTTGCTACTATGGAATTTATATGAAACACTAGCATGTGACGTCACAATCAAATTTAAAGTTTTATACAGGTTTTAAAATAGAAATTGTCTAAAAAAATAACAGCTGTCTACGTTTTTCTATCAATCCTCTGGTGCTTTATTTCATGCATGATGGTGTAAATTAATCTATTTTAAATACATATTAAATACCCTATATCTACACTGACAGAATTTCTTTATACTCGTGCATTGAGCGAGGATGATGCCTTTGATTGATGAGGAGATGATGATGATGAGCAAGCTTTTAAATTTTTGCTTATATTTGTGTAATTAATGTTTTGTTTTTACTTAATTAATTACTTTTCTTTCTTTCAAATATTAAATAAACTGTCAGTTCGAGCGTGAAATATAATTGCGTTTCCTCGCTGTGGTCTCATAATTTCCGCGGAAGATTTAGCACCATACCGAGTGATCGCTCGCAAATCTGTGCTTAATTCTATTTTTAATTCTACGAATAAAGTGCAAAAGGAATTTCTCTCTTTAATTTCTTCTTAAACACTCCGGGCTTTAGTGCGGCTTGCGTTTCTACTTTCTAGCAAAAAGATTAGGATTTCCTTTTTCGCATCTTTCGGGCCTTTATGCTTCAATAGTCGTTTAACGTCTTTGAGCGCGCGTTTAAAAGTACACATTCCAATAGCTTGATAAAAGTCTTCATACGTCCGAGGTTTTTTGCAATCCGGTAAACCAACATCAGGGGCCTATTTCTCGAACGATAATATTCTAATATTATTAGTGTGTTATCATGGCAACCCATACTATTTGACAGTTCGTGGACTAATAATATTAGTCTAATATCGTTCGAGGAATGGGCCCAAGAGCGCTCTGCTGCCGCTCTGTTTCCTTCTTTTTCGCTATGTTTAGTGTTTATACCGATTGCTTCCTTAACTATTGCTTAGATCGGGATATTAGGGTTACGCTTTCCGATTTTCCTCGTCCGCCTCGTACGTTTGACATCCTTTTTTGTACGACTAAGACCTTTAAAAAAATGTTACGTTTATTCTCATGTCCCGGCTATTCCAATTGTGAAAGAACCTAACCTAACGCTTTTTTTCCTTTTCCTGGACCCAGACGTAGTCATAGCCACATATTTTTATCCAAGTAACTTGTCAATCTTCGTAAAACATATATGTATAGCGAAAGCATGTAGGAACTTAATTATCTGCTTCATCACAAATATCCGCCGCGAACACGATAGTCCCCAAAGTTATTTCGTGTTACTCTGCACATCCAACGCCAACGCAGCATCTTTATCTCTGTGGGTGCAGTTCCTGCTTATATAGAAAAGTTCTAAATCATAGTTATAACGGGTATCATATATACGTGTAGTTGTAACGTGTCTAATAACACTGGTGCACAGAAGCCTGCCTTGCCTGTAGGTGCCTTCACCAATCTGAACGCTCCGTCCCGAAACGATCTGCAATTCAGCCAGTCATCGTCCCCCCGGCGGCTCTTAACGAGGCCCGATCTACCCGACATGCAGCCCTGGTACTGGAGATTGCATTACTACTGAATTAAGGCCCTTTTTATAGAAGGATTTTATGGTTATTCTTCAGATAGAGACAGCCTGAAGATGGAAATGAACAAAGCAAGAAATTGCTGAACCAAAATCATTGATGCTTCAATGTTTTTTGTTCAGCAATATGTTTAATTATGTTTGAATTAGATATCCGCTGCACACAAATACCAAAGATATTTCTTTGCCTAACCTATGCCTAACCTATCGCTAACTATATATCTTTTCTTAAGAGTTACATTAACAAGCCGTCGTCATACAATCGAAGTCAATAAACGTGTCGTTCTCAAGTAAAAGGTACCACATTGCCGCTTACCACAAGGACGCTTTGACAGGTTATTCGTATAGAGATGCAAGCAAATTCCACCCTTATGGTAAGCGACAATTAGTACATTTTACTGAGAACGACACAAAATATAGCAAGTAGAAGCTTTACATATACATAACTTTTACTCGCTCTATTATCTTTGTATAACAACTGAGCTACGAAAACGAATACCAAACATATTAGTGGAAGCCGTACGAGCCCAATTTCAAAGAAAAACTGCAAATCGATGTACAGTTTAGCCATTGGCTCATGAATATTAGAGAAAACAAAATTTTTGCCTTTTTTTTTTTTAATTTTTGTTCTTAAAAAAAGTTCCTAGAAATTTATAGGAGTTGCATATAACAATGAACTTATAATAATATTATTATTTAACTGCTTCGCTTCCCTTGCCTATTGACAATTCGTTTTTTTTAGCATTTGAAAAAGGATAAACAATCTTGATGTATTTTTTTATTGAAAACGCTATTAAAAAAATATTAACTAATTACTTATGAAGCCAAAGGTATGTAAATGATCATATGCTAAGTAATTGTTGCATATTAGCTGCGATTTATTTTTTAAAAGCGTTTTTTTTTCAATAGAAAATACGTCAAGATCGCTTACCTTATTTCTAATGCTAAATAAACGAGGCAGGTATAATTATAATCCCGGCCATCAATATGTTATTTCCTGGTATTTGTAGCAATATACTAGCACTATTTAATTACTGATGTTTGTTAGTCGCCTTAATTAATATCTTCTAATAATATCTGTAGTATCATCATACTTGTATGTTGCGTCTTCATTAGTAAAGTTCTAATGACCACCTCGTTATTTCAGATATTATTCGTGTTTGTGACGTTTATTATTTTGGTATGTAGGTAATATACGGGGTGGAAAAAATTAATGGGCCCTGGAGGGAAAGTGCCTTAAAACCTTAAGTTAGCTCATTTTACTTAAAGGAAACATTCTTTTATTTTTCAAAAGAAACAAAACTGCATTCAAACATTTTTCTTTTTATCCTTAATTTCGCTTGTCTAAAAATATTCTTGAGTACTAAATATTCGATTTTATGGATATTTTGTACGACAGACGAGTGTAAGACCTAATGTTTCTTAGAGAAATGTTATCATTAACATTAACTGTATCGACTAGTAGAATAAAATAGCGTTTTTTTTTTTTAATTTTTAGTCGGTTCGATTCCCGGGTTCACCCAAGCGAATTTCAAAAAATCTGAATGCAGTTTTGTTTCTTTTTAAAAATAAAAGAATGTTTCCTTTGAGCAAAATGAGCTAACTTAGTTTTAAGGCTCTTTCCCTCCAGGGCCCATTCATTCTTTCCACACTGTATATAGCTACGTCAAATTAAGCCGAAAATGGGCGATCTGCGGAAATAATTCGTGTAGTTTTGAAAATTGGTATAGTTATACCTTGTGGTGTACAGATGAACATACTAAAAGTCCTCGGGGGTGGGGGTTGAGCTGAGGGTGTAGGAGGGGGTTGAAGGTACCTTTTTTCAGATTTTTGCTCGTATCTCGAATATCTGTACAAATAGCATTATAATTACTTCGAACCAAAGTTTGTACATAGTATTTTCTACAAATTAGGTTATATTTATTTTTACTCTACGGGTCAATACCTTACGAGCTACAGGATGTTTAAATTAACAAAGAGATAAAAAATAGACGATTTAAGAAAACGTTGTTCATCATAACACAAATTCAAAGTTTAGGATAAGCAAGCTTAGTGACCTGCTGATCAAATATAAAAAAAACCGGCCAAGATCATGTCGAACCATGCTCAGTGTAGAGTTCCGTAGTTACCCATCCGTCAAAATATACTTATTGCAAAAACTCAAAAACGGCTGAACAGATCAGGTTCGCTATAGTTTTCCATTAAAGTTTTTATTGCTAAGCTCTACTTTCACGATCTTTTTCATATTTTTTCGGACTCATGGTTCAAAAGTTAGAGGAGGACTCAGAAACATTATTTTTTCTTTCAGAGCAAATACTTCCGGAAATATTACGCTTATCAAAAAAGTGTTCTTAAAGACTCATATTAATTTTAAAAGACCTATCTAATGATACCCCACACTATAGGGTTGAAGCAAAAAAAAACGAAACCATGGGTCCAAAAAATATGAAAAAATCGTGAATGTAAAGCTTATTAAAGACTTTCAAGAAAAACTATATCTTTGTTAACTTAAACAGCCTGTAGCTCCTAAAGTATTGATCGTAGAGTAAAAATAAATATAACCTAATTTGTAGAAAATATTATGCAGAAACTTTGGTTCGAAGTAATTATAATGCTATTTGTACAGATATTCGAGATACGAGCAAAAATCTGAATAAAGGTACCTTCAACCCCCTCCTACACCCTCAGCTCAACCCCCACCCCCGAGGACTTTTAGTATGTTCATCTGGACACCACAAGGTATAACTATACCAATTTTCAAAACTACACGAATTATTTCCGCAGATTTGTTTAATTTTCTTGGGTTAATACCTACGTTATATCTCATCCAATGACACCAACGCATATCGTCGCGCGATAAGAGAAAGGAACTGCTCCAGTTGCATGGAGTGGCTAATTTGCGACGTTGTAAATAAGTTTCCGTAGTGTAGCGGTTATCACGTGTGCTTCACACGCACAAGGCCCCCGGTTCGATCCCGGGCGGAAACAGGGACTTTTTGTATTTTTTTTTTTTTCATTTATTCAGAAACCAAACAGTCATATAAACATATCAAAAATGCGATACAAAAGGTACCGCAGCAAAAGAGAAATACAACAAAAAAGACCTGGAGGTTCATAAATTATAAATTATGTTAACTAAAATAAATACAATTATAACTATAGTAGACCGAGGCGAATCGGATCACAGGGCGAATCGGGTCAGACAAAAAAATGTTTATATTGAAAATATTGCTTATGACTGGCATCGCAAGCTAACAGAAGACATGTACAGCGCTATTTTAGTGCACTCATATCAATGCAATATTTCAAATATCAACGGATTTTTCATCATGATCCAATTCACCCTGTTATCCGATTCTCCTCGGTCTACCCTATTGCATATCTATATCAGAATATTAGATTCAGAACTGCTATCTGTACTTAGGTACTAAAACAACTTACGTTTAACAATTATTTTTTCAATTTTTGTATTTTTTCTTTAAATAATTTTATTTTGTCATTATATTTTTAATTAAAAACTGCAAAGCAAAGGGCACTTGGGGTATAAAACCCGTACGTCACGTGCTGAAACGCCTTTTTTTTTGACGCAGGGGTAATAGTTCATTACTACAGAGGCTGGGAAAGGGCTAAAAGAAAACGCCATGTATATTATTGAATGTAACCGTCAGAAAATTCTGCAGTAGAACAATTTTCGGATCTCATTTATATAAAGCGCTTTTCCAGAAGGTTGCTTGTGACAGCTGCACTTGTTATAGAACAAGAACAAATTGTAGTGCAGTTGTAATTCTGTGCAATTCTTTACCATTGCATTACATGACATCTTAAAGATAATAAAGAGAAAAAGAAAATAAGAACAAATTAAATTATTTTCTATGAAAATATTTTAATTTGTGTTTTTTCAAGTAGACACACTACTATTTAAACTATAAACTATTTCAGTTTATATAAAAAGAAAATGTTTATTCTTTAATTTAAGCATTATATATAATATAATGCACTTATGAATATCGAAACACACTACGGGTTTAAAATTACACTAGTTACGACTCCTTTATACAAATTTCTATCTACATCAAAAATTTATAATATTCACATAATTACATAATCAATATGTATGTACATTGTAAGGGATAAATAAAGCTTAAAATAAATAAATAAATAATTACATAATGAGTGGTTCTTCTTGAAAATGTAAAAAAATGCATGAAAAAATACAGTTTGTTTTCATACCTAAAGGGGCCCACTGACTATCAGTCCGCCGGACGATATCGGCCTGTCAGTTAGAACAAGAATTTGACAGTTCCGAACAACTGACAGGCCAATATCGTCCGGCGGACTGATAGTCAGTTGGCCCCTTAAGGTTTGGTAAAGTTTTAAATAAACTATTGATTACGTAGAGAAAGATTGGCATAAAAAGCCGGATTTTAAAAGACCAGCTTTGCTTGCTTTAAAGATTTAAAAAAAGACACGATTCAAGCCTCATCGTATCCTTAAGGTCCTAAAAATTCTGCATAAGAAAAAAAAAGTGTGTGCGTGTAATCTTTACGCGCGATTGAAGTAAAACTTCTTTGACGATGACGTTTATCTCTATGTTGACACTTTGACGTGTGTCCTATTGTGCGTGTGTCACTACTGAGCGTTACTTCCGTCAGAAAAAAAATCAGTTACCCTCTAGTCGCGCCTAAAGAAGTTTTACTTCAAAAATACAAATAGATAACGATAAAGGATGGTCATTTTTGCCATATAAAATTTAAGTGCGCCCTATAAAAGGTGAACGCAACGCAATGTACTCTTTTACATGTGTGACTATGATAATTATAAATTATAGGCTAGTTCATGACAGTAGTGTTTATTCTGTGAAATCTGGGAGAATACTAAACAAAATCAGAATATAAAAAACCGGCCAAGTGGGATTCGGACTCGCGTTCCAAAGGTTCCGTACATTGAACAATTTAAACAATGTATTTTTTATGTGAAACGTCAGTGCAATGTCTAAAAAAGCCGTAGGGGTCGGATCAAAAACTAAGTAATTAAGTACAACTCACGCTTGACTGCAATTTCTAATAGGTTTTTCTGTAATTTATAGGTAAAGATCTATTTTGTGTATTTTTTTCAAAACTAGACCCAGTAGTTTCGGAGATATATGGGGGGGGGGGGAGGATGGTCATTTTTTGCCTATTTTCTTGACTAAATTTTTTAGTGGCCCCCATGTTTAAAATTCATTTGTTTACGTTACATGCCCGCGTCTTTGGGTCACAAACTTACATATGTGTACCAAATTTCAACTTAATTGGTCCAGTAGTTTCGGAGAAAATAGGCTGTGACAGACGGACAGACAGACAGACAGACGCACGAGTGATCCTATAAGGGTTCCCTAAAAAGGAACATAAAACTACAAAAAACAATACAATTCAAAAATATAGAAAAAGTTTTAAATTAAACATGTAAAAAGGTGCGTCGTCCACAATCATGTTACTTCTATCAGCTGAATGGAACGAGGCATGAGACTGCTGACATAATGTGCAGATAATGGTCGCGATGTGTTCACGAAGTTGCCTAAGTGAGTGGAAAGTTCGCAAACGCGCCGCGACTCATTACTTGCGGCAACTTCTCATTTCGCACCCGTGTTTATTCTGATTAAAGATGTAGGTTTTGAGAGAATTTCCTAAAATGTAAATTTCGTATTTAGATTTTAATGCCTGTCTAAGTTAAATAAGGCCCCGACTTTGATTTGACAAAGTGCCATTGTGAAAGTCATATTTTCATAATAATTTAAAATTTATAAGTAATGCCCCTTCGGCACTCGGTCATTGGGAGGTCGGTGCATAGTTAGTTTGGCCCGAATCTAGTAACTTATTATGCCCCTTCGGCACTCGGTCATTGGGAAGTCGGTGCATAGTTAGCTTGGCCCGACTCCAGTAATTTATCAGTCATTTTCTTTTTATTATTGATGTAACGGAAAAAACAGAATTATCTCTTTTCGTTCCTTATTATCTTTACTTCCTAAAAGTTATGATTATGATTGGTTGTATAGTAGACCTGACCATAGGGGTTCACGAGTTCTACCAGTAGTTGATAATAAATACATATGTTATTTAATGCTGGGCCCTCACTCGCGCCAATAATGAGGGCTACCGTTTTTGTGGTCATCCAGTTGGCGCCACTGTAGATGTAGGTCCAGAAAAACAGATCTCAAAATTCTTCTATGCTTATTTTTATAAAATCAATACGTTCTAATATGAAGGGTACACGAAAAGAACATGTCTAGTCACTTTAGTAACATTTTGAGTATTTAGTTAAAAAAAAATTTCGTAATTTCGATTTAATTTGGTGGATATATAGTAGTAGTAGTAAATCACTTTATTGTACAAAAAAAAATTGTTAACATGAAATTCATATAAATTTAGGCCTTTTTATAGTGCCTTATTCTGCACAATATAAACTCAAGTTCATCGTAAGTAAGTCCTGAAAAATCTTCCACTGAGTTACGACAAAGTATGGTACCTACTTTCGTCACGGAAAATTAAAATTGAATACCTACATTTTGTTCGGAACATGTTGTGGTACCGCTATGTCTCTCACCCAGAATGAGCTCTTAAAATCAAAGCAACCAAATGTTATCCAAATACATATAACAAAAAAATACAAGCAAAATGAATATCGTCCCAAAATTTAATGAAGTTTTAAGTTTGAATAGGCTTCTCAAAATTATAAACAGAAAATTCGAGTAAAAAATCTCACAACACGGTACAAACTGCTCTTTTGAAAACATCGAGGGGCCGAATGAATTGGCCGCTTTGCTAAGATCAAATTAATTTAGGCCCGGGCGTTATTAAAGAACAATGCTATTGTATTTCGTCGCTCGGAAAATCTGAAGAATTCGCTTTTTTCGGATTTTTTTTGTCCAAGGTCACATCTTCGCTAATTACTTTGACGTTTACTTATATTAAAGGTTTCTTAAAAATTGTGCGTTGAAAATAGCATATAAATAATTGGATAGAACTTGGTTTCCAGCATTGATCACATGTCGTTTATAAACGAGAGATGATTATAAATGATAAGTATGAGAGATAATTATTATGACGAAATATAATTTGCACCGATTCGACATAATTTATGATTTAAATTGAAGTAAAACTTCTTTGACGATGACGTTTATCGCTATGTTGGCACTTTGACGTGTGTCCTATTGTGCGTGTGTCACTACTGAGCGTTACTTCCGTCAGAAAAAATCTAAGTTAACCTCTAGTTGCGCCTAAAGAAGTTTTACTTCAATAAATGTTATTTGTTATTACAGTAACTAATGATTACTGCTCTTATTGTTGCTAGCACGAGGCGTAAAAAACAAAGACTCATTTTAGCAATAAGTTTAAAAAATATTTCAAATGGCTAAATAAATGGCTAAAGAATACTAACCTTAGTTGTAAGACTTCATACTGCTACTAACAAATGTAATTTATTGTAATTTATTATATAATTTAATATTAATTTTACATGTTATTCAATTGTATATGGACATGGTCCGAAATAAAGAATATTTATTTATTATTTATTTATTTATTTATTTAAACCCAAATAGCGGTTCGGACAGGGTTAAGAATACCGTTTTCGAGTAAAAACCGGCCACGTGCGAGTCGGACTCGCGCACGAAGGGTTCCGTACCATTACGCAAAAAACGGCAAAAAATATCACGTTTGTTGTATGGGAGCCCCGCTTAAATATTTATTTTATTCTGTTTTTAGTATTTGTTGTTATAGCGGCAACAGAAATATGTCATCGGAAAATTTCAACTGTCTAGCTATCACGGTTCATGAGATACAGCCTGGTGACAGACGGACAGACAGACAGACGGACGGACAGCGGAGTCTTAATAATAGGGTCTCGTTTTTACCCTTTGGGGGCCTTGTGTACGGAACCCTAAAAAACAACCCGTCCCACGCGAAAGAAAAACGTTTTAATAAGATGACGGGGCGGAATCCGGGCCCGTCAGGGTGACGTGTCGTCCATCACGTGCCTCTTCAGCGCGCTGGGTGCCTGGTACTTGCGGGGCGTGATGGTGATGTATCACTTAATTAGCTTTGGGAGCCTCCTTTGACTTCTGCGAGCCTGGTCAAGTGATATGGAGGTGTGAAAATAATTGATTTAGTAAATTTGGTAGGCGTCAGAAAGAAAAGGGAAGGAAAGCAACGCTCTTATCTTAAGTAACCACCCTTATTTCTTAGCGTTAAGGTTTACAGTGTGGAAGGTATTACGAAATTTGTCTTGTGTTGCACTGGTATGCCTACTCTTATATTTTGAGATACCTAAGAGTCCCGGGAAAGGACATAGGATAGGAGACGGAGTAGCAGGTAAGAGCTAGTGTATATAATAAAGTTTTCCTTAGTTCCAAGTTCCTTTTAAAAGGTCAAAATCTTGCATATTCTAACGATAGAGAGGCATATAACTTTTCTGGGATGTCACAAATTCTTCATTTAATGCCATTAAAAATACCCAGCACAAAGACAGTAAATCCACTGAAGCTATTAAGCTGGGTAAAGAACTTACGGTAAATAAAGACATAATAAAAGCAAGTAATAAAACTAGGAAAGTAATTATGTGAGAGTTAAGCCACGCGGGATAAGCCCGGCTGAGCTGCGGCCGAGACATTACCTACATATTTATTAAATGGAAAGTAACAGATGATAAAATAAATTTGGTTAGCAGTGCACTGCTGACTTCTTTTTTTTATGATGTTTGACCACGATCTCACCTGATAAGTGATGATGCGGTCTACGGTGGTCTTTACCGCACATGCCAAACATTTCCTAGAGTTTTCACCATGGTAGTTCTACCAAACTATTTAATTTTAATCAGTCACATCCTATTAGAATCTTTTTTAACTATAGCTGGGGAGGCGGCGATTCTAAATGTGTAGTTACTCGAGCGTCGTAGACCTATTGGAATCGCAAGATTAGATGATATGAAGAAAAAAAGAGGTTTGAAGTTGTTCAACTAAATGTGAATTTATCATCTTCCGTATTTTGTATCAATTTACGGCTTGAATTAAACAAGATTTAGAAAATTATTATTTCGTAGGCAATAAATGTTTTTTTTTTTTTTTAATTATTGTTTAAAAATTTCTTATTCCATTAATCGTTCTTTACATCAAATTGCAATTGAAATTTTACAGGCGCATAAACTTTGTAGGTTTTGTAAAGTTGAAATCAAACGGCGGTGTGCCAAACCAACTACTCTTAAGGTAAACAGAATAGATGTCAATGCATATCATATAATCGAGGGATAGGCGGTCAAACCCGATAAGTCGAGATATTTTGTCACTTAAATAAGAAGAACGCACGTCACATATAGTTCTAATTTCAAAAACCTATTTGCGCGACTTATCGGGTTTGACCGCCCATCCCTTATATCTACGGTGACTAAAAAATAAGTCTATTCCCGTTGCCAGGGAGGTTTTGGGATTATACTGAGCAACGTTTCTTATGAGACCAACTCCGAAATCGCGAAAACAAAATTTGGCTTTCATACATTTTGGCTGGTCCATTTTCCAGGGTAAATTTTTTATTTGCGATTTGTTGGTTGATCCCACAGTAAAAGTTGCTCAGTATAATCCGAAAACCTCCCTAGCAACGGGAATGCACTTATTTTTTCACCCTATATATGAGCTTGAAATTTATTATATCCTTGTATACAAGGATTATTGTTTTTAACTGTGTTTTCCAGTAAAAAATATGTTTATGTACTTCCCCTCTTGGACAACCTCAGTCGTCGTCAGTCTAGACTATACCCAAAGTATTTCTAATTCTACCTTTTATTTACAAAAAGGTATTACTTAAAGCTTCTATAAAGTAAAACTAGGCCATGCACGAACACGAGATTATTGAGATCAAGAATCCGAGAAACAACTTCAAAACAGATCCAGCATTAAAAGCTTATACTTTGTTTGTATGGCCAAACTCGTTCGCAGAATCCTTATCGGAACGAAACAAGGTCGCTTCGCTTCTACGCGAGGTAATTTATATTTATTCATGCATTCAGTAGTACGAATTGAATGATGCGGTTTCCTGAATTAAATCACTAAATATTCAATCACTCACTTTGACCGTCCGGAAAATTTCGTTTAAATATTAATGGAAGCCTAAAACACTGAAATACTCCAAAGCATTGTTTAACTGGTTTTCAAACTACTGCATTTCATACTTTTATACATATAAATAAATAAACCATCATATCCGTGCAGTACTCATCCCACATTCATTATTTTTTAATTAATCACGTGTCATATTCATACTAGCTACCAGGTTGTAAGAAAATCCAAGGAGTTATTACGTTCCCAAAGGGTGTATGGTTAAAGTAGGTGGGTGGGACTATACGCCGCATGGCTACCATTGGTTGGCCATTTTAAAACTCGAACTAAAAAAATACAACCGCAGTCATCAGGTAGAATTCCACGAATTTAATATCTCAAGCCAAGCGGTTGTACGTTCGACGTGTTCCGTCTGTCGCACTTGTAAATTCATACGTAAGTGTGACAGGAAGGCAACACGTCGAACGTGGTTCGCGGTAGGCCCTCAGATGTATTGGAGCGGCCGAGATGCTCAGAAATATCTGAACATGCACTCTAGTGCCTTTACAATAGAGGCGTGTTATGTTTACGAGCACCTTGGTCGCTTCGATATATCTGATAGCGACTGAAAAAAGTTGTGCGATGTTTTTTTTGTAGATACTTGCTAAGCTGTCTTGGGACTAAAACTATGTAGTTACATTACATTCTAACAATAAAAATAAAACGAATCATTCATGGAGCCTAGCCTTCAACATTAACCGCCTCAGTTAAACTGCATACCTACATTACCTACAATTGATCAAATTTGTTCCGCTCTGGGTTAAGGTTTAGTAAGAAACGTGTTAATGTCTTAAATGCGTGGCTTAACAATACCATTAAACTCGTTTAAGAAGCGTTTGTTTGAAATTTTCCGAATTCCAAGTTGAATCGTGAGATTTCGCTGAACTTTGTTATTTTCCACGTGATTGTTCCGCTAACAGTAGAAGAATGTAACGCAAATACAACCGCTCTCGTTAGGCGAGAATGAACGCTTTGTTTCATGCTCCTGCTTGCTTCTGGTGCCCTGGTGCTTCATTTCAGAAGCGGGTTTGTTATTAAATAAAATATGAAAAGGGTTTGTTTTTCTGGCGCCTTTTTTATGGACAAAAAACTGTTCAAATGTGCACTATATTTTTAAAAGCATTAAGCTCTTTGTGCGCTCTGTTGCCCTCGTGTGCCTGGGAATTAAAATAACCATGTGTGACTTTGAAATATGGTGTAGGACAAAAAAAGGATCGAAACGGCTTATAAGGCCTCCCGCTTGGCTCTGCTGTCCTGGTCTTCTTGGGAATAAATTTAGACTTGTGTGACTTTTTAGCCAACTTCAAGAATTTACATTTTATGCACTGAATGAGAGGCGAATTTTGAGGTAACTAAGGAAAGTCGAAAAGAAATCTAGTTACATGTAATAGTTGCATTATTAATAAAGTAAATGAGTTGATCGAGCGATTCCTGCAGAGGCATATATGTGTTTCTCCAATATGCTCGGAAATGAAATAAAATGAAAAAATGAAATGAAAAATTTCCATGTCACGTAGATTTGCGTTATTATAGCCATGAACCAATGGTTGATTGTTAAGAAAACAATTGAACGTCAAGCATTTTATTAATAACGATCAAAATATCTCGGTACGGATAATGATGGTCGTTGTTGTTCAATCGCCTGGAGCTAACGTAATATTTGAAACAAAAAACATGTATAAATCATCGCTAATCTTCTTCTTTGTAGCGCTTCTCCTAGCTAATTGCCACGGTTTATGTGAGCCTGTGGTCGGCTTGATAACTAGAAATCATGTCTAATTCTATGTTTTAATTTCAGGCGGAGATTTGGTCTGTGTTCATCGCGATCCTGCGCAAGAGCGTCCGCAACCTCCAAGCCTGCACAGACGTGGGATTAATCAACCATGTGTTGCAGCGTCTGCCGCGCGCCGAGACAGTTGTTGCAGGTATGTGCATGGCCTTATATCTTCTATGCAATTATCTGCATACAGCTAAACTAAACTAAGCTAAACTAACGGGACTTAATCGCGTAAAACACGTTTATTTATGGCCTGACGTTTCGAATGTGACGTTACGTTCGTGGTCACACGCAGACTGGCGAGGGATTGTATCAACATTTCCTTGCTGCGCGAGTTGTTTCGAACTACCTGCACTTGATCTTGATTATTAACTTGTACGCTAGGGTTGTCACTTTGCCTACACACAATACTCACGACATCCGATGGTATGTGATGGGATGTTTTTCCCCCTTTTTTTGCTAATCACCGGATTCCACGAAGACGAAATCACAGATTAATAAATAGTTACTACGTAACAGATACATCATTCCCATACAAAAGCGAAAATACCTACGCCTACAAAATCTTAATAATAATACCTGCTTCTCAGGACGAGGAGAAATGTACCATAAGTACGCGCACAAAGAGTCGAGACTGTATTGCCCGCCGTGCGAGTCACGTGCCAACGCGTCATCGTAAGAATGCGCTAGGGTTGTACCTATGATGATTATTGTAATAAAACGAATGTCAACCATATTTTTTATTAGTCAATCAAATATTTAAAAACAACACTTATAATACCTGACTCAAAAAACGCCTTCATTTACGATTTACCTACTTATGTTCAAAAAAATAAATGGTGACAAAATTCATAAAGGTAGATTTAAAATTAGTATTTTAATCTTTCTTCGTCTCTCGGCAATGAAAGAAACGACAAATTTTCGTTTGTCTTTTAACTACTGCACAATAATTACGTGGTTTCGGCATTTCGAAGCGTACGCGCGGGAAACGTGCGGTGCGAGGGCTCAGGCGAGCGTTCGGCGGCCCTCTGTCGGTTGTATCGTCGACGATACGCCGAGCGGTAGGCATATAGCGCGTGGCCTTAAGCGAGTGACGGAGGCCTGACGAAATCCCCTGCCCCACATTTTGATTGAAATTTCGATGTTTTCTGATTTCAAATTGTTTCATTGCTTTCTTCTATGCAGGTTAAAAACCGGCAGATTATTATACTCGTAAATATGTATTTCAATTGTCAGTAACCCAAAATGTGGTATAATATTTGTTTGGATTTTGCATATCTAAATAAAATTAAGTTAGAAACTTGTCTATCAACATGTGTTTTTGCGTGAAACGGTACTAAGTTTTACTCGTATGATTGACGAAATATAATTTGCACCGATATATCGAATTATTTGTTATGTCGAATCGGTGCAAATAATATTTTGTAAACTATACAATAGTTTTGTCTAGTCTAGTTCACAATGTTGCAAATTATTATAATTTATAAATATTTACGCATAGGAGAAAAATATGCTCAATTGATAAAATAATAAGTTACCTACTAACTGCCTTGATCTTCAGGTATTAAACGAATTTAATTAACAAAAATGTATTTTTACGCTGAACTGCGTTAATTAGGTAAGTATTATTAAATCTTAAACCAATTTGAAGAAGAGTTTACATTATTTGCTTCATTTGTGCCGAGGATTGTCCGCTGGAGCAAATTAAGCAGTCCCAGCGAATTGCAGGGTACAGGGTTGCTTAATAACATAAACTGAGCAGTCTGCGACATTCATTTGTTTGGGGAAAATTATAATTCTTTTCCAAGAGAATTTTGACAGCGCAGCGTTAGCAAGAAAACGGACTTTTAAGAAGATCTTTTTATTTGTTTATTAGGTTTACCAACAGAAGATACAATTTACATACTAGTATTAACTTACAAAAAGGGCACATTTTTTATTGATCCCCCACTTACAGGCAATCACAGCATGCATTATTATATTAATTTAAACATTACGTCAACAGTAACACCTAGAATAAGACTTAGTATCTATACATTACAATAATTTAGAATAACTATATAATACTAATTAACAAGACACCTAATAGTTAATATTAACAATAACTAAGGTAAGTTAGCCGAGCTAGCTGAGGTTGTCAACAGACAATAATTTGTTTTTTCACATCACCTATTCGAAAAAGGGCTTTTTCTTCCCCGCTAGGAGGGATCAAAGTGGCACTTTTCTTCCCTGCTAAGAGGGATCAAAGTGGCATTTTTCTGTTCAAGGACATCATTTTTTTTTCTTCTTTGCATACTTTTTTTTGGTTCAATAATATTTTGGAACATAATAATTTCCTCATAGGTGATGTGAAAAGCAGTATGTGTCACATGGTAGCAAAATTATTTTCACCTTGGGCGTTAACACTTAAATCCCTCACTACTCTCAGGATTTTATTTTAGAATCCCTCGCTACGCTCAGGATTCAATTATAGAATCCTTCGCTTCGTTCAGGATCCAATGTACGCCCTCGCTGTAAATATGTCATTTTGCTCCCTTGTGACACAATCCACTATTAAATAAGACTTCACTATCGTGAAACACATCCCAAGAAGGAACATTATTAGCATGCTTGTTGTATAGGCGAGCCAGGCGAGGCAAAGGGGTATGAGCTAATAGGTTAGTTCTAAAAATAATATGGAGAAATTATAATGACTATGTTACAGACGCGGATTAGGTTTGGAAGAAGGGTCATTGCGCTGGTTTCCGTCCACTTGACGGAGTAGCGAATAAATAATATATCTCATTTATAATTCGCAATTTGCGAAATATCATATTTATATAGATATAGATACATGTATTGTTTAGACATTAAGGATTGCAATAAGTCCAAACTGAAAATCAGCGCTGTGCAGTCATTCTTAATGAAATGGCTGGCGCAGTATATGCTGAGTCCGTTTCTTTTGTCGCGCATGCCAATTTTTAATGTTATTTGTTAATATATTGCTGTAATTTATCTTGTTGTGTGGCAATAAATGTTTTCTTATTCTAAATTTGTGCGGCAAGGTAGGTTTATATTCAATTTTTTTTGAGACCATCTTTATTCATATTTTTAAATACACACGTAGGTAATCAAGCATTATTCAGTTCTTTATAACATTCAAATCTATTAAAGGATTAAGATTCAATCTGTTTTTTTTTTTAATTGTATTTGCATGCATTTTTATGTGTTTGACGCAAATAAATAAATGAAATTATTCAATATTCCATTTATAAATTGTTGGATAGGTCCAAAAAATCTGTTTCCGACTCCCTTTCAAAGTTTCAAAGAAACTACTTAGACTAGCCTTTGCTATGAAAAGTCTTATTAGAAATAGGCAAGGTCTCCATCATACTCCTAATTTCCTGGTATTCATGTGAAATGTTTAACCCTTTTTAAGCATCCATGTTTATCAGATAGATTCTATCTTATCTACATAAGGTTTGGCCACTGGTGAAACTTAGCTGTTGTTATTTAAGTTTACGTCGGTGCCTTTTTTCGTATCAATGTAAAAAATGTGGTTCCCATTTACTACGCCACGCCTTTTTTTCTTGGATCCCCTTACGTGTTTCCGTCCCAAAATAACTTTCACTTTCTGTCAGTGGCATTGTTGTAAGCTTCTAATAATTGTCATTGTTGTTTTTTTTCTAGCTGAAATATGGCCTTATCTGCTTGTACTCCAACAAGCATATGTTTTACTTGGTTCACCTCCATTATTCTTCTGATTCTCTGGTCATCATGAGAAATATATCTACCTAATTCGGCGTCCTCTTCTCAAAATATTCAATTTTCGTGTTGTATTTGCTTGTGTTGTTGGTGTGATGTATCTGTTATCTGTTTGTACAGTTATTTATTTTAATTTGGATTGTAATGCTATTTTTATTTCAATTTCCTTTTAACCACGCCCACTGTTTGTTAGATATATATAGGTAGGTTCTCGACTAACAAAAATCCTTTTTAGCTTAAACTTATGTTGCATTAGCTAGCTTAAGCTGTAGCTAGTTAGCTCAAGCTTACAAAATCATAATGTTCGTCAGTAATGCACATGTTTTCAAATTATGTTAATTATTTACTCGTATATCAACGGCATCAACTGTGAGACATGTCGGATGGAAGCATTTGGGAGCACCCTTCCAGGAAACACCTCTATCATCATTCTGATTCTCTGGTTGTCCTGTGCATAGTTTAACCCTTTTTGGGCCCCCATTATTTTCTCCCGCTTTAATTATGATATCACTTTTGGCTAACCTAACCATTATAGGTTCTTTTCATTTTGCGTAATATATTTTTGTTTTCTAGCCGTAAACGTATATATGTCGCAGTCAAATTGTAAGAATCCGCCGTTTGTAAAATGCCGAAGGCAAATTATAAAAAGTCCGGGCAATTTGTAAAATACCTTGTGAAATTAACAGCGCCGTTTGTAATTTGCCGCGGGATTTTGGTCGAATTAGTTCTTTAATTTACCACGCGTAGCGCTGCACTTTAAAACTATGAAAAACGCTGGGATGTCCATTAAATCTGCAGTTCGGACTTATTAGGGGCGTAGGGGGCGAGCGAGGGAGGCTTTTGGATCTCGGTAGCTCCGGAGCTGTGGAAGCCCTTCCGCCCTCGCGTGACTCCGCGCCTCTGATTTCGCAATTGCTCTCTAGGGGTAGGATAGACAAGACCCTCGTGGATAATGGGGTGCTCTGATTCGGTTTTGGGTGACCTTGAAATTTTGGTGGCCGTGAGGATGGTGGTGTGGTCAAAAAGTAAATAAAAATTTATAAAACAGCAAACCATGGTTACCTTCAGACAACCATCATGTTAACGTTGACACTATTGAGCGCCCTAACAGTTTGCCTCCGGCAATTTGCAAACGTGAAAACGTTTGTAAATTGACGACGCCGTTTGTAAACGGCGGATCCTTACAATTTGCCTGCGACATATATGTATACAGTGTGTAAATCAGTTACTATTAAAAACTCGTATGTCGTAACTTTTGTGTTGTTGTATACAGTCGCCATCAGATATATCGGAGCGGCCAAGGTGTTCACAATATCTGAACACGCACTGTAACGCTCTGACAATAGAGGCGTGTTCAGATATTTGTGAGCGGCTTAGCCGCTCAGATATATCTGATGACGACTGTACTCACATTGTCATGTTATTTTTCAGCCAATCAACTTTTAAATCGTCAAATTATATAAATATCACGATAATCTTATCATTATCAGAGTAGAGAGTAGAGATATTTTATTGATTCAATTAATTATTTAAAAATATTAAATTATTGTTATTTAGATTTAATTTTAACATGTACCGTTTGTGCCCAAATAAACATTAAAACAAAACATTAGATGTCAAACTTAATAATAAGAATTTCATAATGAGATCGTATTTTGTGTCCTACTCATTCTCTAACCAAGTAGCCATTACTACGGACTTTTTATGCTACCCATTTAGTTAGGCACCTCCGCCGTGTCTTGGGGTTCCATGCCCTGACCTTACTACCTGCTTCCAGCAAAAAACGGATTTTGCTGGAGTCGATCCTTTTATAACCCTACAATCTTATGTTTCCTTAATATGTTCAAGGAGCCCTAACAAGTCAAAACGTCTTGTAAATAGTATTACGTTATTATTATCTCAATAATGATCTGAAAAACGTCGAACAAAAAACCTTTAGATATACTGATAATAATGTGAATTGTTATTATCTAAATTAAAGTATCTTCTTTAGCAAAACGCGCATATAATACATATCATTTAAATTTCATACTCTTATTGTACTTACCTACACAACTTGTTTTGTAAACTTTTAATCATCTATGACTGAGATACCAATTTAATATTTCGTAAGACGGCCGCCATTTTTAGAACACCATTGGGCATTATTTTTTCTTCGTCATTATTATGTCGATAACATTTTGTATGGTGCCCATTCATAAAGCCACGCCCGCTATACCTTGGGAGCAGTTTTCAGCTACCTGCTTCTATTCCAACCTATCCGTTTGCTTAAATTGCTTTTCGCGTCGAGCTCTTAAAGTTTATGCTGCCTTAGTAAATCCAAGGAAGTCTAAGAAGTCATGACGTCTTCAGAAGTCAATCCCGTCTTTATTTTCTTTTAAATCTGAATTATTACTGAAGTTTGGTATCCTGCAATTTCTGTTGCTTTAGTAATAAGCTTAAAGTACGATTCCCATCGAACGGGCGGAGTCGGCGCGCATAACGGCCGCAAGCTTGTCGGCTCTTCGCGGACGCGACCAGCTCCGGACGGACTCCATCGCTTCTGCTAATTCTGCTATTTCATAATGTATAGGCACATTGAAAATGCACTCCGGCGCGGCCCGACTCCAGCCGGTCGGTGGGTCTCGTACAGTATCCATCAGATATATCGGAGCGGCCAAGGTGTTCACAATATCTGAACACGCACTCTAGCGCCTTGACAATAGAGGCGTGTTCATCAGATTTTTGTGAGCGCCTTGGCCGCTCCGATATATCTGATGGCGACTGTACCTATACATAAGAAAATTCAACACCAATACCTACTTCTGTAAATTCAATAGTAGATTACCTTACAACTTACAACCAGCATGCGATTCGTTTTAAGGGTTCCGTACCCAAGGGGTAAGAGTAAAAACGGAACCCTATTACTAAGACTCCGCTGTCCGTCCGTCTGTCTGTCTGTCTGTCTGTCACTAGGCTGTATCTCAGGAACCGTTGAAATTTTCACATATGATGCATTTCCGCTATAACAACAAATAAACAGAATAAAATAAATATTTAAGTGGGGCTCCCATATAACAAACGTGATTTTATTGCCGTTTTGTGGTCTGTCACGGTCTGGTTTCTCGGCAGAAGTTTCCTTATCTTTATTACTTTCGTTCTTCAAAGTGTTATTTTCCAGTAAAATCCGATAAAGCCTTAAAAGTTTGATGCCTTACCTACACCAAAGCCTGGTAAGAGTTTAACTTTTATATAAAGTTTTTACACCCTAGCAGAAATTCAGATTAAGTGTGTCAGTATTTTCGTTTTTACTGAGAAAAAATATTGATACCTACTGTATTTATACTGCTGTATAGTGAACGTGTGAAATTTAAGAAATCCATGCATTAATCGTTTTTTTTTATGCCGTAAATTTTAAAATCAAGGCCAAGTATTAAGGTCAGCTCCACCCAATTTATGCATATATAATAATGTCTGGATTTCTGGAATCCTTACTTAAAAGTCCCAAATATATGTTTACTAATATGTCAATTACTGGTAACTTTAATATAATGTAATAAAAACAAGGTCGTCAACCTTTTTTTCATATCAGCCATGTACCTATATCTACCTATCTACATTGCCATTTTCAACCAATTTTTTTTAGTTGAAAACGTCACATTTAATGTATCTTGTCCCACCGTTAAAAAATCTCATGAGAACTGCTACCGCCTTTAATTTCTGAGGCCTTAGTTTGTGTGAGAATTAGTAAGAAACCAAGTCACTATTTTTTCCCACGGAGCTATCCATACAGTTTGACTCTTGGCGTTCATAAAAAAAACCCTTGTGCTGTGTGAGCATTTCGTGGTGTAGTAATTTTATTTCTCTAGATTTATGTTACTCTAGTAAGCATGAGAAAATAGTTAGTCACAAAATAGGCGCAAGTCGTAGTAGTAGTCGTCATAAAACAAAAAACATCTTCAAAGAGCGTATTTCGAGTCGGGTTTTATACATAAATATAATGCGGTGTAGGTCATAAGCATAGCTCATAATCAAAAATCTTACCGTTTTTCAATCATACGCGATTCAAAAAGTTGTGAGAATTATCAAGACATCATGTCTGAAAACCAAGTCACTTCGTTTTTTCCCACCGGAGATCTTATTAAAAAACCATGGATTGAAATTCCTGACACACAAAATTACCTTACGACCTAACTTTTTCCCACAGAAGATTGATTGAAATGTGTTAGTTGCCTGCGCGCTATTTCTTTACGGCTACCACCAGTTTCACACTGGCATATTTTCTATGCATCTCGCTTGTACTCGCATATTAGTGTGAGCAAGATAAATAATAAAAATAAAAGAGATGTAAGAATATAAAGTAAATTACGCAGACGTGAGCGAATATGCCAGTTTGACACCGCTAAGGCAGTCGTGGTAAGCATCCTAGCTTAAAGAACTCGCTACAATCCAAAACTTACTTGGAACCCCACTTAAGAAATCTCGTGGGAACTAATGTCTCCCTTAATTTCTGTGGCCTTAGTATTCCTGAGAATTACCAAGAAAGCCTGATGCTTAACTTTTCCCACGGGGGATCTTATATAAAAACCCTTGAATAGGCACACCGTACTTACGTTAAGGGATTTTTAAGGGTGATATTATTTCTCTTGATTTATGTTGCTCTAGTAAACATGATAAGGAAATCGCATTTTTGACAAATTGTGTGGTATTGAGATGACGTTAAGAAATCTTGTGGGAACTAATATCTCCCTCCATTTCTGTGGCCTTAGTATTCCTGAGAATTATCAAGAAATCAGGAAGCAAGTAAATAAAATGTGTTAAAATTAAATCATCAGTTGCAACTATTATATAAATATGTATTGTAAAAAGGTTATAAACTACATTACATTTAAAAGGAGGCGTAAATCGTTAAGAAACCGCCCGTTCTTTTGTATATCTTACCCTACGTATAACTGGAACCCCAATAAGAAATATCGTGAGAACTAATGTCTCCCTTGATTTCTGTGGTCCTAGTATTCCTAAAAATTAGTCCAAAAACCAAGGTACTTAATTTTTTCCCAAGGAGAATCTTATTTAAATAAAATTCCCTTACGTAATGGGATGTTGTGGGATGATATTTATCTGTAGATTTATATTGCTCTAGTAAACATGAGAAATTAGGAAATCGCGGGGCACATGTGACCGATTTTAGAATGCAAAATTAAGAGCGCAGCATTCAACGGGTTGCTCAATAACTTATGGTTTATGGTATTGAATAAATATTGTGTAGATAGATCTTCTGGTTTAAAATACATGATATTTAAAAGAAGTCGTAAATCGTTAAGAACGCCCCGTTTTTTTTTACTCAATCATATCGTATCCAAAAATCTTGAGTACCTGGAACCCCATTTAAGAAATCTCGTGGGAACTAATGTCTTCTTTGATTTATGTGGCCCTAGTATTCCTGAGAATAACCAAGAAATCAAAGTCTGAAAACCAAGTCAGTTTATTTATTCCCACGGAAATGTTATCTAAATAAAATTCCCTTACGTAATGAGATGTTGTGGGGTGATATTATGCATTTCTGTACATTTATGTTTCTCTAGTAAACATGAGAAATTAGGAAATCGCAGGGCACATGTGACCGACTTTAGTATGCAAAATTCAGTGCGCGGCATTTAACTGGTAGCATGGTATTTAAATATAAATATTGTGTAAATAGACCGTGAGATCTCCTGTATAATGTGTTTTAAAATACATACATGATATTTAAAAGAAGTCGTAAAGCGTTAAAAACGCCCCGTTTTTTTCTCTCAATCATATTGTATCCAAACATCTGAGTACCTGGAACCCCATTTAAAAATTTGAAATCTCGTGGGAACTAATGTCTTCCTTGATTTCTGTGGCCTTAGTATTCCTGAGAATAACCAAGAAATCAAAAGTAAGTTTTTAATCACCGAGTTTTTTCCCACGGATGGTCATATAAAAAATAAATTTGTAATAAATGTAGGTATGGCTTCGAGCAACACTGAACGTGTCGGAAACCAGTGTTGCTCGAAGGGGTATATGGTATATGGTATTGAAATGTTATCTTACTACTTACCTGCAAAGCACATGTCTGACACAAAGTAAATAATCTTGTTTAACAGTATTAAAATATAGTGTAAAAAAAGGTCTAGTTTACAAAAGATATTATATTTAAAGGATATCGTAGATTGTTAAGGACGCCTCTTTTTTGTCAAACATATTTAAGTCTCAATACCTGGAACCTCACTTAAGAAATCTCGTGGGAGCTAATGTCTCCCTTAATTTCCCTTAGTATTCCTGAGAATTACCAAAAATTCAAAAATATGAAAACCAACCATTGATTCAAGGCACATAAAAAAACTTCCTTACGTTGTGGGATTTTTCAGAAAGAATTATTATTAATTTTCTCTAGATCATCCTCTAGTTGCCCAGACATCAAAACTTGCCAAGACGAATGCAATTTTGATCTAACAAAGGAAAGATTCAAATTATAATGGAATGGGAGACCTTTTTATAGATATAGGCCTCTCAGTTTTTTTTTGTCAAACATACCATAAATCTGAGTACCTGTAACCCCACTTAAGGTACCTCGTGGGAACTATAGGTAATGTCTCTTTTGATTTATGCGGCCTTAGTATTCTTGAGAATAACCAAGAAATCAAAAGTCTTAAAACCGTCACTTAATTTTATCCCACGGAGAATCTTATTTAAATAAAATTTCCTTACGTTATGGGATTTTTTGGGGTAATATTATTTATTTCTTTTGATTTATGTTGCTCTAGTAAGCATGAGAAATTACGAAATCATATTTTTGACAAATAACCATTTGCTCAATAACTTTGTAACATGTAATTTAACCCTCCTTAAGAAATCTTGTGGGAAGTTATGTATATCTCCCATGATTTCTGTGGCCTTAGTATTCCTGAGAATTAAGAAATCAAGTCATCATCAAGCCAGCCAGCCAACCAAATTGAAAGGGCCATATGTACAATTGTTACATACATACACGTGCATTGCGAATTTCCTACTTTTCGCACTTGTGTCGTAAAATCGTAATGTAATCGTAATTTGCAAGATCTTCAAACACAATGTATCGCCAGTTGCGTCTGTTTATGGTCTGCATGTATGTAATATATATAAATAATAAATAAATAAATAAATATTATAGGACATTCTTACACAGATTGACTAAGACCCACGGTAAGCCCAAGGAGGCTTGTGTTATGGGTACTCAGAGGATATATATAATATATATATACTTAAATATATAAAAAACACCCATGACTCAGGAACAAATATCTGTGCTCATCACACAAATAATTGCCCTTACCGGGATTCGAACCCAGGACCATCTGCTTCACAGGCAGGGTCACTACCCACTAGGCCAGACCGGTCGTCAATATTAATATGTATTATAAAAGGGGCGTATCACACACCCCGTTTTTTTCAAACATTGCATTCAATTCAATAGACCTGGAACCCCTATTAATAAACACGAGAACGGCTATCTCGTTCTATTTCTGTAAACTTAGTATTTATGTCTGAGATATACCAAAGAGGATATTATATCTATCTTTGGAATTTGGATATACTAAAAAATCAAAAGCATCATAGGTACCGTTGAGCCTTATGGGTTATGGGAACTGTAATATATACCATAATACATTGCCTACAATCATTTCTGCGTTGTCCTAAGGTTGACTGGTAAAGAATGCCTCGTGGCATTAAGTTCGCCTATTGTACATTAAGTTTTTCTTTTGTGCAATAAAGTCGAAATGAATAAATAAAAAAAAGTAACACAATAAGAAACACCTTTAATCGAATGGGTTTCATCAGACCGCGAACAATGAATTTCATTTTAAACGATGAAAAACACACGATACGAATGAACAACTGGAAACAAGCACGTTTTAAATGTGTCCTTCCATGCAAGAAAATACTAACGCAGTGTTCATGCCCAGTCGAATGGCAACATTAACATTCTAAGGAGAAAATATGAAATTCTCTTTCGCTTAATGCTATTTTCTTGTGAAGTAAATGGGTATGATGCGCGTCTGGCCACGTACGTAATATTAGTAATAAGTTTTATGCCTTTCTCCATATATTGTATTATAGTTTACTGGGAGCACTAGGATTCTTCATAAGCCTTCACTACTTTCTTTGTTTACATTGCTAAACTAATTTATGTATTAACTAGTTTATTTATGTTATATTTAAACTTAAATGGTATTAGCCGATCGAAGTAAGCAATTTATTCCTTCCGGAAAGGGAAATGCGTACAAAAAACTGTTTTAAATTTAAAAACACAAAAGGCCCCAGAAGAGAACCTTGAGCTATTTGATTTAGGAATAGAATACGAAATGGAAGAAATCCGAGGTATTTTATATTCTTGTAAGGTCGTTTAGGGTATTGCTTGAATAATTTTGTTTACGCTTACTTATTAGGATAACGTTATAAATAAGTTTATTTATTTAATTCCACTTAACCCCCATATAATTGGTTTGGACTCGTCAAAATGAATGAATGAAGGCTTACCTAGTACATACATAGCCATTGAAGAGTTTCACTTTCCGCCTTCTGGCTCCATCATCAGATCAGTTGAATCGCATCAAATTCTTGAAATTCTTGTATTGTCATCTATTTTGTATAATAAGCTCTACTAAGGCGGCTATTAGAAGTAGGTTAAAATCAACAATTTTGTTACATTATTATTTAGAACTGAAGATTGTGTTCAAAATTTCAAATATTCATCATGAGACTCATTTCTCTATGATTTATTTAATTATTGTTTTCTAAGCCGCTCTCTGGTCTTTTGTTACGAGTGCAAATATATTTCCCGTTCACTAGGAACACATAAAGCGAGGACATCCCCCTGTTACTTACGTTCTGCGAGGGCCTATTGTGTTCTTATGCTCGCCTGGTACCTCACTCCCTTGATTTCGCTGCCTTTTATTGTTGCCTTTGCAGCACGGAAACGGGGTCACTGTGCTCCCGGGGCGAAATGAACAAGTGTGCAGGTAGTACACCTGCAGATGTTTTTGTTTTCGTGTTTCTGTTCTTCAGTTATACAATTTTCCTGCGAATTCACAATGGATGAAAATGTGAATTCGCCTCTCTATAAGCGTCGCTATTACTTTTGCGTCGCACCTTTTTAGCAAAAATATCTCTCTTTTGAGGTTGTGCATTAACAGTTTATGTGACTGCTACATAATAAACGGCAGTAAACAACCTGTGTAATGAAATAAACTGTGTGGATAAAGAGGTTTTTTTTTTCTTTGTAATTGTAGTTTTTTTAGAACTGTCAGTTTACATGTCAAACCTCGTTACTTTAACATCAAACGAGAATAGGGTCAATTGTGACAAAATGGAAGAAGACGACGTGACGCCACTCAAAGGACCAATCTAATCACATTTGGCTTTGTGGGACCCAAATGTAGTGACCCTTTATCTTATAACACGACACAATAACAATCCTGAGAGCTCTCAGGATTATGAGAGGTCGAAGGAAATTACTATAACGGATAAAAATTACGGTAGGAGTGTGATTTCTGACTTGAAAAGTCGATTTTAACTATTTTAAGTAATCGGTTATTTAGCTTTAAAAAATCTATTACTAATCTATAGATTTGTGTAATAGAAATAATCGATTTTACCGTTAAAAATAATCGTGTTTGCTTTAAAAATCGTATTTTTTACAAATACTTACACTTATATAAATATCTTTATGGTCCGTATCCAAAGGGTAAAAACGGGATCCTATTATTAAGACTCCACTGTCCGTCCGTCCGTCTGTCTGTCACCAGGCTGTATCCCATGAACCGTGATAGCTAGACAGTTGAAATTTTCACAGATGATGTGTTTCTGTCGCCGCTATAACAACAAATACTAAAAAGTACGGAACCCTCGGTGCGCGAGTCCGACTCGCACTTGGCCGTTGTTAGCGCCTATTTGCGCTGTTTAAATAATACAAGGTATCACTTGAGATTACCATTTTAATGGGTTTTATTACAATGTACAATAACTATATGTATAGGTTCTATGTCTAGGACACGCGAGTTTATCGTGGTGGTTAGATTGCAAGAGAGGGATGCGCTCGCAGCGATGCCCGAAGATGCGTCGTATGTGTGAAACTCTGGCGCTAGCATCGCGCTTTCTGGTTGGACGCCGATCCCGCCGTCTATGTTGGCATCTTGGGGCTGCAGGGCTACGTTTCCACACATCATTGGTTGGCGAAGCTAGCGGTGTTGCCACAGCGCTAACAGCCGTTTTTTTTTAAATGCTTTAGATTTGATAAAGAGCTCCTAAATGAAATCAGCAATTTCCCGGCCGGTAACAATGGTAGTTTAATCGGATAACATTCCTGGAGGAGCAAACGTTTTTCTCGCGATAATCGCCTTAGCTGGGCTCTAAATAAACATTGTTGAGATTTTTTGAAGAACGCGTTCTATTTGTTTTCATTTCTCATGCTCTAAGGGTCATTGTTGTTCTAAAAGGTGTGCAGAAAATGATACGTGTCTGCACTGGAGCATTTTACGTTCGTAGTACGATTTTTAATTTTTTTTACAATAAGCAATTGAAATTTAAAAATTAAATGGATTTAATATTGTCTTCGGTTACCGCGATAGTTACTCATGAAATAAAACTATGAAAACGGATTTTATCGCGTATATTGAATTTATAATACATCCCGACGTTTCGAACTCTTTACAGCGTTCGTGGTCAACGGGTGACTCACCCGTTGACCACGAACGCTGTAAAGAGTTTTATTTCTTAAATGGATTTGTTATACAATTTCCATTTTGATATTTGATTCTCCATTCCATAAATAACGATACTTTTGCCTGAACTGTTAATTGAAAGTATCCTCGGAAATGCTATAAAAATGTATACTTAGTCATGTTTTAAAAAAAACACATGCATTTTACTTTCCTCGTATTCGATGTGAAAAGTAGAGTAACTCGGGTGAAAGGCATTCGAGCGCCAAAATACCTCGGCAGAAATGAGTGCATTTCATCCCTTGGTTAACAATCTACTATTTAAGTCGTTTGGGATGTTTGTTAATATTTCGTATTGGAGTACTGGAATGGTGATGGGAAGTAGGGGTTTTAAGAAGAATGCGTAACGTTTTTTTTTAAAGAAAGCGTTCTGTTCCGTTCAGGCATTATAATGCTTGTAAAGCGTTTGGTATATCGCAGATGAGGAGAGAATAATGTTTTTCAGAGAATATGTCCTGTTTGGTTATTCTTTGTTTATCTCTTTAAGTACATAAATAATACATAACAGTACCTTCTTGAAATTTACTACAAATTTACCTAATAACTGGTATACTTACGAAGCAGCCTACGAAGCATAAGGTCCCGGGTTCAATTCCCGGTAAGGGCATTTATTTGTGTGCTGATCAAAGATATTTATTTTGTTGCTGAGTTATGGATAATTTCTATTTATTTACGTAGTTGGTTACTAAGTTCAGTTACCAGTTTTCACGGAATGAAAGGAAATAGGTAGCGTTTTTTAATTATTCATGTATACAGTTGTAAAGCTTATTTATAAGTGATTAGCTTACAATACAACCTAGTTTAGTAAACATTGTTAATCTGGTATACTTAGGTATTTTTTTATTTTTTTATTTTTTTATTTGGGGCATCAACAGCAATACAAAAAATAATACAAAGCATAGTGAACAGAAAACATAGCCAATAACAGATGTCCACAAACTTCCGTGAGACATAGACATATTAAATATATTAATAAAGGGTCACTCACGTGTTTTAAGTCGAAAACGCTCGACATGTTTCACTCCGTACCGAGAAGCGTCATCAGGAGCTTGCGTCGACGGTGACGGACCGGCGCAGACTCAGGTCAGGTCAGGTCAGGTGGTCAGGTCGCCGGTCCGTCACCGTCAACGCAAGCTCCTGATGACGCTCCTCGGTACGGAGTGAAACATGTCGAGCGTTTTCGACTTAAAACACGTGAGTGACCCGTTATTAATATATTTAATATGTCCACAAGAGTACATAAAACATGCAATAACTAAGTGGAAACACAAAAAGAAGAAGGGAGTAAAAAAGCATTTTATACAAACAAGATATGGCTTGCATAACATGTGTACGTGTGTGTTTTGAGTGATTGTGTGTGCGTGTTCGTGTGTGTGTGTATGTGACTGTGACTGAGTGTGTAATGGAAGCCGGAAAGATTAAGGTGTGTGATTATTTACCTAGTTAGATTTCGTCAATTGTCGTTATTTTTGGATTTCAGTAGCAGTGACTGAACTCGTTTTTTTAAAGTCGATTTTGTGCAGTCGAACAAGTCGATACTACTAAATTGTTTATTATAAAGTTTTAGAATACGATTTACGATTCGGAATATTTCAATTTTATTTTCAGATTTATCGTCCACATAAAACATGCGTTGATAATCATATTTATACGATTTATCGTCACAATATACATTTTTTTATGTCAATTATATGGGCGAAGTTATTGGTTTATTCTGCGGCAATATGCCGCGATATGATAATGTCATTTCACACCGGATAGGCTGCGAGGGTGTATGTTTATACCTACATACATAAACATGCACCTAAGTATAGTATACATACATATATATACATATACAGTTTGTACTGTACTCAGTAGAAATAACGCATAAAAATAATTACTTATAATATAATTGAGAGCGCACTATTCGCCAACAAACTGTCTACAGTTTTGCGAAACTTTCGTATACCAGACATAAGTATATTTTTTTGAAAAAAAAATGTTATACACAGCATAATATTTATTTTTATTTTATCAAACAAGTTAAACAGTATGACAGTAAAATACCAAACCACTGGTAACTTACACAGAAAATACAAAAAGAAAAAGAAACAATATACAAATAATCACAAATTACAATATACTAACATTTAAAAATAAATAAATTAACACATTTTAAACAGTTGAAGGACGTGCATCCATCTTCTCACAAACCTCAAACATTCATCACGCACAACCTAACGTGTTCAACCCGTTAGCAAGAGAATAATATAATGTTCAAAATAATCTGCATTACTAGTGTAAATTGATGAAAAAGAGTCGTGTCACAAAAAATTAAAGAATAAAAAAAAACCGGCCAAGTGCGAGTCGGACTCGCGCACCGAGGGTTCCGTACTTTTTAGTATTTGTTGTTATAGCGGCAACAGAAATACATCATCTGTGAAAATTTCAACCGTCTATAGCTATCACGGTTCATGAGATACAGCCTGGTGACAGACAGAAGGACAGCGGAGTCTTAGTAATAGGCTTATATTGACCGGGATATAGACCGTGATTACCTTTTGTATTATTTGTGAGCTCCCGATATTTCGACGCAGTTACATGCATCATGTTCACGGGTCTATATCCCGGTCAATATAAGTCTAGTGAAACTAACCGTGAATCATTCAAAACTCTTAGTAATAGGGTTCCGTTTTTACCCTTACGGAACCCTAAAAAGCCTTAACTTGCAATAAAATTATCATGAAATAAAATGAGAGCTTCAAACTAACAGTTTATTTGAAAGGCAAATTTGTTTCCAAATAATTTTGTGTCTCGATCGCTGGCCAGTCTAGTGTGCAATCCTCGTCTCGTCTAATGTATTTCAAAACGTGCTCAAAAAAAATAGTAAAAAGGATTTTAGGAGAAATTATTGGTATATTTAGCGACAGTAAGCCGCCATAATTATGATAATGTCATTTCACACCGGCTGAGCTCCGAGGGTGTATACACGTGACGTAATGTGAACAAATATACTGCGTCTGTCCTGGTACAGTCAGCAAATGCCCAGAATATTCTGTTAAAATTATCTGAAAACTGCGGTTTTATAATTGTCACTTGTAATATTAAAGTATAATACTACTGGAAAAATAATAGTAATTAAAGCTCGGGTGTTACAGTATGAAAATCCCCTAACTTTAGCCACAGAATAAGTAATAGTATTATCATACAGAACGGCCACGCACCGCCCCGCCCCGACTTGAATTACCTCGCCCCGCGACAGCAGATTGACGGCCGTTTGCCGGCCGCTTAGTACTATTTTTAAGCAACTTACTCACACAATGACGCATGCCGCGTGCACAGACGTGCCGTTCACACATAGAAACGCAAGTGATTTTTGATGTAAAGCGTGTCCGCCCTGTGCTTTAGCCATAGTGCCAACGTTGTCATGTTTACCACAGCCTGCGCGTAACTTGTTATTTAATAACTGGGGAATTAGAGTCAGACCAAGATAAATCTGCAACGATTTTGATAACACGTGTAGTGCAAGTGTTATTTTAAACGTCAAACTTCTATGAAATAACACTTGCACTGCGTATTCTATCAAAATCGTTACAGACTTTACTTGGTTTAACTCTAGTAACACTTCGCACATAAATATTATTGTTTTTAATATAAAAGTTTATTTATTTTATTTTCTTTATTTAGAAACAAACAGTCTTGTTACAATATAGGGTAATAGACTTATAGACCTACAGTTTCCTAAAAAATAGTATGAAAACCATGTGACTTATATAAATACTAAATTAAACTAGAAATAGAAATTCCAAGTTATCAAAACAATGTTACCAAAATACTCTTTCATTTTAACAAAAATAAAACAAGAATGGAAAAATAAAACAAAAATGGATAAATTGTAAAAACAGACAAAAGTGCAATTAAAGTTAATTAACTAATTAAAGCCTATTAATACACTTCAAGGTCAGGCGTTTGAAGGTACAAAACTTGTTATTGAAAATATCTAAAAGTTAAAATACCTACACATTTTTGGCAATATGTCTGTTTTCTACTCTACCTCGACTACATTTCAAGTAAAGGTATAATAAGTAGGACAATATAAAGTATATATACTTATACTACGCATTCAAGCACTTTTATGTTCTTGTGTTGACAATAGGGAATATTACGCGAAACTCTGCGTAGGTGGCGCCACTACCACAATCTGAGGGTCTATAGCGAAACAAGAAAATCGAAATTTCGTTATCTAACATCTCTGTCACTTGCGTATTCAAGCGATACTCCTTGATGCATCAATGTCATATTTTATTATCTCTGAAAACTTGTCAAAAATCCTGTTAAATACCTGTACCAGTACCAGTATGTATAAGTTACTCTATGGTTTACTAAAAAACCGGCCAAGTGCGAGTCGGAGCACGCGCACGAAGGGTTCCGTACCATTACGGAAAAAAACAGCAAAAAAATCACGTTTGTTGTATGGGAGCCCCATTTAAATATTTATATTATTCTGTTTTTAATATTTGTTGTTATAGCGGCAACAGAAATACATCATCTGTGAAAATCTCAACTGTCTAGCTATCACGGTTCATGAGATACAGCCTGGTGACAGACAGACAGACGGACAGACGGACGTGCAGACGGACAGCGGAGTCTTAGTAATAGGGTCCCGTTTTTACCCTTTGGGTACGGAACCCTAAAAAAGCTAGTGCTAGTGCTGCACTGCATGGTGGCAGAACATTGTAATAATATCCCCTATTCTAATTACCTGTACTAATAACTGCTGTAGCATTTATTGCAACAAATTGTATTGAAATGTAATATAATATTACTTTTGAAGCCTACTTTACCTCTATTTTATACTGTTACTAGCTTTTGCCCGCGACTTCGTCTGCGTGGACTTAGTAACCCCAGCAAGAGTAAGAATAGCGCCTGGAGAAAGTCTTATAGCAATTATTCAATTTGAGCATATTATGCACACAAATTAGCAGACACTTCATTAATTATCTCAATTCCTCCCCGCTTTTTACTTTCTTAAGGGATGATTTTCGGGATAAAATCTATCCTATGTCCTTCTCAGGGACTCAACCTATCTCTATGCCATCTAAATCGATTCAGCGGGTTAAGCGTGAAGAGGGAATACACAGACAGACACAGACAGACTTTCGCATTTATAATATTATAGTATGGATTTATATCTTGACGTGACTATAACTATATTAGTAACGTTAGTTATGGATTTTAAACTTACTTGTATTTCATCTGCTGGCTGTACGCGCCGCGACTTATACACGTACCCCGTTTGAGTTACGTAATGTGACTACATAATAATAATTAAAATATTAATACAGGATTACATGTTAATAGCAAATTCAATTAATAAACGTAGCATAGTAACGTGGTTTATGTTGTTTCATTACGAGAATATTAAATTTTAATATAAACAGGTAAGTACAGTCGCTATCAGATATATCGGAGCGCCCGAGGTGCTGACAAATATCTGGACACGCCTCTATTGTCAAGGCGTTAGAGTGCGTGTTCAGATATTTTGAGCACCTCGGGCGCTCTGATATATCTGATGGCGACTGTACAGTGTTTATGAGTTATTATCATCATAGATTAAATCTTGATATAATAAACCTTTGTTATATCAGGTATTATTTATGGTAGCAAATTAAATTCTTTTAAATACGTTCGCGGCTAGTTAGTTGGTCAGTTTTTTTATATTATAGGACATTCTAACACAGGTTGACTGTGCCACAGTCAGCTCAAGAAGGCTTGTGTTATGGGTACTCAGACAACGATATATATAATATACAAATACATAACTACATAGAAAACACCCATGACTCAGGAACAAATATCTGTGCACATCACACAAATAAATGCCCTTACCGGGATTCGAATCCAGGACCATCGGCTTCACAGGCAGGGTTAATACCCACTAAGCCAGACCGATAGTGCTTCAGGGCATTTTCCGCAAATCAACAACCATTGTGCCTATGCGTGAAACGAGGTGGCGCTACGCTCGCGGGTAGGTATGTTGAGTTATTAAGATTGAATAAGTTATGTACTTTCGGCCTGTTTGATACCGGGGGCGTAGCTCAGATGGTAGAGCGCTCGCTTAGCATGCGAGAGGTACGGGGATCGATACCCCGCGCCTCCAATTTTTTTGCTTTTAGAATATTGCTTTAACTAATATGTAGTCAACATCAGCCTGAAATAGTGACAGCTGAAGTGGCCAGCGTATGTAGCAATAGCAACTTGCAACATAATATTCTTATTTAATTATTTCTAGGATACCGACTATGCAGAAATAAATTAGGGTTCCGTACCCAAAGGGTGAAAACGGGACCCTATTACTAAGACTCCTCTGTCCGTCTGTTTGTCCGTCTGTCACCAGGCTGTATCTCATGAACCGTGATAGCTAGACAGTTGAAATTTTCACAGATGTCTGATGTATTTCTGTTGTCGCTATAACAACAAATACTAAAAACAACTGATGGGATTGATGGTACGAAACCCTTCGTGCGCGAGTCCGACTCGCACTTGGCTAGTTTATATTTACATATTTTTTACATTTTGTAAGTACAATTATGCGTGTGGCTCGAGTACTTTGGCTCGGTTATTTTTTCAACACTGTATTCTCACTAGTGTCCGATCGAAGTTTCGGTTTCGGCAGGTTTCAGCATAAAAATCATGTTTCGACTGAAGGTTCGTTTTCGACTAAAAAACTGCCGAACCTTTCGGTCGCGCCGAAACTGTAACTTCGGTAGTGTCCGACGGAAGTTTCGGTGTCGGTTTCGGCAGGTTACGGCTTAAAAATCATGTTCCAGCCTTCGGTTTTGGTTTCGACTTCGACAAAAATCGGATTTCGGTCGGACACTAAAGGGGCCCACAGACTATCAGTCCGCCGGACGATATCGGCCTGTGAGTTGTTCGGCGCTGTCAAATTTTTGTTCTAACTGACAGGCCGATATCGTCCGGCGGACTGATAGTCAGTGGGCCCCTTAATTCTCTTATGTCTACTTCTCAGTGCCTTGCAAAACATGCTTAGGTAAATATTGTTTACGACAAATATAAAGGAACAAACGTTCGTTTGATGCAAACAGACTGATGTGATAATTTCAACCGTTCATTCATGCAACTACCAAGTCACTGGACTAGTTTAGCGATTACCTGTACTGCCCGAGGCTAAATATGCGTATGCGTAAGTGAAATAACAAGACCATTGATATACTTCATTCCTTTACAATCAGGTTTATGAATGGACAATTAATTCTGTCAACATTGAACAATGCTCGCTACCAACTACCAAGCTATCAGATCTCTTGCGACATTGTCGGCAAACCAGTTTATATCTTGTATCATAACAAGTAATTATTTCGCCCTCAGAGCTCAAGTTATAATTGTATCTAGTCCTTAACCGAGTAGAAATTGTCTAGCAATAAAGTTGTAGTATGTGATATGGTTCAGGTCATAATATTCGCGATTTTTTTCATCGGGGGCGTAGCTCAGATGGTAGAGCGCTCGCTTAGCATGCGAGAGGTACGGGGATCGATACCCCGCGCCTCCAATTTTATTTTTATTTTTTTATGCCTTAATATCCGAAGTCCTACTCAGAATAGTTTTTGACCGAGCGAGAGCGAAGGTCCCCGTTTCTTGGGCAAGAATACAAATCCGGCTGGTCTTTCTAAGTACAGGTCGTATATCTTATTGCTCATGAAATTTTGTGAGGTGCTAGTTTTTTTTTTTGTAGAATCAGTTTTTAGAAAAAAAAAACCAGTGGAGCCATGCGGGTTCCCTGACCTAACCTAACGGCGTCACTAGTTTATAGGTAGGTAGTATATGTACAGCCAACAAATATTTATATTATGTTTCCGTACCCATTTCGTACTTTGTCACAGTGACAATATATATGAAAGTCGCTAGAGACCTCGTACAATTGTCACTTTGAGAAGGTACGAAATGGTACTGAAATTAAATTTGTAGTGTGTGTGCAACGCCACACACACTCTTAGCGTAGCCTTATTATATACAGCGTGGAATGAATGAGGCGAAAGTGCCTTAAAACCTTAAGTTAGCTCATTTTGCATTTTTTTATTTTTAATAAGAAACAAAACTGCATTCAAAGATTTTTTGAAATTCGCTTGTTTCACCGGGGAATCGAACAGACTAAAAATTAAAAAAAAACTTGTTATTTTATTAGGGTTCCGTACCCAAGGGGTAAAAACGGGACCTTAGTAATAACTAAGACTCCACTGTCCATCTGTCCGTCTGTCTGTCACCAGGCTATATCTCGTAAACCGTCATAGCTAGACAGTTGAAATTTTCACAGATGATGTATTTCTGTTGCCGCTGTAACAACAAATACTAAAAAATACGGAACCCTCGGTGGGCGAGTCCGACTCGCACTTGTCCGGTTTTTCTACTGTTCGATACAGTAGTTAATGTTAATGATAACATTTCTCTAAGAAACATTAGGCCTTACACTCGTCTGCCTTACAAAATATCCATAAAATCGAATATTTATTAGTATTCAAGAATATTTCTAGACATGTAAAATTGGAAAAAAAATGAAAAATCTTTAAATGCAGTTTTGATTATTTTCAAAAATAAAAGAATGTTTCCTTTAAGCAAAATGAGCTAACTTAAGGTTTTGAGGTACTTTCCCTCCAGGGCCCATTCATTCTCTCCACACTGTACATAATTACATATACGAGTGCTATGTTATATTATCCAGAATAAAGCCTTACTTTATATATTAAGCCTTAGTTTATATATTAGAAGCATGTAAATACGTTAGAGCAAACCTAGATGCATATAAAAAAACCTGTACCCGCGACGCAGACAGCCGCAGAATGCCCATGCTAATCGCTCCTACTCAACGACTCGCGAAGTCCCGAAAGTCTCTCAGTGTTATCGGGCCAAAAATATACAACAAAATTCCTAATGACATTAAATTTACAGAAAGCGATTCAATACTTAATAAAAAACTTAAATGTCTACTCCTTGACCAAGCATGTTACTCTATTGATGATTTTATGAAAGAGATTATTTAAAATATTATTGTATTGACAACTATTGCACGATGATTATTTAAGAAATTGAAAACTTTGACCAATGTATTTTATCAATCATATTTAATTGTATATAACTGTCGTATTTCAAATGTACCTGTGTGACCTGTAAAATATTTTTTACCAATAAATAAACTGAACTGAACTTGTGTCAATATAATAACGCCCAACATCAGAAATGGTTCAGGTGATAATATTCGCGGCTTTCTTCACCGGGGGCGTAGCTCAGATGGTAGAGCGCTCGCTTAGCATGCGAGAGGTACGGGGATCGATACCCCGCGCCTCCAATAAGATTCTTTTTGGATTTCTGCTGTGCTTCAAGATTTTTAGCGGCACGTAATTCCTGTAAAATGTTTTTTGTAAAATATCAGAAAGTAAAGATTAAAGTTCATGAAGTGATGACAATTTAGGATTTTTTGGGTTAACTATCTACTTAATGCACCCACTTGAATGAAGTCAAGTGTCTTTGGAACTATGGGATTTCGAAATAATATGTAATTGCGTAAATTATTAAATTAATTATTGAACTAAATTAAATTATAATCATTTATTTGCACATAAAAAGGGTACATAAGACATGACATGATCTTTATGTACCTAGTCCATACATTTATTATTATTGTTTATTATTATTATTATTTATAATCGAACCTAGATATAAGAAATGTAATGACTTAGGCTAGTCCAGTAACGTTGCATTTTTGTTAAATAAATTGAAATTGAAATAAGGGATTTATCAATAAAAAAAAGGTATAAAAGTTACAGTTTTTCGACAGCATGCAATTTGGTCCTTATACTACCTGATTCGAACTTTGAGATACTTCAATAATTTGCTAAAGATACGATGAATCGGATATGTCAAAAGTGACGTTTTTACACACTTTTATTTAGCTTCACTGCGTATATACCTTTGTATATATCTATAGTGCCTCAAATCTTGTAACTGAAATTTGAACCACTTCTCGGTATCTGATCCAGTTGAAATTTGGAGTACTATCGTAATTCCGGTGACAATACAATAATATGCTAACATGGAGGTGTTCTGATGATGCAGCCGGTAGGTAGCCAAAGGAACTCCTCGATGGAATAACACAAACACATCAAGTTTAGGCTCATCGATAGACATGCAAATGAGAAGCGGTACAGTCAGCAATAAAAGTGTGTCACAAAAAAATATTTGACAGTTACTTGTTGTTTGAAGAAACATCATTTTTGACACTAACATATCCGATCCATGTCGTATCCTTAGCAAATTTTTTACGTATCTTAAAGTTAGAATCAGGCCGTAAGAAATAACAACCCACCGTATCTCTTAAATACAGCTGTGATGGGTTGCCTTTTGGACATTAAAGATCTATGGAGTGGCCTTAGCAGGCCGCGACGTATGACTCGCGCGGAGGGAATATAATTTCCCACCTGGTTTTGAACTTTATTTCAAAGTGATAGGGTTTATTTTTGCATAATTCCTGACACGCGTATGCCTTAGGTTAACGATGCCAAGTCGGTGCGAGACGAAAGTTGAAAGTCGAGCACAGCTCGTATTTACCTTGACTTACTGTAATGGTATCGATAATTTCGTCAACTACATCACCGGGGGCGTAGCTCAGATGGTAGAGCGCTCGCTTAGCATGCGAGAGGTACGGGGATCGATACCCCGCGCCTCCAAGGGTTTTTTTTTATAAAAAAAAAGTCTGCCAGTCCAAGACGTACTCTTATAGCTACAGTCTATTACATAATAGACATCTAGCGACGGAAAATATTTGGACGAAGCTCTCTGTTTTGATATCATAAACGGCCCTCATTTTTTCCCGCTATTAAGAAAAAGTTGATTTGTCTCATCATAACATAAACTGTACCTACGCGTTTGCGTTAAGTGTCATTTTGTATGGGATTTTGAGTTTCCCAAACGTCCCGCTTGGCGCGCTGTTCAAAATCCCGTATAAAGCAAACGCGAACGCACGACACGCTATCGAAGAAAATTTAAACTAGGGATTCTGATCTAACTATTTAGAAGTTATGAGTTTCCGCGTATTCCTTACCGTATTCGAAGTTCTTCTCTCGCTCGCTTTTGTAGTTAAAGTAGAAATTCTACCATGAAATATCCCAATATCACGGTAAATCCTTGACATCCTTTCGACCTTTGACGACCGAATCCTTTGACGACCGGTCTGTCCTAGTGGGTAGTGACCCTGCCTGTGAAGCCGATGGTCCTGGGTTCGAATCCCGGTAAGGGCATTTATTTGTGTGATGAGCACAAATATTTGTTTCTGAGTCATGTGTGTTTTTTATGTACATATTTAAGTATTTATATATTATATATATCGTTGTCTGAGTACCCATAACACAAGCCTCCTTGGGCTTACCGTGGGACTTAGTCAATCTGTGTAAGAATGTCCTATAATATTTATTAAAAAAAAAAAAAGATAAAAGACATTTATTCGTGACGATCACAGCACAAGTACGAACATGTACAGACAACAACAGCAAGAAAAGAAGAGATCATCAAGTGTGCATCACGAAATGGACCCAACTCAGCATAATGCTAGCTACAAAGCCAGCGCTGGTCTTCCGTAGGACCCATTCGGTGATGCCACGACAGATAACACACAAAGATACATATTAAAACATTACAAAGATACACACAAAGAATACCAAAGAATATAGAATAAGAAGAATATATTACTTATTTATCCTCAGTTGTGTAGGTATCTGTCGATCATAGTCATCCCAAACTTGGAAAAACTTTGAACCACACTCCACTCAAACTTTTTTTAAACTGGCGATACTCGCTAACCTCAGGCCTCACTTGAGTTACCTTTATCTCAAAACATAAAAGTCTAACAAGCATCAACGCCTTTGCTTTCATCATTCAAGAGATAAAGTATTCTTTGACATTTAGTATGATTTCGTGTTGAGTTCAGTCAAGCAGTAGCGAGGCAAAGACTCAAGAAACCAGTATAAAGGTTATTATATTAAATAAAAACCGGTGCCATTAAGATAAAGCCTTAAGGCATGTAAAAAAAAGGAAGGAATTAATAGATCCGCACGCTTCAAGTAAGTTTCGGTAGCTCAGTTGGATAAGAGACAATTGACCGGTGTTCCGAAGTTCTAATAGACCGAAGCGGTGAATTTTCCATTTTTTCTTTTGCTTGATAAAAATTAGTATCTTCCTACCTTTACCGTTTAAGAAAAACGTAGGTACTCCCATCTTAAATGCCGGCAACGGACTTGCAACCCCTCTGGTGTTGCGGGTGTCCATGGGCGGCGGTAATCGCTTATAATCAGGCGATTCATCTGCTCTTTTGCTTCATATATCTTTAAAAAAATTGGTAATAGTAAAATGGAGCTGAGCCCATTTTCAGAGAGTTGTTTTTTTTTGTCGCACCTATTTTCAGAAGTGACGGGAGTTAGAGGTAACATACAATACACAAAAAAACGGCCAAGTGCGAGTCGGACTCGCGCACCGAGGGTTCCGTACTTTTTAGTATTTGTTGTTATAGCGGCAACAGAAATACATCATCTGTGAAAATTTCAACCGTCTATAGCTATCACGGTTCATGAGATACAGCCTGGTGACAGACAGACGGACAGCGGAGTCTTATTAGTAGGGTCCCGTTTTTACCCTTTGGGTACGGAACCCTAAAAACGATCGAATTGATAACCTCATGCTTTTTTGAAGTCTGTTAAAAAACCTCTCCCGTTGCCTTAAAAAATCTACACTAGCGATTCCGGCGGTGACCCGCGCAGCTATAAGAATACATGCGAGAATGTAATATTTTCACATATTGAACTGGGACATTTGATGCGAGTTCCATTGTTGAATTGTATTGTTGTCGTGGTTCAGATCGAGCACACATTTCGTTATTATATTGTAACGTTTGTTGTTACTTTTCAAACGAGACACGATATTACATATGTTACCTTTGGTCAAATTCGCAGAATTTGATGGGTTGGAATTAAATTGGCAAAATATATTGGTTTATGCGGGTCCGCTTATTCCGATCATCATCATATATTTAAGAGTTATACTCTTGTCGGTGGAGCGATTTCCGTATGTGTCGGTCCTCTGCCTTCTCCTTGACAGCCTGATACGACACGACGTTGAGTTTTTCCTTTACTTGATCTATGTATGTTCTCCTTGGTCTCCCCTTGCGTCTCCTTGCCTCAACTCTCTTGCCTCAACTTATTCCGATATCTAAAAGATGAAAAAAATATCTAACGCATAAAAGCGCGACGCATTAACAGTCTAAATCAAAGATAGGAACGAAAAAAGATGCGAATTTTAAAAGCTTCTAACTCGCTTATAAAATATCGAAAAAAAGAGACGAAGGGACATAGCTGTGGTTAATATACGTACATTAAATTGTGTATAAATATTTTTCATAACGTTAATATCCAGAGAGGGAAATTCCCACTACGTTTGAATGGAGAAGATTCGAAAATTATAACAAACCTTAATTGCAAAAAAATACTCTGTAGTCTCTAAAGTGCCGCTTCACACCTTCACACCTTTCACACAAACACAGAAAATCTTTTGGGTACCTATCGTGAAAAAGAATTTGCTTGAGTTATTTAACTTTAATGGACAAATATAAACAATTATTCACAAATAGCGGACTTAATGCCAAAAGGCATTCTCTACCAGTCAACCATAGGGCCAAAAAGAAACACTAAAAGTTCGTGTAAGGAAAACAAACAATCCAGTAGGTAGAGAATTAACAAACACATTATAAAGGCAATCATTGCAATATTGTATGAGTTACGTTCGGGGTTTGGTTCTTACTTGATTACACTCAAGTGAATGTTTACGCTTGATACGACAATCATCTTCATCATCTTCCTCGCGTTGTCCCGTCATTTTGCCACGGCTTATGGGAGCCTGGGGTCCGCTTGGCAACTAATCCCAGGAATTGGCGTGGACACTAGTTTTTACGAAAGCGACTGCCACCTGACCTTCCAACCCAGAGGGTAATAGGCCTTATTGGGATTAGTCCGGTTTCCTCACGATGTTTTCCTTCACCGAAAACCGACTGGTAGATATCAAATAGTACATAAGTCCCGATAAACTTATTGGTAGGTACGAGCCGGGGTTTGAACCCGCGAACTCCGGATTGCAAGTCGCACGCTTACCGCTAGGCCACCAGCGCTTACACTTGATACGACAATGACATTGAATTTAATAAATATGATTAAGATATTCGCGATTGCACGTAACCGGGGGCGTAGCTCAGATGGTAGAGCGCTCGCTTAGCATGCGAGAGGTACGGGGATCGATACCCCGCGCCTCCAATACATATTTTTATAATTTTTATTCAATCAGGCGTATTCAACACAACAACAACACCACGAATTAGATCTGGATCAGTTATGGATCTGGTTACTTTTGACAGATCAGTTCCATAACTGATCCAGATCTAATTCGTGGCTTTTTATTAAAATCAAAATATGCCTATGATGGCAAAAAAGCTTGGGTTTTCCTTCAACGGCGGCGGCGCATAAATGTTGTTTGCGTGACCTTGCTCTTTCCCAAATAAAATCCCTTTAGTTATATAGTAGGCCATACTATCATTTTTAATTAATTCGGGCGCCTGGCAGCTGTTCAGCGTTGTAATGCCGCTGATTTATATGGGACAGCCAATTTTTTTTTCACGATTTCATCATTGGTCCCATAATAAAAGTTATTAGGTATGACCTATAATGTCACTAAGCAGAGTATGAGAGGTGGTAAAAAATTTCACCCTGGTTGCAACTAATTTTCGTTTGCGTATAATGATGATTTCCGTGATATAAACTATCCTTTGTCCTTCCCCGGACCTCAATATATCTCCATACCATAATTCATTTATAATCGTTCAACAGTTTAAGCGTGAAGATATGACAGACAGACAAGTTACTTTCGCGTTTATATATTATATTCGTGAAAGCATTGCCCTCAAAGGAGCGTTTAGTTCTAAAACTTCAAAACAACTTCAATGAAACAGAAATATCGAGAATCTAACTTTGTAAGTTTTACTTACTTTGGAGACAAAGACAAACTTTTTCAATTTCTACTTCTCATTCTCACACTGTTACCACAAATGGGGCAATTTATTTTGTTACTTACAAATAAAGGTCATAGAGATTTGTAAAAATGTTAATTCCCATTGTTTATAGGATAGTTTTTATGTCGAAAATCATCCCTATAGAGGGTGAAACGGGGGGTGGAATTGAGATAATTAATGAAATGCCTGTTAATAGAATTAAGCAATTAAGCTTATAACTTTATCCAGGTGCCAGGCGCTAAACTTACTCTAGCTGCTGTTACTGATTCCACGCAGACGAAGTCGCAGGCAAAAGCTAGTATAAAATAAACAATGTTCTTATAACAATCTTCTTCTTCTTGCTGTGTCATATCCTCAGCGGATGTCGGCGACCATCTTACGGAACTTGGTTCTATCCTGTGCCAGTCTAGACAAACTGGCAGTGTCATTAATATTGGACCAGCTTTTAATGTTGTCTATCCAGGTTAGCTTTCTCCTTCCTCTGCTCCTTTTGCCGTCGATTTTCCCTTCCAAGATGTTACGAATTATGTTATACTTGTCGTGTCTATAGATATGTCCAAAATATGAGGTTTTCCTTGTCTTTACGGTGGTCAAAAGTTCAAGTTTTTTGTTCATTCTATTCAGAACTTCAATGTTTGAAACTTTGTCTCTCCAGGAAATTTTTAACATTCTTCGGTATAACCACATTTCGAATGCATTGATAACAATAAACCTTATAACAATAAACTTGCAAAACATCATTTGCATGCATACACCATGAGCATGACTTGATAAGAATAAAATAATAAATTATCTCTTTTCATCTCGCCCCAGTGTAGCTCAAGCACTTAATCAGAAGTAGGTCATTTTTTACAAAGCGTATATAAACCTGAATAGGGTTTGTCAGTATTCGTAAATGTATATTATATTCCGCAAAAAATTCAGGTTTTTCCTACCTATGAAATTTTTTAATATTTGTCACCCTTTATTATTGTACAATTTTCAATATCCTCAAGTCTTTGTTTGTCATAATAATAGAAGTATAAATCATCTCTCATCACGATGGGCGGGCTAACACCCCATTCGTCAGATCTAAAGGCTTGGTGCTGGGAAGTTGTTCCAATTTCGTACAGAACATAGGCGACGCGATTTCTGGAGTGAGCCAGTTAAATATATTGTAATTCTATTACAGGACATGTTAGTTACGTGTTAAAAGAGCAAGCATTATTGTAATCTCGTTCGCACTGAATTTGGCTTTCTATTGACCTCGAAATCTGAACGTATCTTTAAAAAAAAACCCTCTTCAGCCTCAGAAATTTTAAGGAATTCTTTTTTCTACTTTCTGTCTCTGGTTGTTTCCTCATGACTAAACATCTTCAACAACACTGGATAGTCCACATTTGTAGTGTATGATTTACCTCCATCAGCTGCTGTCCATCCACATACGCTGCGTCTTACGTGCGAACAACTCGTGAACACAAAGCGGCGCGGCGCGGCGGGCCCACCGCGTTCGCGTTCGCAACGAGATCGCCCACGTAGGACACTTCTATAGGTATCAAAGGATTGATTCACCCCGCGCCGCATCGCTTCGCTTCGCTTAGTACGCTGCGTTACAACCGAACAAAACTTAGAGGAAGTGGAGTCCTTCAATTGATCAGTTCATTTGGTTGGCAACCAGCTCTGGTACTAAGTTCGCCATCTGTGTGCTCAACCATTATCAATTTTTAAAGGCTCATGAATCATCCTTTCGCAGTGAGCGAAATAACTTCTTCTCACTTCCACTACTAATGTTATCATATTTTTGTATTAATATTGCAAATACAAAAGTAATTTATATCTGATCAAATGTGAGCATAGGATGCTTCTCCTGTAGGCCGAGCACATAATTGGCGCGACAGTATCTCGCTGCGAGATAGACTACCCGTCTTTTATTAACTGTATGAATTAAAGAGGGACGGGTAGTATATGTCGCGGCGAGATACTCTCGCGCCAATCATGTGCTAGCTCGGCTGGTAGACCTACGCTCTCGACTCACCCCTGCTCCCCTAGTGTTTGTAACACCACCCCAAAACGGATGCGGGACACGTGACTCCGCGATGATGGAAAAACTTTCCACCGCCACGCCATCGCTATAATTTCAAACGTTGTTTCCGAAATTGGAAGATTGCCTTTTCCTTCCGCTCGGTGTTTACGAGTTCCTGCCTTCCTGGTGGTTTATGATATTTGTAACAAATAATGATTAAGTTTATTGGTGCAATTTATGTATTTTTAACAGACACCAGACAAAAAAATGCTCTTCCGGCTTAAAAAATCAGATTTTTACACGCTATATTGTGCTAGATTTCATTGCAGACGACTGTACAGTGGAAAAAAAAAATCAATTCTTCTAAAGTCATTAGTTTATTTTGCATTGTGAGAACATAAATAATAAACTGAAATAGATGTCATTTACATAAAAAAGTGACGAAGCCCACTAGTGGTGAAGGCCGGATTATATATAGTAGTGTAACTACTTAAAAAACACAAATCAAAATATTGAATAAAATAATTTGTTTTGTTCTTAAAGTTGAGAACATAGTAAACGAGTCAAATATAAATACTAAAGTTGTTTTAACTAGGATAACGCGATATAAATTAAATGACGGTACATTAAATAACATAATAAACAACTCTTAATCTTCAAAATAAAACAGCTAAAGCACAGTCCAAATTAAATACAATTAATAATAGCCCCTGCGGTTCCGTGGAAATAAGATTATATTTTAAATTGTTCATTAAAATCAATCTAAGGAAAAGAAACATCATCCAAACACAACATGAAAAGACAAACAGTCAGAAAGATAAACAAAATATTAGCACACGAGTTAACGAAGTATTGTTGCGCGCGAGTAGGTTAAATACAGAGATCATTTAACCAATAGACGGGGTATGTGAAACAATTTGCGGTCATCACGTATTGAGGCACCTCATCATTGGCCACAGCATCTTGACAGATGATTGTTGCAGCTACAGTTTTTTAAGAAAAGAGGTCTTGGCACCATCGGCGATCGGAGGTGCGGCACATCTTTTCCTGTGGCTGTAAAGTCCAATCGCAGCACGACACTTCCTGCCACAAAGATCGCAGGTGAAATGCGAACCTGTTGATGATTCCTGTGAAGCCCGAAGTCTTTTCTGCTTTAAATCATCGAACCAGACTTCCACAACCAGTTTATGTATTTTACTAGACTTATATTGACCGGGACAATTGTATATTGTAATTGTGTATTGTATTTTAGTTGCATTTACATACTCTGAAATTCAATGTCTGTTAATACTTGTATCTTACGAGAGCACAGGTCGAAAACGAGCTGTTGTACACGTTCTTATACTAAAGGGGCCCACCCATTACCAGTCCGCCGGACGGAATCAGCCTGTCGGTTAGAACAAAAATTTTACAGTTCCGAACAACTGGCAGGCCGATATCGTCCGGCGGACTGGTAATGGGTGGGCCCCTTAAGTTAATCTACGGGGAGTCAACCGCTAGTCATCGTGTACTCTAAATCTAGAAGCAAATGATCTGTGTCTGGTTAAACATTAAACAAGTTTGAGGCTCAGAATAGTGACAATGGCGCAAATGAAGTTGTGGCTCTATTTGCGCAAGCGCAAGCCTCTAAACAAATTATGAACATGAACAACTGGTTTTTTCTTTGCCATAACCAACCTTTAAATCTCCCAATTACCTATCTTCTTCACGTTGTATCTTCAGTTTTGTGTCGGTTTATGTACAATTTTCCAACTAATCAAATTTAAAAATGAAACTGACTTATGCTGCATAATGAGAACTCAAATGATTTAGTGCCTAGGGATTTCTATAGGTATTTTGCTGTCAATCGTTTTTTGTCAGATATCGATAAAATTTGGTGGATTGGATAGGAGTTCCCTATTCTGTACAATATAAGCGCAATCGTACCGGATATCCTAAAAATCTACTACCGAACCGAGTTACGAAAAAGTATGGTATTTTAACTCAACAGAAAATTATGAATTATGAACATTTGGTGGGTTTTAGCGTCTAGCGGCCCACCATACATAGAAAATTGACAATCGAATTTGAATCAGTGGTATTAGAGAATAGAGTTGAATTTGTTTTTTTTTAAATCTAACGAAACAAGAGAAAAGCAACTGGTCCATTTAATTAAGAAATGAATTTCATTGCAGGTAATTTGTACTTGTATTAGGTCATTGAACCCCAAGAGGTTAGTAAATGTCATAGTCTCTTCAAAGTTATAGTTTCGGATATGTCATGTTCCAATGCCCGATATATCCCCCTATATAATTCAATCAGTTCAAGTCTGAAGCCGGATCGCCCCTCGAGGACGGTAAACGCTCGGTTAAGTGTTCCGTGCCCGGGGAAGGGCCAATTTGACGCCCGGTCGATACTAACACGTGATTGGAAATGCATTAGGACCGTTGGCAAATGTACATTATAGTGTGTTGATGTTATTATGTTATCGTTTTTAGCACGTGGATTTTTCGGGGTCCCTTTGTTTGACATAATTATTGAAAGTCATAATGTAATGATTGTCATATTATCATTAGACATAATTCTGAAACCGTTAACTTTTCAGGATTTTCCTCGGGTTATCCTATAGATAGCTGCTTAGGTTAGGTTTGTTTTATGGCAATCCTGAAAAGTTACGCGTTTCTGAGAAAAACCAAATAATGACTAATGATAATATGACAATTATTACATTGTGACTTTCAATAATTATGTCAAACAATAGAGACCCGGATTTTTCACGTCAAAGATTTTTTACTAAAACTAAAATACCTTCTGCAACTTGCTTTTCGGACGGATAATGAGATTAAACTGAAATAACAGTTTTTAATGATTCACGGTTAGTTTCACTAGACTTATATTGACCGGGATATAATATCGGGAGCTCAAAAATAATACAAAAGGTAATCACGGTCAATATTCCGGTCAATATAAGTCGACTAAACTGAAATACATCTTAAGCTAAAGAAAAAACCGGCCAAGTGCGAGTCAGACTCACGCACCGAGGGTTCCGTACTTTTTAGTATTTGTTGTTATAGCGGCAACAGAAATACATCATCTATGAAAATTTCAACTGTCTAGCTATCACGGTTGATGAGATACAGCCTGGTGACAGACAGACGGACAGACGGACAGCGGAGTCTTAGTAATAGGGTCCCGTTTTTACCCTTTGGGTACGGAACCCTAAAAAGTGACTTCCTCCAGCGTCCGCGACCAGATTGTAAACGGCGTATTCGGCTTTCGCGGCTAACGCCATAAACCTGCAGCAGCACTACCTGAAACGAGAATAGAATAGATAATCAGATACGTAAAAAAATCAGAATTACATTACCAACATTATCTTCAAAGCGTACTGCCCGGGATTTATTATTCCCGGGCAGTACGGATTTCGATAGCCGGGGATTAACCAGGATTACGGGAACAATACGGGCCCATTAGCCATGTGGACCACGCAGGAAGTTTCCCAACTTCCCAAGCTCGCAAATTCGCAAATATATATATGTTACCAACATGATATTGACCTGAGGATAAAAAGATAATATGCATAGGGCTTTTTATATAAGACCAAAAAAACTGCCTGTTCAAAAAACCATAACTCATAAAAGAGGACTCAATAATTCACAAAAAAAAAAACATAAATGCTATAAGCGTTCTTTTCTAATTACCAAGGACTTCTCCCGGGATAGTCTGTGTTTCTACCAGAAATGTGCAATGATGCGTAGTGAGGGATGTGTTTGTTAAGAATCAATAGAAAATTGCTCACTAGATCTGCGCAGAGCGAGGATACGTAAATGAAGTGATTCTATCCTCGCACATCTCTGGTGAAAATGGAAACGTACCCTTATTAGAACAATACGGACCCATTAGCCAACGTATACACCAGCGCAGGACTGAGATGGTCGCTTTATCTCACGCCCGAAGGCGTGACACGCTCGCAAATGCACTACGGAATGAGGGCCCAAATGTATTCGTGATTAGGGTGACCATGTCTTGACTAAACTCCTGGTTCTTAAAAATAGTTTTGATGCATCGTATGCGGCGTGAGTATTACGTTATCATTAGATACATTAGACTTGTAATATAAACTGTTTTTTCCTAAATACCAAACTAGACACGCTTGGTGATGGACCATTGCTATACAGGATGGCTAAAAAAATTTGTGCATTCCCGCTGCCAGGGAGGTTTTGTGATTATACAGAGCAACTTTTACTATAGGACCAACCACGAAATCGCGAAAAAAAATTACCTTCCCATATAAATTGGACCAGCCATAGTAAAAGTTGCACAGAATAATCCCAAAACCTCCCTGGCAGCGGGAATGCACTTATTTTTTAGCCACCGTGTATATCTCATGCCCTAAGGCGGGACATGTTCGGACAAATGCCTGCGAAATGAGGTCGGCTCGTATGTATTAATATGTACAAGATATAATCAGTCGTCATTTTAAAAGCATAAACCTTGGCTAATATATGAACCGGGCACGCTTTGACTATTGCATCTCACGCGAGCAGGGCCACGTTCGGTCGGCAAATGCACTGCGAAATGAGGATGGCTCGAATTTATTCGTGGTTAACCAATTTGATTATTGGGTTACTTTATAATTCTTGCCAACTGAAAATTTATATAAAAACCATGAGATATTTCACATTATTGTGACTGTAATTGTCACTATGACAAAAGACTTTGCAATAAGGTAACAATTATGACGACAGTGCATATTTCTTTTAATATCCTGAATTTGTGTATTTTATCCTTGTTTCCCTACTCGTGGTGTTTTCAGGATAGCGGCATATAATTTACATGACTGCCGTCACGGGCTTTTGAGCCGCGGCCTCTAAATGGCCTTTTTAAAATATTTGACGCGGTAAATTTTGTCCCTGGAAGCTTCGACCGCGGATGGAATTGCTAAATGTTTGCTTTGTGTTTTGTGTATATGGTAGGTATTCTCATACAGTGCAGGAAAAATGACAGTAATATATCTCCGGCCGTTTAGTGAAGTTTAAATTTCGGATGCAATGAGTTTATGCCATTAGACATATTAAACATATTAATAACTGGTAACTCACGTATTTTACGTCGAAAAACGCTGGATATGTTTCACTCCGTACCGAATAGCGTCATCAGGAGCTTGCGTTGACGGTGACGGACGGTACGGAGTGAAACATGTCGAGCGTTTTTCGACTTAAAATACGTGACTGACCCGTTATTAATATGTTTAATGTGTCTGTGTCTCACGGAAGTTTTGTTATGCCATTAGATATCTAACGCGAGATCCGAGAAACAAAACGTAATCACCGCTCGTCCCACGCTAGAATTCGCGCATTAGATTAAGAATATCAAATGATTTATTATCTTATCAAACTTGCCATCGGCTGTGGCTGTTTCATTTATTCATCTTAAAACATAGCCCTAAATGTAAAATATGTATTTAATTACTCGAGACATTTTAAAAGCTGATTAATAAATATCGAGTTGCTGGGACAAGCGGATCGTGTTTCCTCTAATCCTCGCAAATTAATATTTAATGTTTGAGTTGTGAATACAGGGACCACTTTTAGGATCGCGATGGGTTCGAACCCTGACTGGTAACACGTTGGCGTACGTGTCGCCATTAATTTTTAGATTAAGCCAGGTCCCCACAGAAAACCAGCGCCACGGTTTGCCGCGGCACTATGCTGAGTGGGGATCCTTTTTGGCGTCCAAATGTTTTTTGTCTGCATGCTTTTCTTTTTTATGTACTATGTTGTGGTGTCAAATAAATGTATTTTCTTTCTTCTTTCTTTCTTTCTTACTGATCATATTGTAAGAAACTCTTGTTGACATTTACCAGTTGTTCCATGACCAAGGAAAGTAATGTGCTTGGATGGCAGACGCTTTAGCTGGTCCAGAAAATGAGTGCCAGACTCAACTCTTGGGATTAGGCTGAACAGCGGACTCCAGTCTCCTTAGCTTGCAACTGTAGCAAAGTGCTTAAATCTTATTTATAAAAACTCGCGTAAAGAAATTGACTCGTATAGAAGTACTAACAGTCTACGAAACTAATAAAGCGGACGCATCAATTAACTAAGCCGTAAAGAAATTGACTCGTAAAAGTACTAACAGCCTACGAAACTAATGAAGCGGACGCATCAATTAACTGAACCGTACAGAAATTGACTAACAGCCTACGAAACTAATGAACCTGACGCATCAGTTAACTGAACCGTACAGAAATTGACTAACAGCTTACGAAACTAATGAACCTGACGCATCAATTAACTGAACCGTACAGAAATTGACTAACAGCTTACGAAACTAATGAACCTGACGCATCAATTAACTGAACCGTACAGAAATTGACTAACAGCTTACGAAACTAATGAACCTGACGCATCAATTAACTGAACCGTACAGAAATTGACTAACAGCTTACGAAACTAATGAATCTGACGCATCAATTAACTGATACGTAATATATATATATACGTGGGAATTCAGGTTTTGTCCAGTGGCTAAGGTCACCCTGTATATATAATTAATTTTGCCCTCTATTAAACATATCAAATATAAGACATAACACACTCAAATCCAAACAAACTAAACAAGAGAAAAGCACACATATTCATCGTGTTCGAAATTCAAATGACTTTTGCACGCTAGCGGATAAAATAGACTTTTGCACGCAGATTTCGCGCTATAAACTGAGGTTTTCCGAGCGAGTGAGGTGAAAAAAAAGTTGGAGGCGCGGGGTATCGATCCCCGTACCTCTCGCATGCTAAGCGAGCGCTCTACCATCTGAGCTACGCCCCCTGTTAAGACGACATTCAAAATTCGCCGTCACATTTGAACGCATGACTTCGCAGCGCCTTAGGCAAAACGTATTTACGTAATTCTTATCAGCTTGAATAAAAACTAGATCTGTTTTAAAACTTTATTTAACTATTGGCCATGAGCATGACTTGTTTGCGTCTGTAAGCGCCACTTGCACCATTTCACTACCTACGTACCATGGAGCTACCATGGTTACCAGTACTATTTGACACTGGGTTAACGGTTTAATCGGTTAACCCCGGGTTAGAGCGTTTTTACATTGTCGGATCCGATATCGGATGTCGGAAGGAAGTAAAATGTTAAGATATATGTGTTTCTCTGTAGATATATGTGTTTAAGAAGAAATACCGCAAAAAAAGGCGGACTTAATGCCAATGGCACTCTCCTGCAGCTGTTTTTGTCATAGGCGCCTTCCGACATCCGATATCGAAAAGGCGCTTCCGATAAATTTAGCCATGTCGGAGCCCCCCGTCAGCTGACTGACTGTTGTTTGGATGTTATTATTAATGCAAAACATATGCTGCTTCCCATCAGGCGGCTCGTCTGCTCGTTTGCTATCACATTAAAAAAAAAGTGACTGTTTTGTCTGTCTTTTCTAAACTGCTTTACCGGTTTAGATGAAAGTTGGTATGGTGATATGAATCCTAAAATGATTACTCATCCAGACTAAGTCGCGGGTAGAAACTAGTATTGATGTATACTAAAAAAAAATTGATTTGAGACAAGATGAGAAATTCTAAAAGCTTCAAATATCTTACTTAGGTACATATATATGTATCTACGTAATGCTCTCATAGACGCCTAGGCCCGCAAAGCTATTGTCGGAATCTCGGTAACAAGGAAAATCCCCGGGAGGCCGATTCAGATTGCAAAACTTGGTACGGATTGGGGCGAGATACTGTCGCGTGGTACGATACCTCTACTAATTAGGTGCATGAGAAACGAAAGTAAAAGTCGTGCGAGAGATACGCGCGTATTGGCGCGTTACGCGTACGCGCCAATAACCAAGACGATTATCAAGGTAGTATCAAAACCACATCTAATTGTTAATATATAATCGAGTGGTATGCGAGTGCGGATAGAACAGCTGGTAATAGGTTTTTGAAGATCGTTTTATTTGAGAAATGTTGCAGTATGTTGGGTATTGGTTTTCCTTTGAAATGCATTTGTAGAAGGAGCTAAAGGAGCTTTTATATTACAGCCTACAAGTCTCGCAAAGTCTGCCTTTAATGGGCTATACAATACATACTAATAGATTATTTTCCCGTATAAAACTTTTACAACAATACATTTCATGTAGCCCAGGACCGGGATAAGTGGCGTACACGAAGAGAGGCCTATGCTCAGCAGGGCGCGACTGAAGGCTAAAATGATGATGACCATCTATCAAAAACTATATGTGTTGTCAATATATTTAGATCACTACGGTTACACTCGCTAGTATTTTTAGTTTTAGTCGCTATTGGCGACATGTTTCGGACCCCTCGGGAGTCCTTCCACAGGCTCGAGTGCCCGTGGCGTCAGTACTCCGTGCACACGTGTCGCCAATATAGCAACTAAAAATACTAGTGAGTGTAACCGCAGCGATCTAAATATTTTGAAATATGTCTCAGGATAGTTTAATTTCAATTATGTGATATAATCACTAGTATTTTTAGTCGCTATATTGTGCACGGAGTAATGACGCCGCGGGCACTCGAGCCTGAGGAAGGACTCCCGAGAAGTCCGAACCATGACGCCAATAGATACTAAAAATACTAGCGAGTGTAACCGTAGTGATTTAAATATTTTGACAACACATATAGTTTTTGATAGATGATCATCATCATTTTAGCCTTCAGTCGCCCACTGCTGAGCATATGCCTTACATTATATGTGTTGTGTTGTTACAATAACTATTATATTTAACCAATTAGATCAGATACGATATGGAGCTTTTGTTTAATTTTTCTATCGAGATCTTATTTTGACTATAACTATCTCACAGCGCAAATTCCCTGAGAAAATAATAAATAATAAAGAATATCTTGCGGCACATAAAATTCGCTAAACCGATATCTAGCCTGCGGCGGTATCGTCGTGCACATAATTGCATTGTGGCCCCGTTGCATCGATGCATCTCGCTTCACACCTAATTTTCCACCTGCACCGACACGAGGGAGAATCTTGTTAAAAGCCTTTTTTGCAAAAATATAAAAAGTGAAACCGGCAAAATATGGGAAACCTGGTCTAAAAAGAGTTTGATGCGTTACACGCATATGCGAGGCCGGTTAGTAAGGCAGTTACGGCAATCTTTTTTTTTAAATAAAAACAACGAAATACCTATACTTACATAGTGGAATGCGCGGCGAACTTTGCTGTTCCAGGCCGGCAATGATGTATAAAAGTATACTTATTGTCGGTGCATCTCGTGATTCTCGTGTGCGTTATCAAAATGCGTTTTGTTTTAAGTATTTATCAAATAACTTACTTTATGAAGATTCAAAGAAGTTAATAGTCATGATAAAATATCATGAATCTTCATAAGAAAGAAAGAAAGAAAGAAAAAGCATTTATTAGCACAACATAACAAGACTAAAACTAGAAATAATTAAACAGAATGAGGTTGCGCTAAATGGTCCTTACTCAGCTTGGTGTCACGGTGTGAGCCAACATGGCACACTCCGCGACGCCGATTTCATAACGCCCCTTTAGGAAAATATATCATGTCTCCATAAATTTCCTTTGTTCGATGTATTTTATTTATTTTATTTTCTTTATTGGAGAAACAACAGAAGTAAGTACTTACAATAATAGCAAATGATAATAAGATACAGTTCAAAACATATGCACCTACCTCCTAAAACGCTCTCACTAAGAACTATACATAATATAGGTAAGGTACTTAATGCTACAGTAAACTTAACTAAACTTAACGCACACTAGAGAAACAAGCTACACAAGGAAGTTAAGTTGTCTCAGCTAGGATTTCAAGGACTTGCTTTTGGAAACGTACTTTGTTTGTGTTGAAAATGTCTACGGCCGTGAATAGTTTATTTTATGTATTGCAAAGGCGGCGCAGAGGTGCGCGGATCCCAGCGTTAGTTGAGCAAGTCGGGACGGCGAAATGTAGACTACGTATCTAGAGTACCTAAGTAGCTTGTGGCGGTAACGTCGGGCACATACCTAATTGCATTGTGGCTTACAGTGATGCATCTCTCCCTTCACACCTAACTTACCACCTGCACTGATACTGAGAGAACGGAGAATCTTGTAGAAGCGTTTGTAGGTACACAAAAAGTACCTTTAAGCGCGCGGTTATTTCATGCGATAAATTTTACATCAGATAATGTAATAACACTAAATACATTGTTTAACGTGGTAAATGCAGCGATAAGCGCATTGTAATTTTTCCCACATTCCGTTGACGCATGCGTTCAACGCTGTGTTTATCGCAGAAAACAACCGCGCGCTTAAAAACAGGGAAAGCCGGGGGAAAAGAAGATTGGTTTATAACGAGAGTACGCGAGGCCGTTTCGTAAAACGAGGCCGTTATGTGTAGGCCGAGGCATTTAAATGCTTCACAAAAAAATGGAAATCAAATGAGTAAAAAAACCTAATGATAACTAAAAAGTTTAAGATCAGTGCGACCCGAGCAGTGTCACATTGCCCTTTTTTTATTAGGCCAGCAATGTTGTACGAAAAAGCATTGGCGGCTCACCTCACGCACGCTGCCATAAACAAGATGTTTTGCAATACATTTCTGTTGTTATTTGCCACTGCTTCTGTATAAAAATACTCGGTAAAACATCGCCAAACGCGAGTAATTGCATTGCGGATATATTGCACCAATGCATCTCGCCTAACACGTAATTTGTCTGCTTTTGCCGAGACAACGATCAATCTTGTTAAAAGCAATTTTTTAGTTTGGGAAATACTAGGTCTTTTATTACGTTTATTTAGTGACACGCTATCCTATTCGTTTTTGTGTCTAATTGTTATTGCTATTTTTTCATGTTTACGCTTTGTGGCTACCAAAGAGGATATAATAAGATAGAGCGGTACTGTCATAGTAAATTTTGTAACCACAGTAAATTCACTGCCATCTATCGACACACTAAAACTAAAAATGAAGATTTATACGATAAAATGTATTTAAATGATTTTTTTTTATTTGCAATAATAGTTTTTATGATTTTGACCCATGTTCTTTCACTGATATGCGTTAAAATTGTTAAATAACAAACGAAACCGTCAACGCCATCTATACGACAGTAAGCCAAAGCTAGTAGCGCCCTCTGATCGAGAATCAAATTTTCTTAATTTTCGAGGCACGTTTTTTCCTTAGACTGTATCCATCTATTACGAAGTTATATCTATCTTTGGTGGCTACGAAATTAACGACTGCCTATTGACAAATAATATATTATACCTATCTAAGTTACAAATTATCTAAGTTACATCGTTTCAAGGATTGCTATGGCAAAAAAAGCTTTCAACCAGAGGAAACAATTATTGAAATCCCGTTTATCATGCAGAAGCAAGAAGCTACTGATTAAGGTGTACATCTGGAGTATAGCCCTTTATGGAAGTGAAACGTGGACAATGACCCTAAGAGATAGAAAGAGAATGGAAGCATTTGAAATGTGGTGCTGGAGGCGAATGGAAGGCATTAGTTGGAGAGACAGGATAACGAATGAGGAGGTGCTAAGAAGAGTGAGTGAAAGAAGAGCTATTCTGAACACTATTGCAAATAGACGCGGGAAAATGATTGGACACTTAATACGACACGACTACTTCTTTAAAACTATCCTGGAGGGGCGGATAGGAAGGAAGCGGGGTAGAGGAAAACCCAGACGCAGCTTTTTAGATCAAGTGAAAGAAAAAGTAGGGGTCGTGTCGTATCAAAAAGTCAAAGAGCCGGCGCGGGATAGGGAAAGCTGGAAGATACTCCACCGACAAGAGAATAACTCTTAAGTTATTGATGATGAAGTTACAAATAATTAATATTATTGATTGATAGACCTTATTTATTAACAAATGTGTGGATGACAGCATTTCTGATTTATATAATTAATCCTAGAAGATTGAATAGTCTGATTCTGAGTGAGAATATCATAAATTGTCTGTGCTTAAGCTATTTATTGCGACTAATAATAAACAGAATACGTTTCGATGTCATAATAAGAATTGTACGGGTGCTATTTATTATTATTATTTGGAGCCTTACGTGTCCCACTGCTGGGCAAAGGCCTCCCCCCAATTTCTCCACAGATCTCTGTCCAGTGATGTGTCTGGCCACTCCTTTCAAAAAGGAGTCTAGTTCATCCCGCCATCGCCGGCGGGGTCTGCCATGTCCCAGATTTGAGTTTTCGGGCTCCCACTCTGTGGCGATTTTGCCCCACAACTCATTTGGCATTCGGCAGACGTGACCAGCCCAGTCCCATTTTAGCTTGGTCGCCTTCCGAGCAACATCGACGATTTGGGTTTTGGAGCGCAGGGTGCTATTTAATTAATATTTATCTTCTGTTCTCCATGATTGATTGTTGTTACTTTGCCTTTTTAATAAAAGAAACATATTTAATACATTACGTTCAGTATTACATTTCTAACATTATTTTACGTTGTTGGATTTTTCGCCTAATATCTTTGTCTATGGTTTAAACGTCTTTGGGGCCAACCTAAAATGACGAGTTAACCACCCTACAAAATTAACATTTTTTTTTTTTGCAAAATATTAGGATTATTTTTTATACCACGTCGGTGGCAATCAAGCATACGGCCCGCCTGATGGTAAGCAGTTGTTACCGTGGTCTATGGACGCCTGCAACACCGGAGATATTACACGCGCGTTGCCGACCCTAACACTCCTCTCCCTCGTTGAGCTCTGGCAACCTTACTTACCGGCAGGAACACAACACTATGAGTAGGGTCTAGTGTTATTTGGCTGCGGTTTTCTGTAAGGTGGAGGTACTTCCCCAGTTGGGCTCTGCTCTAGATCTGGAATGACATCCGCTATCCTGTGCCCTACCACACAAAGGGAGATGTCATTCACAGTGCCCATACCTCTCTTTTGGACGTAGTTTAAGGACATATCCGGGTCCGGACGCAGTTTAAGGACATACCCGGGTCCAAAGTGGGATCGTAGGATCGTGCATTAGCGTGCGTTTGAATTGTAGTATTTTTTTTATCTGGTCTATTTAAAGGTTAAACAAGCCCTGCCCATTTTCATCTCATTAATAAATACTAAAGTGGACGGATATATCTCGTTTTCAAACGAGCTACAAATAGTTTATTTGGCTATCAGAGGGAATTAATTTCCGTGTGGCTATTCAGCCCTCGGCTATTATGTGGTCTCAAAGGATATATGCTCGGTGTGTCAGGTGCATCGTCCTAATCTTGTTATAGTATGTACAAGGACCTGGTTATATCTCTTTGGTGAATCTCGTTCCACTGTACTGGGACCAATGGGCCGAGAAATGTCTCGAACGATGTTACTTACTGCTTACTGCTAGCCTTTCTCCGCAGACGTCTTGTCTGGTTGCCCTTGGCATAGGCCTCTCCCATATTCCTCCACGAGTCCCTGTCCAGAGCCTGTCTTCTCCAGAAGGCTCCAGCAACGATATTAGTTTAATATTATTAGTGTGTTGGCATGGCAACCCATACGATTTTACAGTTCGTGGACTAATATTATTAGTCTAATACCGTTCGAGAAATGGGCCCCTGGGGTTGGTTCTAGGTGTATCATTCTCGGTTTCATTACTCGTATTTTTGTGATTTCATATGATGAAACATAAATTACTGCTGGAAGTTAATGACTGACTGTGCAAAGTTGACGGTTGTTTTAAGAGATTACTTAAGAATTTTAATATGTATTTAATTATTCTATCGATTATCATATTTTCATGCCAAAGTTCATCATAACAGTAGTGCACCATGCTTCGCCATGCCACAACTTTTTCAGAAACTTTTGAATATGCAAAATGGAGTATCCTTCATCACATGACTCCCGCATCGATGATGACGGCATCCTTGCATCACATATCTCTCTATTATCAATATTATCAAATAGATTAAAAGTGGAAAAATCACTGTCCTGGGTGGGACTTGAACCCGCGACCACTGGATCACTTTCACTAGTACAGTGCTCTGCCATCTGAGCTACCAAGACCGTACCTAATACAGCGAATATTTCCACCATATATGAGCCATAGGGACACACTACACAGACGACAGATGTCTAGGGAGGTTTGCAGACATTCTGCTTGATGCAAAGATGTTTGCAATTTAAATTAAAGTTAAATTATGTATGTTTGTTACAGATCTCCTGATTGAGATGCTTGGGGTGCTGGCCAGCTACAGCGTGACAGTCAAAGAGCTGAAGCAGCTATTCAGCGCCATGAAGGCAGTCAATGGGAAATGGGTGAGTCTTCCACTTTCACACCCGCCAAAGGAGCAAAGCTTTTATCCTCACTTTTTAGATACATGGCACACCAAGAATAAGCGGGCATCTAGTTCGTTTCTTCCCAGAACGTGCAGAATGTGGAATGAGTTGCCTCCTGAGGTATTTCCTTTGCGCTACGACGTGGAATTCTTCAAGAAGCTGGTATTTAGGGTTCTCAAGGGTTGGCAACGCTTAAGTGGCTCCTGTGATGTTGCTTATTTCCATGGGCGACGATGACTGATTCCCATCAGGTGGCTCGTCTGCTCGTTTGAATTCTGGCGAGTGATTTTGATTTAAAACCTTCAGCATAGCTAGTATTGACCACATAACATCTTGTTACGAACACGGAATGAAAGAGTACAAGAGTAGAGTACAAGTAAAAAAACTAGTCGCATACATGTAAACTAGTAGAACAAAAAAAATAGCCACAACGGAATACAGAAATTCCTCGTTCTGGGTAAAGAAGGGTTAAAAAGTCACTCGTAATTCGTAATGGCTGTCAATTTTCCCGTTAGCCTGTCGTTAAAACCCAGGTAGCAAAGTGACGTCAGCGACGTCAAAATGACGTAATAATGACGTATAAATGCTACCTGGGAAGCGGAGTGAACGCACTGAAGAACCAGGCGCGCACAAACACAAAGTAGCTACCTTCTAATTAACTCCAACGGTAAGGATGCAAATTTGAAAGGAGCGTCTCTTTCCAAGGCTCTGAAAGACCAGTTTAAGTGCTAACTTTGTTTACGAATACTTGTTAAAGGTCTAGAGATCTTGTCACTTTGGTTTATAAGTGGAGACGAATGAGGACACGTCAGTAATTGAACATTTAACTGGTTAACTCGCGGTTTTCACCGCTTTTGTGGTGAAATTAGACGGTTAAGGGAGCGCTAAAAGCGCTTCGAGTTTTAGTCACAATGTTCTATAGTAAGAAGTTATATATTCTAACCGCTCCGAAAATGTGTCACATGTGTACTTTGCTTATGATTATTTTAACTTATTTTATCACAATTATACAGGGGTCCTAGCCAATATGACAATATCGACAAACGCCAAAGAAAAAGCAAAAATGTATCGGGATTACAGATGCTACGAAGAGTCAAGTGACTATATTTCCATACATTATTTAAGTTTGGATTTGCGTTTTCTATCAACGATCTTGGTCGACATCGGGGCCTAGCGGAGGCTACGATAGTTACCACGCACTTGTCTGCATGACAGTATCTGTCTCTGCAGTGCAAGCATGTTATTTTATCACGTATATAACGTCGTCGATCATACGCCTGCTGGACGCCAGGTCTATCAGCATGGTTGCATTTTTATCACATGTCACTATGCCTGTCACTTTCGCACTTACTTATTTGTTAGAACGTGACAGGCATGGTGACAGGATAAAAATGCTACCGTGCTAAACCCGCTGGTTTTCTGTCCAAGCGTCGGCGACAAATTAGCCGTTAAAACTAACTTGAACGTTATTTTTCAGCCCCGACACTCGGCGAAACTGCTCAACGTGCTCCGGCAGATGCCGCACCGGAACGGCCCGGACGTGTTCTTCAGTTTTCCCGGACGGAAAGGCTCGGTAAGTAAATCGTACCGTCGTGTACTTTTAGACATCGGTTACACGCTAATTCTGGCGTCAGTTCAGTCAGTCTTACTCTTTTACTCGAGTTTTGACTGATGCCAGATTGATCAAAAATAGACACGATCAGTCCAGACTGACAATAGACTGATAAAATGACTACACAGTGCAAAAAAGAAAAAAATATTTCTTTATGGTGTACATAAATTAATTAGTCGATCTTAAAAATGCGTTAAACTAGGGTAAATATTTTGAACGAGAAAAATACTTTATTGTTTTTTTTAATTTGCAAATACTTCATTCCGCGAATATTTGTACCTCCCCTCGTAATGCTGCCTTCTTCAAAGAAGGTATTAAATTTTTTTCTATGTGCCCGAAATAGCTTAACTAAATGTTTTATCTCTCTGAGACTATATACATACCTATACCATGGCTTTGCTTGAGCAAAAAACATAAAACATTTTTGTTAAGCTATTTAGGGCAGGCTTCTATGGTTAATTAATATCGTAATCTCTAATAAAAATCAAATGCGGTCAAAAAGAAAGAGGGTTGATTACTCAAACTGAATAAAGAGGATAAAACCTTGTTCTTAAGAAAAAAATATCACAAATGGGGTTGGCCGGTCGAAATAATTCGCAGATGGCGCCTGCATAACTTGCCCTGTCAATCCCTAGAATTGTGTCAATTTTTTGTTTTTTAAATGCCCTGGATGCCAGCCCTTTAAGCCAAATCTCATAGAAAAAGGGGCAAGCTATGATGGCGCCATCTCTGCAAACCTTTGACAGTTGCCAACCCCATTGGTTTACCGGCAACTGACCGGTAACCGGTAAAGCATAACCAGGAATATAAAATATGATCACCCGCCATGTTGCGGAATTTCACTGAAACTATTTTTTTCATACTATACTGAACTGTCACCCTATACATGAGAATAACAGCGCCCTCTTGACAATGATCATATATTACTGGTCAATCTTTAATTCGTTTGATTTGTTGGATCTAATCAGATTCTAAAAAGAAAAAAAAAGTCTTGGAGGCGCGGGGTATCGATCCCCGTACCTCTCGCATGCTAAGCGAGCGCTCTACCATCTGAGCTACGCCCCCGTTGTGGTAGTTGACAAAATAAACATACACTATAGGTATTGTTACAATTCCAACTGGCCTTCTATAAGGACGACTAAGCTTGATACGTTATGTACTGTTGATACAATAAAATTGATTGTCAGTTGAATTATAGATCTTATTGCAAAGGATTTAGGTCTAGAGTAGTTTGTCATTGCGGGTTATGTGCTCCTTTCACTTGCATACGCAATTAATCGAAACAAGAGACATACAAATTATTGAGACTGGTTGTTAGCGATCCAACCTTTGTGGTCTAGCGCGGATGCTACTTATAAAACTATGATTTAAAATATATGTCATTATAATCATTCGTAAAACAATAAGACAAATGTCAATACATATTAATGTAAAAGTTACAATAAATATTGTTAATTATATATATAAGCGTTTCCATAATTCTAATATAATATCGAAGTTCAAGAAAGAGTTCACGCTTAATAAGGAATTTATTTGTGACATGTTCAACCAAAAGGTACCACATTGTCGCTTGTCAATAAGGTTGATTTCAAATTGAAGCTGTATTGAAATAGCGCCTTATTGACAACCGACAATAAGTACCCTTTTGATTGAAAATGGCACATATCGTCGCCTAGAACCCATACATACATACATACATACATACATACATATATGGGTCCTAAAAGCTTTCCTAGGTCGCAAACGCACTTGCAACTATGGCCGATGGTAATTGTTTAATATCAGGCGAATCTTCTGCTCGTTTGCCTTTGCCACCTATATGTGACGCTCTCAATCAAAAGGTACCACTTTGTCGCTTACCATAAAGACTTTTTTTAAGAAATTTGCTTCTATCTTTATACAAATAACCTGTCATAGCGTCCTAATGGCAAGCGACAATGTGGTACATTTTGATTGAGAACGTCACATATCATAAAAAAACTCTATAGTTAAAGAAACTGACTTCACAAAACACTCACTTGATGATCACATCAGAAGATCAGCGCGGGAAGTCGAGTCGCCAGCAATATACTGAGATGAGGCCATTTTGTGTCACTCTATTCTCTCTACGTTTTGTTATGTGTAAATTGTCTCGTTTGTGTAAACGAATAAAAAATATTCTATTGTATACTGTTCTACATAAATCGCTGTACATCTGGCTTGCGTAAATACATAAACGCGAGCGAGATCATATATCTAATCAAGATCACATTAAATAAAACTATGAAAACGGATTATATCGCGTATATTGAATTTATAATACATCCCGACGTTTCGAACTCTTTACAGCCACCACGAACGCTGTAAAGAGTTCGAAACGTCGGGATGTATTATAAATTCAATATACGCGATATAATCCGTTTTCATAGTTTTATTTCATGAGTAACTATCGCGGTAACCGAAGACAATATCAAGATCACATTTTTATTTCGAATCCCGTCCCGCGCTCGCTGCATGGCCTCGAGTTTTTTAACGGATATTAAAAACGCGACCCCTCGCGAATAATTATTAAACAACGGAGGAAAAATTCTGGATGGCAGTAATTAAATCACGACCTTTTCCTTTGGGGCTGTATTACATAATTATGAGGGTACGTATGTAGACAGGGCGGACACACTATACATCAAAAATCACTTGCGTTTCTATGTGTGGACGGCACGTCTGTACACGCGTCATGCATCATTGTGCGAGTAAGTCGCTTAAAAACAGTACTGAGCGGCCGGCAAACGGCCGTCAATCTGCTGTTGCGGGGCGAGGTCATGGGAGTCGGGGCGGGGCGGTGCGTAGCCGTTCTGTATGGTAAGGGAATTTATTTGTGTGTTCATCACGAACTTGTTCGTAATATGTGACATTTTCAACCAAAAGATACCACATTGTCGCTTGTCAATAAGGTTGATTTCAAATTGAAGCTGTATGGAAATAGCGCCTTATTGACAACCGACAATAAGTACCCTTTTGATCGAAAACAGTACTGAGCGGCCGGCAAACGGCCGTCAATCTGCTGTCACGGGGCGAGGTCATTGGAGTCGGGGCGGGGCGGTGCGTGGCCGTTCTGTATGATAAAACTATTACTTATTCTGTGTATCTACTATGACTTGAGGCTGTATGACTAGCGAGTAGCGAGTTTTTCTCGGCGGACAATCAATGGGCATATTCGCATAGTCAGGTTAAAGATTTGCAAACATGTTACTTGTTCTTCTTTTTATTTAAAAGATGTCAGTGTCACTTTTCGTTGCAGAAAATTGCATATATATCACGGTTATGATTTTTTATAGGCAAACTTGATCCTTATAGATTAGATTAGATATTTATTCTCATTTATATGATGTTAAACCCCACTAATCTCGTCCTAACTAGCGCTGAAAAAACCGGGAAAATTACGGGAAAATTTCAAAACGGCTCCTTTTTTTTAAGATTTTTCGAAAAAATTCCGAAAAAAAGAATAAAGCTGAAAAAAACCCAAGTATTTTTCAAAACCTGTATTTTTTTATATACTTAATTAGGAATTTAAACAGGTAGGTTAAGGTTGCATGTCTAATGTGTTTGTTTATGGCATTGACACTGTCATCACTCATCAGTGGCATTGTGTGTAGCGTATTTAGTTTTTCTGAATAGAAATGAAAAAAAAACCGAAAACAACGAAATTTTGTAAAATTCACAAAAAAAACCTTTGATTTTTTCCGGAATTTTCATCCCTACTCCTAACTCACTTTAATAAATATCTTTCTCAGCTGTTTTCTTCAAGGATCTAATTTATCACATCGCCCTGTTTCTTTCCTTTCCGCTCGTCTGGTAACGCACCAGGCGAGCAGAGGACGCTAAGAGGTGTCACTTGGCCGTCAGATCGGTGGATAAGCGGGACAGAGAGAAATGGGACGGTTGCGAGATTACTTGCGAATTAGATGCAGCATATAGAATAGAATATAATAGAATAGAATAGTTTTTATTCGTAAACACACAGACAATAGACATACATTAGAACATATTGAAAATAAAGTGTCACGAAATGGCCCCATCTCAGCAAGCTGCTGGCGACTTCTAGCGCTAATCTTCCGATGAGACCATCAAGTGAGAATCACGGAAGGTAACAGACAAAAAGAAAGCAACATAAAGGAAAGAAACATAAAATATGGCGAAAAATAAATTACACACAGTTTACACAAACTAATACAAAAAAGAGATACAATATGACGGCATAAGAACATAACATTAAGTAGAATAAAATTACACGGATCAACCGATCGAATATGTACCGGTCCGGTCGGACCATATCGTGGCGCGACATTAAGCGTGCATAACTAGCGCCAGTGGCACAGATTATATAATCCGGTGGTAGCTACACGACATTAAATTCAATGACAATGACAGAATTGACAAACAAGGATAGAAGTGAAGTGAGTGAATCTAATATTTTATTAATTCTAATCCATTTTTGATCATGAAAACCATAAAACAATGTTATACTCGTAAAGTAAAAATATATACAACGCGGTCAACACTTTTTACGAGCGTAAACTCAAACGAGCTGACAAATCGCTTGATGGTAAGAACTAAGAAATTGCCAACTCATGACACCTGCGAAACCAGAGGGATTGCAAGTGCGTTGCCGGCATGTAACTTGGAAGTACGCTCTTTTTTTTTTGAAGGTCGACATACAAAGCGTGTCTATAATATACTCGACAATAATGAAGAGTAGACAATTTGTGCGTAAATTCTGTATATATTCATTGCTCTGAGCGTATTCATACTATTTCATACTAAGTTCAGCATGTAAATTAAAAATGTGATAGCTCGGCCGTTTCAGCTTATGTGCATTCACATAATTTGCAACCTGTACTCTTATACACGGTGGCTAAAAAATAAGTGCATTCCCGTTGCCAGGGAGGTTTTGGGATTATACTAAGCAACTTTTACTATGGGACCAACCCCGAAATCGCGAAAAAAAATGTACCCTCGTATAGAAAATGGACCTGCCAAAATGTATGAAACAGCCAATTTTTTTTGCCCTGGCAACGTTCTTCACGTTTAAACCGCTGAACTGGTTTAAATAAAAGTGTGTATCTATGAAAATAGAGGCCCGTGGATGGATATAGGGTAGTTTTTATCAATCATCATCAACATTCCACGCAGACGAAGTCGCGACACAAGCTAGTGTCGCATAAAGCGGAGTCTACGAGAAGCAATCCATGTCCGCCCAAGGCGAAGGGGAAAAAACGGACACCCAGATAGGGCAGTATGTCACTCGGATTACGCCCGTATTTGAATAGGAATTGGTAATAAGGGGGAACGGTTCGAGGATGAGGAACTTGAATAGTGATGTAATTATTCCCGGGATTTTTTTCGATACAGGTAAATTTTTCAGTCTTTGGAATAAACTAATATTTAAAAACGGGACCCTATTACTAAGACTCCGCTGTCTGTCTGTCTGTCTGTCTGTCCGTCTGTCACCAGTTTGTATCTCATGAACCGTGATAGCTAGACAGTTAAAATTTTCACAGATGATGGATTTCTGTTGCCGCTATAAACAACAAATACTAATAAAAGAATAAAATAAATATTTAAGTGGGCTCCCATACAACAAACGTGTTTTTTTTGCCGTTTTTCGCGTAATGGCACGGAACCCTTCGTGCGCGAGTCCGACTCGCACTTGGCCGGTTTTTTTTCTTTAAATTTTTCAAAGATAGTTTGTAACCTGGGAAAAGACGTAGCATACTTTCTATCTCAGAATTCAACCCCTGAAAGGTGCAATGGCCGTTGCAATTTTGTACAAGATTACTTTGGGAATGATGGCAGTTTAAGAGTCCCCGGCAAGCTCGGTTCTTCATACAAACGTAGTTACGTTCTCATTTTTAAAACGACTAGCTAGATTGCTCTGAAACTTTGTACTTACAATAGGATAAGGTATATATGTAGCTTTAGATACCATGGTTAAAAAATACAGCGAATTTAAGTTTTTCATAGAAAACTTGTTTTTGCTCTATTTCGTTTGTTTTATCCTCATTGCATTGTATGTGCAAAGTTTCATTACAATCCAACACGTAGTTCTAAAATGAGAACGAAACTCCGTTTGTATGGAAAGGTGAAATTCGGCCAAGCTTGCCGGGAACTCTTAAGACAAGCGAGAGGAACGCCTTTTCATACAAACGTAGTTCCCTTTTTCCTTCCTGGATATTGACGTTACATCACTACCCGAGATGTCCTGCTTTCGATCTGTTTGAGGACGTTTAAGGGACTCCCAAACGTCCCGGGTACGTTCCGGAAATATTTTCGAGGGCGGTTTATCACTAATCTCGAGATGTCCTGCTGCTATCGATCTGTTTGAAAACGTTTAAGGGACTCCCTTGAACCAGAAACGTCCCGGGTACGTTCCGGGAATATTTCCGAGAGCGGTACATCACTAATCTCGAGATGTCCTGCTGCTATCGATCTGTTTGAGGACGTTTAAAGGACTCCCTTGAACCAAAAACGTCCCGGGTGCGTTCCGGAAATGTTCCCGAGAGCGGTACATCACTAATCTCGAGATGTCCTGCTGCCATCGATCTGTTTGAGGATGTTTAAGGGACTCCCTTGAACCAGAAACGTCCCGGGTACGTTCCGGGAATATTTCCGAGAGCGGTACATCACTAATCTCGAGATGTCCTGCTGCTATCGATCTGTTTGAGGACGTTTAAAGGACTCCCTTGAACCAAAAACGTCCCGGGTGCGTTCCGGAAATGTTCCCGAGAGCGGTACATCACTAATCTCGAGATGTCCTGCTGCCATCGATCTGTTTGAGGATGTTTAAGGGACTCCCTTGAACCAGAAACGTCCCGGGTACGTTCCGGGAATATTTCCGAGAGCGGTACATCACTAATCTCGAGATGTCCTGCTGCTATCGATCTGTTTGAGGATGTTTAAGGGACTCCCTTGAACTAAAAACGTCCCGGGTACGTTCCGGAAATATTTCCGAGTGCGGTACATCACTAATCTCGAGATGTCCTGCTGCGATCGATCTGTTTGAAAACGTTTAAGGGACTCCCTTGAATCAGAAACGTCCCGGGTATTTTCCGGGAATATTTCCGAGAGCGGTACATCACTTATCTCGAGATGTCCTGCTATATCGATCAGTTTGAGGACGTTTAAGATCTCGCTCGAGGGAACTAATGATGCTCTCTATACGCATGTTGAATGGGTATGAGTAATTGGATGGTTTATTCAAAACGAATAAACGGGAGATATCCCTGTAGGTAGTACTTGACTGAATAATGATATATCGTGAGATTCAGCGTTCCGAGATTTAATATGATATCTCTATATTATGAAATAAAACTATGAAAACGGATTATATCGCGTACAATGGGATACCCTCCTACAGTTTAGGAGGGAATTAAATCTTCTCGGGTCCGAGGTGTAGGGTTGGAGCCGGCGTAGTTTTTATCGCGTATATATATATATCTTTACTTGAAAATAATTGTAGTGTTTAACTAGCCTTATAAACCGATTTTGCATGTACAACCAGCCTTAAAGTTTATAGTCTATGATGGTTCATTATTTTTAGTATGTGGGTATTTTTGCAGTTTGTAGTTTTTCCTCAGTCACCCGTTGACCACGAACGCTGCGCTGTAAAGGGTTCGAAACGTCGGGATGTATTATAAATTCAATATACGCGATATTATCCGTTTTCATAGTTTTATTTCATGAGTAAAGGGGCCCACTGACTATCAGTCCGCCGGACGATATCGGCCTGTCAGAACAAAAATTTGACAGTTCCGAACAACTGACAGGTCGATATCGTCCGGCGGACTGATAGTCAGTGGGCCCTTTAACTATCGCGGTAACCGAAGACAATATTATCTCTATATTACCTAATATTTATGATTAAGTTGTAAATAGAGTTTAACCTCGCTAAGTTTTCATACCAATTGCTACATCAAGTACCTCGGGGTCGGCCAACTTTTGGGAAGAGCCAACCGCAATAGATATCACCAGTTTTAGGAAGCTCAAAGTGCCGTAAATGTTGTTTTCAGAGGTCTGAGAACTCAAATGTAAATTTTTGGCTGACTTGAAAAGCCGCAAATCTCCAAAGAGCCGCATGCCGACCCCTGAATGAAGCTTATAGGGATAAGTACACATTCTTACTGCCGAGTTTGTGCAAAGTTAGCGTGGTTAGTCTAAAACGATTTTATCATTTTATAAAAACTAGTGCCTGTACAGATTCCTGTGATTAAGTTGTCAAGTGAATACCTGTTAGCGAACCGTGGTAAAAATGAAAAAATGATGGGTTATTTGATATATAAATTCATATAAATCACCTGCCCGTAGTTAATCTCCACTCCAACCTGGATTTGAGGGATTTTAGTTTTTCTGGATTTTTCTCTTATATTTTCCTCATCCTTAAAGCTAGTGATTTATATTGCTAATCTTGAAAGTCGAAAATTATTACATCACGTTTGGGCGTTGGCCACGTACAACGAAATATTAGTAGCCACATAACATTATAGTTAAGGCCGGGAAAATAAGATTGCTGGCCGAGTGAAATATACTTACCGTACCAAACAGGCGGATTAGTTACTCGACGAATGTTTAGTGCAATTTTTATACAGTTGTAATTCAAAAAGTTGTTCGTTGATGCAGATTGATTTTTCACTGGTCAATAATCTTGCAAGGAAAAACATTGCTTGCGTTTTACGCCTAAGCAAGCGATATGTGTAGAACTGGAACTAGACTTACCTAATTTTAAAACTAACACGGGACTTAATCTCGTAAAAACTTACGTTTATTTATGGCCTGACGTTTCGAACGTAACGTGACAACCTTCCTTCCGGTCTCACCGACATACGCCCTACCACAATCGCAAGGTCTCGTATACCCGCCACTAACTAAAAATACTAGTGAGTGTAACTAATATTTTGAAATAATCGCACTTAAACTATCGTGAGACATACACTCACTCCACGACTTACTTGACGACTCCATCTGTCCCGCGCCCCCCGCTCCCGCCCCATCAGCGCGTGCGCAACGAGCGACGAAGCGGGCGGCGCGGGCAGTGCACGACGTACAACCGCCGCGGACACTCGTGCCTGAGGATGGATTCCCAAAGAATCCGAAACATGTCGCCAAAAGCGACTAAAAATAATAGTGAGTAAAGACCGTACTGATAAATATTTTGAAGGTAATTTTGACTAAATTGCCATTACTTTCGCACCAGGAACACATACTTACATTTTCGTTACATCTACACGATTAACTGTCTATTCTCAACCGTATTACGCCAAGATTGGGTCCCGAATGGGCCCTTCAACTTGTCCTTACTCGAAAATGTAAAAGATTGGAAAAGTCCGTAAAAACGGTTCGTATGTAGATTTTATTGATACGATATCTCGAGGATTCTGTGAACTCCTTAGTATTAGATAAGTCTTATTGCCCCTTTGCCGCGTTTTGGGCCGGATCCAACATTTTTGTACGGCGAAATTAGTCGAGTGATACGTGCGCGACTGATGTTACCGTAGTGATTGTACGGGATTATGTAATCCTGGTATCTACTCTTACGAGGCCCTGTTAGACTTATTTCACAATTATTATGCTTTTATCTTTCTTTCTCTTTCGTTTTAAGCTAGAAAATGGATTCGATTTACGTCATTGCTTTGGGTATCCTTTCATTTAAGAATGAATAAATGTTATGTACTAAATAATTTCTGCTGACGAAAGTTTTATATTTATTATTTTTAGGGTTTCATACCCAAAGGGTACCCCTATTACTAAGATTCCACTGTCTGTCTGTCTGTCTGTCACCAGGCTGTATCTCATGAACCGTGATAGGTAGACAGTTGAAATTTTCACAGATGATGTATTTCTGTTGCCGCTATAACAACAAATACTAAAAACAATAGTTAATGGTACTGAACCCTCCGTGCGCAATTCCGACTCGCACTTGGCCGGTTTTTTATCAACACATATGTTTTGTTTTGTGTGTTGGAAAACGTCGTATGAAACACGTGTGCATTGGTCATAACACACATCGGCTTTCTTATTGCGCGCTCGCTGTCTCGCGCTTACAATATCACCTCGTGATAATGACCGACGTAGCACACTTGCATAAAAAGTACTGTTTGTTACATAATTTATTTGATCAATTTTGTTGTTTGCCTAAACCATGTAGTTTTATCTTTATTAGGTTGGTACTTTACACGTACAATGATTGTCGCTTAACTTCAAATTCGAATAAATCCATTCGACCCTCTTAGGAAATATCTACCCTATTACCTTTTCTTAATACCAAACTCGCAAAATCTGACAGTTGGACTTACCCGAGTTTGAAGTTAAGCAACTCAATTGTGTTATTAAACTATCAAACAGTAATTTTCAGCCCCCAGTAGTAATAACATTTTACGCCTACTACTATTCTCAGATTAGAGTAGATACTTTAAGGTTAATTGGCTTAGAGGATATAACCAAACGGAGTAGCCATTAACAGGCGTCCCTCTCTGTCGAAAATAGTCGGCCAATGGTCATACACAATGTGTGGACTGACGTTTATCTGAAATGGCTATTTTTACGTTACGTGTACATTTGACGTTCCCCTCCCCCGCAAAAATCGACAGACTTTTTTGTACCGAAAATAACAGACAAGGCGTCTACGTTAATTGGAGGAGAGCCCTCAAGGGATAACGTGGCCTTTATATACCAAGTAATAAAAAAAATAAACATTGTATAAGTAAGAGCTTATCGGCAAGGAATAAATTACAAAGAATTTATTTTATAATTTGTAACCATAGACACAGTCACACTTTGTCCTTTCTTATACCTAACACTTTTTAGGGTTCCGTACTCCGCCGTCCGTCCGTCCGTCTGTCTGTCCGTCTGTCACCAGGCTGTATCTCGTGAACGGGTGATAGCTAGACAGTTGAAATTTTCACAGATAATGTATTTCTGTTGCCAGTGTTGCCGCTATAACAACAAATACTAAAAACAGAATAAAATAAATATTTAAGTGCGGCTCCCGTATGGGACCCTTCGTGCGCGAGTCCGACTCGCACTTGGCCGGTTTTTTTTACTCCTGACGGAACGTGGACAATTATACTTTAAAGGTGAAAAGAGCATACCCCGGGGTTACGGGTGCAATTTGTTTTGAAGTTTAAGTGGGTTAAGGTCACTAGTTGGAGAATTACTAAATTCGGTACCTAGGCCACCTAGGGTTAGGTAGAATGCGTAGCTTTTTGAAATGTTCGCGGATTGACTCATCACTGCGCATAGGTACTGAAAAAGGGGTGAGTGACGACATAAAGTTTCGACTTTGTTAATTATTCACAAAGCCTTCAGGCTTTGTCAATAATTAACCATATAATTAGTTCTTCTATATTTATTTACTATTTCTCTGCTACGTACAAGACGACTAGTACAGCGGCGGTATCATGGTCGCATTTTTATCACCTGTCATATCATACGTCACTTTCGCACTTACATATGTACTTGTTAGAATGTGACAGTCATGATGACAGATGATAAAAAACCGACCATCATAGCCCTGCTGATAAGTAGCTGCGCTGTTTCTTTAAAAACGGCGGCCCGCACATCCTTTCCGTCTGACTTACAGCGACTGCCAGTTCTAAATTCAAATAAACCTGTCAGTCACCGTATGTCGTCTATGAAGGCTGTAAAGGTAGCAAACCTTTTCAAAACCTACGGATTAGATCTTATCTTATCTCATCTTATCTTATCTTATTATATCTTATCTTATTAATGTTTATTTCCAACAGGCGGTGGTGCTCCCTCCGCTGGCGCGGTGGCCCCATGAAAATGGCTTCACTTTCACCACCTGGTTTCGGCTAGACCCCATCAACTCTGTCAACATCGAGCGTGAGAAGCCCTACCTGTACTGGTAAGTTATAATATAATCCGTAGAGATCCCACTCTAGCGTCTTCCGAGCGTCGGCGCCTAGTTAACAGGTATTGTAATAGTTTGCTACCTTTACAGCCTTCTTAGTCGACATACGGTGACTGACAGTAGGTTTATTTGAATTTAGAACTGGCAGTCGCTGTAAGTCAGACGGAAACGACGTGCGGGACGCCGTTCTAAAAGAAGCAGCGCAGCCCTGCTGATAAGTATCAGCAGGGCTATGATGGTCGGTATTTTATCATCTGTCATCATGCCTGTCACGTTCTAACAAGTACATATGTAAGTGCGAAAGTGACGTATGACATGACAGGTGATAAAAATGCGACCATGATACTGCTGATAGACGCAACGTTCGCGCAACTGCGTAGTGATAGTGACACCATCTTCCATAGCGTTGACTAGACGCCAACACTCAAAAGACGCTAGTGTGTGGGTTCGGAATAATTTACGAAAATTTGGTTTTAATGTTTACTTACTATGTCCACAAAAAAGACGGGTAACCTTAACTTATAGGTATATAGGTACTATAGATCCATAAGTATAACATCAGGTGACAACCAAAACTCGTTATGAAAACGAATTATATCGCGTATATTGAATTTATAATACATCCCCCAAACAAACGATCCGGGGTTTTTGTTTTTGTACATATGTGGGTATTTTTGCAGTGTAGTTTTTCCTCAGTCACCCGTTGACCTCGAACGCTGTAAAAGGTTCGAAACGTCGGGATGTATTATAAATTCAATATACGCGAATTCGTTTTCATAGTTTTATTTCATCACTAATTATTAAAAAATAATAAAAAAATAATCAACCTTATTATGGTAGTAATACGGTTCACTATGGCTTCATAGCCACTTGTATTGGTAATTAGTGAGTTTTGGTTGACACCCTGACGATAAGATCTTGCCCGAGATTTGTTCTAACAGCGGCACTTGACACCGCTAAATCGATCTGCGGTGGCAGCTTAGTTGCATTGTTATCGCTTGTCACTATGCCTATCATTTTCGCACTTGACGTGACAGGCATGGTGATAGGCGATAAAAATATTAAAAATACGACCGTGCTACTGCCGCTGTACATGTTTTTGAAAATTGCTTTAACCAATAATATTTATGTAAAGCCTGACTAGTAATATATGATCATTGTCAAGAGGGCGCTGTTATTCTCATGTATAGGGTGACAGTTCAGTATAGTATGAAAAAAATAGTTCCAGTGAAATTCCGCAACATGGCGCGTGATCATATATTCCTGGTCAGGCTTTATTCTATTATTGTTCAATTTGATCGCTTTTGATCATTTAATGGCTCTTTTCAAATTCATTAGTCCTTTCCCTTACAAGAATAAAGTATTAAATTATCTCCACAAAACTGGGGAAATAATGCCAACAATCCACTTTGTAACCAATTAATGTTAAAAGCCGTTTTGTGTTCGAATCGGCGTGCAGTCGTCCGCGCCCAACTTTTGCATTTAAGCGAAGTGTTTCCTCTGTGTAGTTTATGTTATCCTGGTGTAGTTGGTCCCTGGTCTGCCTTTTTTGGTTGAGGTTTTCCTTAATTTTTTTGGTTACATACTGCGATGTATTAAATAAGGGTAGGTTAAGATTTACGCGCCTACCTACTGAAGGTAAATAAATCAGTCTCGAATATACTTGCGCGCTGTGTTATTTGACTCCCAAATATTAATTCCCAGTACATAACATTGGCTGACGAGGATGTCGAAAACACTACCTTTTAACATTAAGGAGTTTAATTTACGCTCGGGAAAGTGGAATACGTATATAAGTCAGTTAACGGCATGGTTTGAGGTAACAAACGTAAAAACAGAAAATCGGGTGCAGTACCTCATTGCGGTGGTTGGAACGGAAACTTTGGACTTAATAATAGATTTGTGTTATCCATCGTTGCCGGCTACAGTGAGTTTCGACGATATAGTGTCAAAAGTTCGCGAACATTTATCACCTAAGCGATCCGAGCTGGCAGAGCGTATGACATTTCGGGCATGTAAGCAAACGGCCGACCAGTCCATTAATGAGTACGTGGCGCAACTCAGGCAGCTTGCGCAGAAATGCAATTTCTCCAGTTCCACGTACTTAGAAGAGAACCTACGTGATCAGCTGGCATATGGATTGAGAAGTGATGCGATACGTTTCAAGCTGTTAACGGAAGACAAATTAACATTCAGCCGCGCAGTGGAAATAGCGACGTCGCTGGAGGCGGCGGATCGAGACTCGAAGGCCAGCGGACCTAGCAGCGGTGCTGGGAGCGGGACATCGGCGTCGATGTCGACGCGAGAAGAGGACGTGCACGCGGTGCGCGTCGGCGGCGGCGGCGGCGCGCGTGCGCCCCCGCGCCGTAGGCAACCGGCGGCGGCGCCGCGCGCGCGCTGTCCCCGGTGCTTGGGCACGCACCATCCGAGGAGCTGCTCATTCATGAACACGGAGTGCTATGTGTGCGGCAAGAAGGGACATATTGCTAAAGCGTGTAAAAACCGGAAACATTATAGCGTCAACGCGTGCACGGAGTCTACGGACACGAGCGACGACGTCGGGTCGGAGGACGGCGACGACGAGTACGACGTGCCGTTGTACTCTATAGACGACGACACCGGCGGTGATCAGCCATGGTGGCGTACAGTGACGGTCAACGGAGTCAAGGTGCGCATGCAGCTGGACTGTGGCTCTGCGATAAGCGCTGTGTCTAGCAATTTTTTTAATCAGCTGTTTAAAAATGTTAAATTGTTGCCTCCTAAGACAAAGTTAAAAATGTACGCGGGACAAAAAGTCACACCGAAGGGCATTATGTTGTGTGAAGTTATGTATGGCGATAAAAAGAAATCAAATTTAAATTTAGTCGTAGTAGACACAGACGACAGCCCGCCCATTATCGGACGTCGGTGGATGACGGCGTTAGGTATACAATGCAGTCCTGAGACTCCCGAGTCGATATATAGTATTATTAAGGATCGTGAGCGTGTAGGGACACAGCTGGCTCGAGAATTCCCGCAGGTGTTCGCGCAGGGAACTGGCACGTTCACTGGTAAGCCCATACAACTAAGAGTGGCCAGCGATGCGCGGCCCGTATTCTGCAAGCCGCGGCCCGTGCCGCACGCGCTGCGCGCCGCCGTCGAGGCCGAGCTGGAGCGCCTGCAGGCGGACGGAGTCATCTCGCCGGTGGAGACTAGCGAATGGGGGACGCCTGTCGTGCCCGTCATCAAACAATCAGGTGAGGTGAGACTGTGCGGGGATTTTAAAGTAACACTAAACCCGGTATTAGAGGATGACAAATACCCGATACCTCGTATCGATGAAATATTCTCTAATTTGCAAGGAGGGCAACTGTTCAGCAAAATAGATTTGAGTCATGCTTATCAGCAATTACCGCTTACAGAAGAATCAAAACAGCTGTGCGTAATTGTGACGCATAAGGGTAGCTTTTGTTACAATAGATTACCATTCGGTATTAAGTGTGCCATGAGTAAATTTCAGCGCGTCCTTGATAGTCTATTCAAGAATATGAACCTTATTGCAGTGTATTGCGATGATATTTTAGTCACGGGAGTTAATGACGATGACCATTATAAACGCTTGATATCGGTATTCAAAATATTGTCTAAGGCAGGATTAAGAATAGCACAAAATAAATGCATTTTTTTTCAAAAATCTGTGTCTTATCTAGGTTACGTTATCGACGCAAAGGGCCTGAGCACACAGACGAGCAAAATAGATGCCGTTCAGGCAGCCCCGGTACCGGACACCGTATCGCGTTTAAAGGCATTCTTAGGGTTGGTCAATTATTACGCGAAATTCATACCCAATATAAGTACCGTTTTACACCCGCTTTACGAGCTATTAAAAAAACATAACAAATTTATTTGGTCTAGGGAATGCAATGAAGCATTCACGAAAGTGAAACAAATGTTAGCCGCAAAACCAATGTTAATGCATTATAAACCAGATGCTCCCCTATGGCTTTATTGTGACGCATCTCCTTACGGGGTCGGGGCAGCGCTGGTACAAAAGGGCGAGGGGGGTGATCTGCCAGTGGCGCACGCCTCGCGAGCTCTCACACCGCCCGAACGAAATTACGCGCAAATATGTCGTGAAGGGCTGGCAATCATTTTTGGCGTTCAAAAATTTCATCACTACCTTTTTGGTAGACGGTTTACCTTAGTTACGGACTGTAAACCATTGGCGCATATTTTTAGCCAACATAAAAGTATCCCGCAAATGGTAGCGGGGCGCTTGCAGCGGTGGGCGGTAATTTTAAGCGGGTACGACTATGAGATATCTTGCGTTAAAGCGGAACAAAATTGTTTAGCCGATAATTTGTCACGCCTGCCGTTAGACATCAGAAAAAACGAACAAAAAAGTAAGGGATCGTGCGAATTTCTGAATTTTATAGATGACGGTATATCGACAAATCATCGCGATATTGCAAAAGCGACACGCCAAGATCCGGTTTTGCATAAAGTATTCAACTTATTAGGCCAAGGCTGGGAGTATTGCGGAGACGAAAACTTAAAACCATTTTGGCGCGTCCGCAATGCGTTAAGTCGCGAGCAAAATTGTATAATGTTTGAATACAGGGTGGTGGTACCTACGACTCTGCGCGCACGCGTGCTGCGCGAGTTACATGCAGCGCACGGCGGCGCGGTACGCACGAAGGCGCTGGCGCGCGCCTATGTATGGTGGCCCGGGCTGGGCGCGGACGTGGAGCGGGTGACAGCCGAGTGCGCAGCGTGCGCAGCGGAGCGCCCGGCACCAGCACGGGCAGCCACGCATCCGTGGGAGTGGCCGCAGGAGAGGTGGTATCGAGTACACGTGGACTTTCTGACGCCGACAGCTGGTACGTATTATTTTGTGCTGATTGACGCCTACTCCAAATGGATTGAGGCAAGCAAAATAAGAGGCACGCGCGCCGACGAAACCATTACCCTACTACGCGAAATATTCGCCCGTTTCGGAAATCCATATGAGTTGGTATCTGATAACGGACCACCGTTCACAAGTGGTCAGTTCGAATCATACCTAAAGAAAGAGGGCATCAAGCACATCCGCATTTCCCCGTATAAGCCAAGTAGCAATGGGGCTGCCGAAAATACAGTTGGGTTAATTAAAAAATGCCTAAAAAAGGCGGAACGGGATAATGCGAACGTGCATGAAGCATTGCAAATATACCTATTAACTCATCGCATAACCCCGCATTCTACAACCGGTAAGTCGCCAGCGGAACTATTGTTAAAGCGCACCATACGCAGTCGCTTTGATTTGTTGCGGCCAGACCCGAGAGAAGAAGTGCGGGAAGCTCAACGAAAGCAGATAGGTATGGACGCACCGCCGACTCGCGAATTTAAGGTAGGAGAAAAAATTATGTATCGAGTATATCAGCAAAACAAGCAATTTTGGGCAGCGGGTTCCGTCATCGAACGGCTGGGCCCCTTGACATACCGGGTAGAAGGGGCCGACGGACGCAGTCACAAAAGGCATATTAATCAATTGCTTAACGATCCCGTCATTAGCACATGTTCGGACTCCCAAGAATTGAACCGGGCTACCTCGCTGGCTCATGCGATTCCGGCCACCACTGAGTCACTACACCGCACAAGCAATGACAATAACACGACTTCGGAACCAAATGTACCTATACAAAGACCGAAACGCATTCGTCGTCCACCGATAAGATACGGGTTTGAATAATCTCATAGTAAAAAAATAAAATAAAATACAATGTTAGTATAATGGCAAGCTTGTCGATTATAAACCTTATCCAATAGTGTTAAAGGCGCCTTAGATTAAGTGATAATATTGGTGTGAGTTAGGCGCTCATTAGTTGCATGTTTAGTTGTAAATACTATTTAAAAAAATAAAGACTGTTGTCATAATCTGTAAACTTAATATCGCTCGATATCGCCGACTGAGTATAACAATAAGGTACTTTTTATCACATTATAGTAAAATAGTAATATAGCGGGCAAAACATATGTTGTAAGTATTTAGTTAGAATAAGGGTTCAATAGCCTATATGTTATTAACCAAACATGTATGTTATACGAGTAATCAGCTAGCAACGAAAGCTAGATTTGGGATAGACAAACTGACACTTAGCATAATTACTATTAAGTAGCTATTAATAAGGTAATTTACTGTAAGGGGGGAAGGATGCGATGTATTAAATAAGGGTAGGTTAAGATTTACGCGCCTACCTACTGAAGGTAAATAAATCAGTCTCGAATATACTTGCGCGCTGTGTTATTTGACTCCCAAATATTAATTCCCAGTACATAACACATACAAAGTATAACAAAGTTCACAAATCATTTCATAATTTAATTTGATTCGTTCCCTAGTTGGACCTAATATTATCATACTTCTTCTTTTTCGCGTTTTCCCGGCATTTTGCCATGGCTCATGGGAGCCTGGGGTTCGCTTGACAACTAATCCCGTGAATTGACGTAGGCACTAGTTTTTAAAAAGCGACTGCCATTTGACCTTCCAACCCGGAGGGTAAACTAGGCCTTATTGGGATTAGTCCGGTTTCCTCACGATGTTTTCCTTCACCGAAAAGCGACTGGTAAATATCAAATATTTCGTACATGAGTTCCGAAAAACTCATTGGTACGAGCCGGGATTTGAACCCGCGACCTTCGGATTAAAAGTCGCACGCTCTTACCGCTAGGCCATACCAGCGCTTCACCTAATATTATCATACAGTTGAAAGATTATCTGACATAATCCAACTTGTATATAGAGAATGCCGCATCTTTTTGCGCGCTTGGTTGTGCAAGCTATTACGTGTAGGTTTTCCGGAAGTGTCTTGAAAAGTTAAAATAAAAGTTCTCTGACAGTAGTAACTTTGTAATTGTATGTAATAACTTATGCAACTCTTCCAACTAATCTACTCTCGAAAGTTTAAAATTTTCAAGTTTCTCTGTCTGATGATATGACACTGACGGCAAAGAAAAACTCCACTCGACTGTAAACTCCTGCTTTAAAAATATTTTTCTAATGGAAAACTTTCCTTTTTAGGGTTCCGTACCCAAAGGGTAAACACTATTATTAAGACTCCGCTGTCCGTCCGTCTGTCCGTCTGTCTGTCCGTCTGTCACCAGGCTGTATCTCATCAACCATGATAGCTAGACAGTTGAAATTTTCACAGATGATGTATTTATGTTGACGCTATAACAACAAATACTAAAAAAAACGGACAAGTGCGAGTCGGACTCGCCCACCGAGGGTTCCGGACTTTTTAGTATTTGTAGTTATAGCGGCAACAGAAATACATCTTCTGTAAAAATTTCAACTGTCTAGCTATCACGGTTCCTGAGATACAGCCTGGTGACACACAGACGGACAGCGGAGTCTTATTAATTAGGGTCCCGTTTTTACCCTTTGGGTACGGAACCCTAAAAACAGAATAAAATAAATATTTAAGTGGGGCTCCCATACAACAAACGTGTTTTTTTTTTCGTTTTTTGCGTAATGGTACGGAACCATTCGTGCGCGAGTTCGACTCGCACTTGGCCTGTTTTTTGGAACTTTTGTGTAACTTGTGTGTGACTTTGATGGATTGTTTCAGCTTCAAGACGAGTAAAGGCGTGGGTTACACCGCGCACTTCGTGGGCAACTGCCTAGTGCTGACATCTATGAAAGTGCGGGGGAAGGGGTTCCAGCACTGCGTCAAATACGAGTTCCAACCCAGGAGGTAAGATAATTCCACTACTCAGTAGATAGGTAAGATGTTTCTACTAACTAGTAAAGTCATGACTTTAACCAAAGATAGATATAACTCCGTGATAGATGTATACAGTCTAAGGAAAAAACGTGCCTCGAAAATCACGAAAATTTGACTCTCGATCAGATGGCGCCAGTACCTTTGGCCTACTCTCGTATAGAGGGCGTTGACGGTTTCGTTTGTTATTTAACAATTTTAACGCATATCAGTGAAAGAACATGGGTCAAAATCATAAAAATAATTATTGCAAATAAAAAAAACACATTTATTACATTAAATACATATTATCGTATTTTTATAAATCTTCATTTTTTGTTTTAAAGTGTCGTCGAAAATGAAACCGTGAAACGTCGTTAAATAAAGTAACAAAACAAAATTCGCGATAGACCCGTTTTTAAATGTGATTTAATTGTGTGTGTGATAATGACATATCGGAAACTAAACCACAACTGGATATGCGAAGTGAAAGGCGCAATGTAAGCGTAATACCTAGTTACCTTGAATTACTTTATTGTTATCAAGAAATTCGTTCACTCTGATACCGGGGGCGTAGCTCAGATGGTAGAGCGCTCGCTTAGCATGTGAGAGGTACGGGGATCGATACCCCGCGCCTCCAACGGTCTCTTTTTTTGGAAAACTTGTCAAAATGGTTACTAACTTAGACATTTTTAAATAGATACCTACAACTAAAAACTTCGTTTCCAATTGGGATCTGTTTGGAATTCATTCCCAATACCAAAGATAGATATAACTCCGTAATAGATGGATACAGTCTAAGGAAAAAACGTGCCTCGAAAATCAAGAAAATTTGATTCTCGTTCAGAGGGCGCTACTAGTTTTGGCCTACACTCGTATAGATGGCGTTGACGGTTTCGTTTGTTATTTAACAATTTTAACGCATATCAGTGAAAGAACATGGGTCAAAATCATCAAAATAATTAATGCAAATAAAATAAAATCATTTATCTATATTTAAATACATTTTATCGTATTTTTACAAATCTTCAATTTTAGTTTTAATGTGTGTCGACAGATGGCAGTGAATTGACTGGGGTTACAAAATTTACTATGACAGTACCGCTCTAGTATAAGTTACTCTATGCCAATACTAAGATGTATTACTTACATTAGTAGTAATGAATTATATTTTGCGATATTGTGTTGTGGTCGTTGTGGAGCCATTACTTATACGAAATCCAATCGCAGTTATTGTTCGGCTTATTACGAATTATTTCGCAACGGATTATATCGAATTGTCGGATTATGTCGTATAATATCAGTATTTTTCACAATCTGGATATATCGATCAAACAGTTTCCGGACAGTTCTTGAAATTAAATTCTTATGTACAGTCGCCATCATATATTTGAGCGGCCGAGGTGCTCATAAATATCTGAACATGCACTTGACGCCTTGACAATCTCTATTGTATTGTATTGTCGTGTTCAGATATTTGTGAGCGCCTTGGCCGCTCCGATATATCAGATGGCGACTGTACCTACCTATTAAGCCTGTTTGTCACTATACTTGTACCTAACATTTAAAATTAGTGAACAATAAAGAATAATTATTTATTGTCGTCAATACGAGTATACCAACAATGAGTTAAATTAAAAGGCATTATGAAGCTCATACTTACGTCAACAGCGCCAACTAGACCAGGCAAAAGTAAGTCGACCAGTGCGTAAGCACCTTGACTGAACTACAACGATATCGATAATTTCGTCAACTTTATCACCGGGGGCGTAGCTCAGATGGTAGAGCGCTCGCTTAGCATGCGAGAGGTACGGGGATCGATACCCCGCGCCTCCAGAGGTCTCATTTTGTTTCCATTTCTATATTTTTTGGTTCACTAACTCACGCGCAAATCGATTGCATCAATCAAAGAAGTTTGACAGAAACGAAATTGGCAAGGGAAAGAAAATTATATGTTTTTACGTTTAATACATATAGGTTCAATACATAACCCGCAGTGATGTAAGGTTTAATCGTGTGAGAGAAGTCCCAGATTGTTTGCTTTTTCTTCGAGACTTGTTGTTATGGTGATTAAATGTCATAACAGGCAAACTGATGGTGATCAATGCTTGTATGTGCTCCGTCACTACATTAATCCATGCAAAATACGACAAAATACTGTCGAACGATATACATACGTAATATGGATATGACTAGATATGACTTCAAATGATTTAAAAAGAGAGAACATACTGAATTCTACTTTTATATCCATATTATAAATTCGTAACCTAAGAAGAAATAGTAGATTGTGTCACAAGGGAGCAAAATGACATATTTACGGCGAGGGCGTACAATTGAATCCTAAACGAAGCAAAGGATTCTATGATAGAATCCCGAGAGTAGCGAGGGATTCTAAAGTAGAATCCTGGGCGTAGTGAGGGATTCAAGTATGTTACGCCCAAGATGGAAATCATGTTACTTTTCACATCACGTTTGAGGTAATTATAATATTTAAAAATATTATTTAAGCTAAAAAAATACTGCGCAAAAAAATGTAAAAATTGTGTCCTAAAACAGAAAAGTGTTACTTTGATCCCTGCTAGCAGGGAAAAAAGAACCACTGATCCCTCCTAGCAGGGAAGAAAAAACCCTTTTTCGAATTGGTGATGTGAAAAAAAACTTGCGATTTCTTCAACTCAAGCTTACGTACTTACAGTACGAAAGGTACCTTTCATTCTTCGCTAACTACACCGTCGAACAAGTTTGATTTGGATCGCATAGTTCCGAGTAGTAGATGTTTAACTTGAGCGAACATTCAATGGGAAACTTTTTGTTCCGGCAGAGTACTCAGTACTCACCACGTTCACTGAAATTGAGCAGTTAGGGAGATTTCCATTGTGATTCGAGTATATCGCCGCTATACTTACTCAACCTCGTATCTGCAACACTCATTTGATGACAAAAACACCCGTATTCCGAATGAAAGAAAAGCGACATTTCCATCAAATGATTGTTGCAGATATGAGGTTGAGTAAGTATAGCGACGATATGAGATATACTATATGTGCTGTCGAGTGTAGTGGGACCAGCAGCGGTATTATGGTCGCATCTTTATCACCTGTCATGCCATGCGACACTTTGCGACATATTGGTTAGAACGTGACAGGCATGGTGACAAATGATAAAGAGCCGACCATCTTAGCCCTATTGGACTCACATTGATAAATGATAAATACAGTTAAACCGATCGCACCTCCAGTAAGGTTTATTCAATAGTATAGTAGTAGTATATAGTGGCCCATAACCTCTTAGAAACCTCTTATATTTAGCTGATTAGTGCTTTAATTAATATTTAAGGGCTTAAGGAAAAACAGAATGAAACTCACGGATGTAAGACATAGACAAGAAGAGTTTATTTTTTAAAATAGTGCCGTGACACAAATTGTGTTGCTAGACTCGTTTGCGTTTAATTCTTCCAACAGGCCGGTTATTTATCACAACAATTTTTGGCACGTTTGGCTCATGCCAGTAACGTGTAACGTGTTAAGGAGGGACTGCATGATACGGGTCTTTCGGCTGTGAAACATTGGTTTTATCTAGGTAGTGAAAATTCTGTTAATTTTCGGTTGAACTTCAAAATGGCGAAATCATCACGAGATTTTTATTTTATTTTATGCTTATTGATTTTGTTTTAAGGGTGATATTGATAGTCAGTCAGTCAGTCATTTATTGCCTTCATAGGTACATAATAAGATGTTACATAAGAATTTTGATCAGCTATGAACCCTGTAAGTGCACTGCAACTTAATACTCACTTATTAACAACATTCTTACCTACGTAACTGACTATCTAAGTAATTAGTAATAAGTAGCTAAGGATCACGATTAAAGGTTGCATTACATAATAAATTTGACATTCCAATTAAAGCACATTCCAAATAAAGTGTGCAACTAAAGAAGAATTAATCTTGAAACGCGTTTAACAATTATTTTGTAAACACCCACCAATCCAACGAATTAGAAGCGCGAGAAAGGTCTGATATGATGATGATGAATCCATCGTTAGCCACGATTGTAAAGTCCAGCTATCACTTTGCTAAAAGCAACTACGAGCACACTCTTGACATTGGCGAAATCGGCATAAATTTGATAAAAACCATTTTTGTAATACAAGAAATTTATTTTCCAATACGTAGGTATGTTCATTTGCTAGCCAACAAAAATAGCAAAACCTTTGTTACTCATTTATATATATCTCTGCACAGATGGTACGCGATCGCAGTTGTCTACATCTACAACAGGTGGACCAAGAGCGAGATTAAGTGCCTCGTCAACGGGCAGCTCGCCTCCAGCACAGAGATGGCGTGGTTCGTCTCCACCAACGACGTAAGTCCAGTTTAATACTTGTTTCTTAACGCCAACAACGCTGGGGTGTCGTGATCGCCAAGGAACCACGAATGATACATCCTACAGGACTTGTGTCAGGGATGAAGTTTGATATCGACATCACTACACAGTATAAATCAAAGTCACTTTCCGCTGTCTGTCCGTCCGTCTGTCCATATGTATGCTTAGATATTTAAAACTACGTAACGGATTTTGATGCGGTTTTTTGAAATAGATAGAGTGATTCAAGAGGGAGGTTTTATATGTATAATTTGTAAATGTTTTGTGTAAATTAGTTGAACTACCCGTGAGAAGCTTTTTTGGACCCGCATATGTCCTTAAACTACGTCCAAAAGAGAGGTATGGGCACTGTGAATGACATCTCGCTTTGTGTGGTAGGGCACAGGACAGCGGATGTCATTCCAGATCTAGAGCAGAGCCCAACTGGGGAAGTACCTCCACTTTACAGAAAACCGCAGCCAAATAACACTAGACCCTACTCATAGTGTTGTGTTCCTGCCGGTGAATAAGGTTGCCAGAGCTCAACGAGGGAGTGGAGTGTTAGGGTCGGCAACGCGCGTGTAATATCTCCGGTGTTGCAGGCGTCCATAGGCTACGGTAACTGCTTACCATCAGGCGGGCCGTATGCTTGATTGCCACCGACGTGGTATAAAAAAAAAGCCGGGGCGGGTCGCTAGTATAGTATGCAGTGAAAATATTATGAACCTGTAGTGGTAATTTGTGAAAAGTGGCCGCCGTTTTGAATTTATGCTTTAGTCGTCGCGAATACAACCGAGGAAGAAGCGCGAGATATATCAAGATTATCAAGTGCCTTGTTGTCAAAGAAACTGCTATGAATTAAAGTTTTGACTTGAGAACTTGACATGTTGTCGCGCGTCTAAAGATTCGGTGGCTTTCGGAACATTTTTGGTTAAAGAAATTTATTTTTCTCAAAAGAAATTTAACATTTCACTTAAAAAGAGAAAATCCAAGATAAAACATAATATATGAGTGAGCATGCAGGTAATTAACAAATTATAATAACAAATAAAAACTAGAACATGTCATTCACGAGCATTAATTACTTGTAAAAATAAGCATACGAACATGCTTAGCAAAGTTGTATACTTATATTATAAACATGTGGGTATGACCAAATTTAATACAAGTTACTTATTTCTTACTAACTAAAACTGTGTTGCTAAGTCACTATTATTTACACTTTAGCCGTATTGCACTTTCAACTCTAAAACACATGCACGTTGAGTTGAGCGACAATATTTTTCCTTATGTAAACCTTTTGTTCCCATGTGGAATGTTTGCCAGGGCCGCATTTAGATATTATGAATTACATTTAAGTTTTTGACAAAAGAAAAAAAAATACGGGACAAGTATTTAAACCCGTTGTCATAATTTTAGACGTATCCGTTGTTTTGGATTTAGTGCTTAGTCGTCGGATTGCATGTACAGTGAGCTGCGAAAAGTTTATTCGCGTCCGACCTTTATACTTTATGCTCCTTATTCATAAACGTGTACTAAAGTTGACAAGCCGCTAATAATCGTTTGTCCCTTTCCGACGTATTGGTATGATGGAAAGGGACAAACGGTTATTAGCGGCGTGTGTAGCACGCGAAAGCAGCCTCTTATACTGAAATCTCATGTCTGTCTCATAATCGAAACACAGAACGTAGCTATGTTATGATTAAGCCATCAAAAGCCAACCCGACACCGTAACAAGATTTCCCAGTGTCAACTCTTAACTCGTAGGTACACGCCTCAGAATTTGCATGGCATTACTCGTCATGTCTTTATAAATTGCTTATAATATAACGATAAGCACGTGACGAGTCGAAAACGTGACGTCTGTGGGTTGCTGAATAATTTTAACTTAGAATCATGGATAACAAATTATTATTTACAACGACGGGACTTAATCGCGTAAAATAAGTATTAAATTTACCTCCGACGTTTCGAGGACGGCGTTGTCCCCGCGGTCGCGCCTAGAAGATGTTGATGTCAACTTTAGCCAGTCTTCTCCGAGACCACGGGGACAACGCCGTCCTCGAAACGTCGGAGGTAAATTTAATACTTATTTTACGCGATTAAGTCCCGTCGTTGTAAATAATAATGAGTAAAAATCGTGAAAGTTTAAATCAATGGATAACAAATGTTGTAACCAACAGAAATAATATACGAGTATAGCACTGGATGTACCAAAATATATTTTTTACTATATTTTAATTTTTTACTATATTTTATTCTAAGCCGACATTTGTGTTTCGATTGCGCATAAACAATTTACAGGCGTATCCTGCTTTTAATAACAGGTTATGAATTAGATCTGGATTAGTTATGGATCCGATCTGTCGGTGTCAAAAGTGACATTTCTTCAAACCAAGGGCCTGACACTCTTTGATAGAGAAAGATAGTCTTATTGCGATTCCTATAAGAGGAAAGAAAAAATAGTGCCATGCTTTGTCCTTATCACCGACCGGGTGGCATCATAGGTAGGAGGCGATGGCGAAATACCGAAATTTATAAGTGAAAGAGAAAAAATCATGTTGCCCAAATTTTATATGAATATTCTTTCTCTTACCCCCGGTCGCTCGGTGGCGAGTCTATAACTACTTGTATATACTATGTATATGCTTCAAACAAAAACGCCACTTTTCACGCTGACAGATCAGATCCATAAATAATCCAGATTCATAGTCCATCCACTTGAGAGATTACCGGACGATGAATGGCATTGTTATCTTTTGTTAAACAAAACCGTTAATTACCTGTGCAAAATAAAATGCTATAACAACAGATAACATGTTTACCGCTTGAAGAATAGTTAAATTACAATACTTGATATAGATGCTTTTGGTTCTATATTTTATTCGTCGAATCAGTATTTAGAACTTTTAAAACGGCTTTGCCATTGTGTTTGCGTGTTCTACAGCCACTAGTTCATTGTTTTTGAAATTAAAATAATGATAACGTTAGCAGATAGCATTAACTAAAAAAAATGTTTTTTCTTTCACCTATGTAATTTTACTTATGTATTTTTTGTCTTTATGGACTCTATCTGAAATATAAGATTTAATTTTAATTTTTAGGGTTCCGTACCCAAAGGGTAAAAACGGGACCCTATTACTAAGACTCCACTGTCCGTCTGTCTGTCTGTCCGTCACCAGGCTGTATCTCATGAACCGTGATAGCTAGACAGTTGAAATTTTCACAGATGATGTATTTCTGTTGCCGCTATAACAACAAATACTAAAAAGTATGGAACCCTCGGTGGGCGAGTCCGACTCGTACTTGTCCGGTTTGTTTAGCTATTGGAATTTCGCAATAAGTATATTGCGTTGATTGGGAAGCAGAGGTTAATTGAAATAGTTGATCATTCTTAATTTTGCATTTTCATCCATACACATAAAATTCAAGGCGTACTGAAGCCTGAATGCAAGTTACAATAACATTTTACATTACCCTTATACAAAGGAGCGTAAAATTTCAAAGGCAACCCCGGCGTGCAATTTAGAGCTCAGCTGAATAATATACTATTCACACATGATAAAACCTATTCTACATGCAACCGGGCTGGACCAAAATTAATCTTCGTAGAAAACGAGCATTGTATTCCTGACTTATTTAGTGAGTCGAACATTCAGTTTAAATAGTGCAGATGTGCAAAAAAATATCGTTTAACGACACTATGTATAAATTTTGAGATTTTGTGTCAATATCGAAATTAAGATTTTGATAGACTTATATTGACCGGGATATAGACCGTGATTACCTTTTGTATTACAAAGCGAATCAAACACGCGTATTGACACCGTGAGTATAGTATGTTTGGACAGACCAACGAGTGTGAACGCGACCGGACCAACAAGTGTGAATGCGACCGTTGGTAACGTTGAATGTGAACGCAGCCGACGCGCAAGAATGAGGGTAGACAGAGCGCTGTCTACACAACTTTGACACCCACCCGCTATCTTCAGTCACCCGTGAACATGATGCATATAACTGCGTCGAAATATCGGGAGCTCACAAATAATACAAAAGGTAATCACGGTCTATATCCCGGTCAATATAAGTCTAGTGAAACTAACCGTGAATCATTCAAAACTCTAGATTTTGATGTTGTAAAGCAAAGGATAAAACATCAAGGTCACAAATATTTAAACAAATAATAAAAATTCCAACACTTATACACAAAATCCTTAATATAGTGCGATGCAGATATCGCTTTGTTCGATTAAGCGGCATCTATCGACCCGTAAATTTCAATCGTGAAGATGGATCTAAACTGTCAAATGTGTGGAATCCTGTGATTTGTTTGTGTAAAAAACTAGTGATATCCGAATCAAACACGCGTAGTGACTGAGTATTATGTGTCATGATTTATTTATGTTTACATGACAGATAGCAGTTGAATAATAATTATAATGTGGCAACATCATTGCGTTACCCCGATTAGTACGGGGTAGTTTATAAAATATCTGGCAACACGGTAGGTAGCTAGGTAGTGGGGCACGTGAGCCAGTCGGACTGGCTCGTGAGACTCGTTCACTTAGATCGGGGCAGTCAAAGAGGACACAACGTGAAGGATCAGTCAAGTCAGAGCACCTGCAAGTACCTCCATTGGTGTATAAGTAATAATTAGAGTAACCCTTAGAAGCTGAATCTTCACATATGCTTGGACAGACCAGTTGAAGTGTGAATGCGACCGATGGTAATGTTGAAAGCGAACGCAGCCGACGTGCAAGAATGAGGGTAGAACGAGCGCGGTCTACACAACTTTGACACCCACCCGCTATCTTCAGTCACCCGTGAACAGGATACATGTAACTGCGTCGAAATATCGGGAGCTCATAAACAATACAAAACGTAATCACGGTCTATATCCCGGTCAATATAAGTCTAGATTTGTGGCATTCTCAAGTAAACTCATTTTACCTAGCAAATTCTCTAGGTAATCCTGTATTTGGAACAATTCATTTAGCTACATTATTATTGCTTATTCGATTTAGCGATAGAATCTAAAATACCGCTTCGCCTAAACTCATTTCCATCTAGTCTAGTTATTCTAAACACAAGCTTAGACAAGACAAAATGCTTCGTGAATTAGGTACGAGCCGTCGTCCGCTGTGAGATTGGCCCGTTTAGCCCCGACCGCCTTCATAACAAATTCACAAGGCTTCCTGTCTACGTCCAATATGTCAGAGCAGACAGGGATGCTATTCTGTACACTCAACGAGCGCACAACTACACTGTCCAGCGGAATAATTTTCAAACGAACTCTTGCATATTCGGATGCTGTTTAGCAAAAATGTATTAACCCTCATCTGCTGTTCCTAGTTTCCTATCGTGTCTTAAACGAACCAGTATAAACGTTCAGACGTCAGCTACATACTGTTTCAGCATCGTTGTTGCCGCCCCTGTATCTGTATATGCAAAGATAGATATAACTCCGTAGTTGGATACAGTCTAAGGAAAAAACGTGCCTCGAAAATGATGAAAATTTGATTCTCGTTCAGAGGGCGCTACTAGCTTTGGCCTACTGTCGTATAGATGGCGTTGACGGTTTCGTTTGTTATTTAACAATTTTAACGTATATCAGTGAACGAACATGGGTCAAAATCCTTAAAATAATTAATGCAAATAAAAAAAATCATTTATCCATATTTAAATACATTTTATCGTATTTTTATAAATCTTCATTTTTAGTTTCGAAGTGTGTCGACAGATGGCAGTGAATTTACTGGGGTTACAAAATTTACTAGGACAGTACCGCTCTAGTAAAAGTTACTCTATGGTATATGTGAAGGGCCTGACAGCCTTTGATAGAGAAAGATAGTCTTATTGCGATTCCTATAAGAGGAAAGAGAAAATATATAGTGCCATGCTTTGTCTTTATCACCGACCGGGGCATTTTTTCATGGTCGGGTTATGGCATCATAATAGCAAGGAGGCGATGGCGAAAACCGAAATTTATAAGTGAAAGAGAAAAAGGATTATGTTGCCATACATGTAACTGTCAATGCATGAATATGTCTTTCTCTTACCCCTGGTCGCTCGGTTTCATGTCTATAATTGATACATTATTGCGTATCAGCATCCATTATTTATTCGAGCAATAGAGAGGCGGATATAGAAATTCCGATTCTCGTTTTTCGCAGTAGCGCCTCTGTTACGCTGGGTTAACCGCGAAAATAGAAGTTCGTAAATTTAGAGCACTATCTCTGTCACACTTATTATATTACGCCTGTATTCAAGAGAAAGACGCCCGTTTGCGAACTTCGGTGTTCGCGGTAAACCTTCTGGTTTGAAAGTTTGTGAATCGCTTGCGCGATATAAAGCAATGGGAATGTTACAGTCCCTGGAGGTGTCGCTTTAGCTGCTCCGGTTTATGCGTCTCTGGTATAACCGGTGACATATATGCATGCAAAAATAGTGGCACTTTTGTTGCATTTTATAGGAAAGCGTTGCATTGGTCAGAGATGAATATGCAGATTGCACTTGTAACTTGTAAAGTTGGACAGATAGGTAGGTACCTAAAAGTAAAACCTGCAGAGATTTTGACAGCACACGCAGTGCGGGTGTTATTTAAAACGTCAAACTTCTATGAAATTATGACGTATAAATAACACTGGCACTGCGTACTAATTTGATTTGTTCCGTAGTTAAATAGATGGCAGCACCATCTCTCTCGCTAATATACCGTAATCCAGTAAAAGGATTGGAGTTGGTCAAAGTCAAAGTCAATTGCTTAGAATTTGGGACGGGTACCGCCGTGGCCGGGTGGTCTAGTCTAGAAGACGCGGGTTCGATTCCCGCCTCGTCCACCGGTGGACTTGGTCACTTTTTTCTTTAGTGTACCTATGTTATCTATTTAAATGTATAATTTCTAAAATAAAACTACACTGACACCGGGAGTCACTCGTTGACCACGAACGCTGTAAAGTAACTATTTATTTATTTATTTAATCTTTATTGCACAAAAGAAAATACAATCGTACAAAAGGCGGACTTAATGCTATGAGGCATTCTCTACCAGTCAACCTTCGGGCAAAGCAGATAATTTGTAGGCGGTGCAACATAGTGATTACATATATACAAGTATAGTTAAATAATGGATAGGCATAGACATACATACATATATCTGTATATATAATATTCATATAAATACATACAATATACATACATACAAATACATAAGATATCAGATAAAACTTTCAAAGCAGAAACACTAAGAATTCATCGTTCTGCCAGCAAAGTACTCACGTAAGGATTTTTTAAATGCAAATCTATTCGGACACTGTCTAATTTTAACAGGGAGACTATTCCAAAGGCGAGCTGCCTGAATAGAGAAAGAATAGGACATGAAACCTGTTCGGTGAAATGGTATGGACAAAGAAAGGTTGCCAGTAGAGCGAAGTTGACGGACACGAGAAACACCATAGTAGTTGAAGAAAGATTTGAGATATTCGGGAGATTGGGGATCATTAATAACAGAAAAGAGGGTGCAAAGCATGCGAATATTTCGACGAACACGTATAGGAAACCAGCCGAGTTTAGAGCGGAAAGAGGAGACATGGTCGTATTTACGAAGACAGAAAATGAAACGAATGCAGTTATTTAGTAAACGATCTAACTTGTTCAAGAGCTCTTCATTTAAGTCTGGATAACACTATCGCGGTAAACGAAGACAATATTTTATAATTTCTAACTAAATAAGCGTAATTACTTACTAGAATGCTCTTATAGTGTGGAGTTCCGTGAGTTTGAGCTTGCCCGTGCTCGGATAGCGATAGTATTAACACATGAATATTCATGGTCGCGCGTTAAGTGTTTGCGGAAACTGACGGGCCAATTCGAGCAATGATCTAGATATCCACTAGATGGGAAACAGAAACGATAACGGGATATTTAACAAAGTCATGTCAAATTTGACATTTCCGCGAATCCGAATGTCCTCTTGAACGATCTCTTTAAGATTTGCTTAAGACATCCAATGGATACCTAATGGATATCCCAAAACGTCACGATAATTATAGCGTGAAATGACAATCGTTTCATTTCTAATTACTCTCACACAGACATAAAAAAACAATCACTAGAAATCCCAAGAACTAAGAAATTTAGGTACTACTAATAAAACTAAAACTAAATTAATCTTTAAAAACTAATCGAATAACCCACCCCGCATCGTTCCCGGCGAAAAGGTGCCCATCACGCTAGCCGCGTTTCCGCGCTGAACCGCGATGGACAACCTCTGCGCCAGGAACGACCCGCAGCGGGGGTCGTGGCTCCTCTCCTGCAGGCGGCGCCCCAGCTCCCCGAGAAATTTTTTTGCTTCCGCGCACCAGCACCCAGACGTCTCCACGGCAAGGGGAACGAACAAGAAGTTTGATAACCCGGCGTACTTGTCCCTCTTTGGGGACGCCGCCTAAAGATGGACAATTGGTTTCTCGAATCGAACTGCCATAGATAACTAGTTGAGAACTAAACTATAACGTATCCGTAATTATCACGTTGTTCGAATTGACCGGTTAGACTATGACAGTTATGTGACATTATATGTTATATGGATGGATTAGACGATATGTATGTGGTATGGAATTCTATCCTTGAAATGGACATGGGTCAGAGTAATCTCTGAAACGCCAGAAACTGCCAGATCTGGGGTCCTATAGAAAACGCGAATTGAAACATAAATAATGTATGGAAATAGTCACAAGACTTTTCGTAGTATCTGTCATCCCAATACCTAAATTTCTTTTTGTTTGGCGTTTATGGAGTATACGATTGTCATGTTGGCTACGCCCCCTGAACTTTTGCAAGACAAAATTCCGACTAATAAAATCTTATTCCTAGCATCCATTGGCTGCGGTGTCTGCTTATCTTTAAGCAGACCGTGCATTTACTAGTGGCTTTATGAGCTGTAGACCTCGCTAACTTCCACGGCTCCATAGACCAATTTGAAAAATTTCAAAAAACTCATAAAAATCTGTTAAGAAATGCGACGTATAGAAGAGAACAGCCAAACATTATTTTTACCTAAGCAAGCTAAAACGGAGACCTTGGCTCTCGCTTGGTCAATAAACTTAAATTATCTGTGTGTGGTGACCTCGCGCTCTTCTTGAACGCTTCATAATGCGTTCTGTTTAGTCTGTGGTAAGCTTATAGGCAGACTAATAAATCCTAACTCGGCATATTTCCATCGGCGTGGCATAGATAGCTAATGCACCGCGCCGGGAAGCGATTGATGATGCTTTATGCACTTTATTATCCACTAGGCCACGTTCCTAGTTCACTGTGGTAGCTATTATATCATTTTAGTACTGGTATCCTGGGCTGATTAATGTTGGACACTAGGGTTGAGCCATTTTAAGCGCTCGGTAAAATAGTTCTATATTTGCTTTGCCCGAAGGTTGATTAAATAATACCTAGCATCCGATTAAAGAAATCAACAAATAATAGCCATTACTATTGCCCAGCGATATACCAATATTGATGATATTACCTATTGATTTTAGAACATTTCAGTAGTGTTTTTTTTTTGTAAAACGGGTCTATTAACCTTCAAATCATTCAAATGCAAGAATTTGTCAAATTGTCGATATAATCAATTGTAGAAATATACAATAATAAAATAAATAAGATAATTATTATTGGGGAAATGATAGATTCCGCGTACCGGAAGACGAACTGCCGGTAGGCCTCCAACGAGGTGGAGCTACGACCTGGTGAAGGTGTCGGGAATTCGGTGGATGCGAGCGGGACAGGATCGGTCGGAGTGGCGAGCCTTGGGGGAGGCCTATGTCCAGCAGTGGACGTCTATCGGCTGACATGATGATGATGATGATGATGATGATAGAGATTAGAAACGATGACTATTAATTACTGACTGATTAAGAATAGAGAGCCTAAATAAGTAGCGTAACTCATGCAAGGACTCAATAAATTGCTCTGATATTTAGATTAAGGTAATATTGGTAAAACATGACAATTTAAAAGTACTTGTTGCTATAGGTCTATTTGAATAAAGAATATTTGACTTTTGACTTGACTTTTGAAGGTTCGCATAAGAGCGTTTTCACATTGCCCGATCCGATATCGGATGTCGGATAGAAGTAAAGTGTAAGCAATATGTGTTTTTTGCATTTATTTGCTCATTTAATAAAGGTTTATTACTAATAAACTATAGATAACGCAATAAAGACGGATTTGATGCTATGTGACACTCTCCTGCAGCTGTTTTTCTCATAGGCGATATCCGATATCGGAAAGCCGCTTCCGATAATTTCAGCTTTCGGATCGATAATATTTGTTTGTGTGCGTATGTGTAGGCGTATGTTTGTTGTGTAGTATATGTGACCGCTAAAGACGGCACCTTTGCGGCCTGACTACGCGTATGTATAAGAATCCTACATCCGACATCGGATCGGACAATGTGAAACGCTCTAAAGCGCGCAATATACGACAAACATGCGCTATTCAAATTCGTCAAATCTGGACTCGTTTTTAGTTAGAAGTTCAACGTTCCTGAAAGTAAGATTGGATTTAAATCTAAGCTACAATTAAAATAATGGCCACTTTTTTATAAGTACGCGATTCCCTTTGATGTCGCATTTCTTTTCGCATTTGTCGCATTTCAAAGACTAAATTAGTAGGTCCTAAATAATATAGCGGGGGTGGGTGTCGGGGTAATTTGATTAAGTTAACGTCAAAAAATATAAATGGCGTTTTTACGAGGATGTTTAGCGACAAATGTCGGACTTGTTTTACCTAATAGAGGAAACGAAAAACAGGAAGAAAATTAGGTTGTTAATTTAGAACTAAGATCTAAAAACGTCCTAATCTACTTAACCTAACTGTCTGTCAACATCATCGTAATTGGTTAAAATTTGTTTTAATGAAAAGTGATGGATGATAGCTAACGCGTTTTACTCGTGGTAACAAGGGACATATCAACGTATAATGTATCAGTTACAAACCGAGCAAGGTAATGCTGCCACAATCATATTAATCGTTACAGAATACCCACCTGGCGGTTCTGGTAGTACTTACTCGTGAAAGTCGTGAATCTCGTGATGCATTTGCACATTATGGACATATTTTCATTTACTTATACGTCTTTTTGTCCCAGAATTCATGGCATATTAATAAAAATGACGACTTCAGATTTCTACATCATAAGAACAATTTTAGAAGACGCGGATATAAGCTAACAAAACTTCCATCATTTATTTATCATGAAATTATCTCGCGTTCTCTGAACGATTCGATAATGTTAAAAAGTTCCAACTAAATTAAATGTACAGCCAAAACGTTCAACAATGGAATATCTGATCGTATAAACAAGCAGCCATTTCTGTTTATTTACCTAACCTCTGAAAAGTTTTCCAATCTTGAGATTGTTAAAATAGACTGTTCCCCTTGTAACCAAGGGTTGTGTTCGGATATGTACCTCAATATCGGTGTATCGCGATCACGCTTGTGTCATGATTTATTTATGTTCACATTTAAAACGGTAGTTAAATAATAATTTTACTATGGCAATATTATGACGATACTCCGATTAATCGAACTTAAACTATCGTGAGACATATTTCAAAATATTTAGATCAGTACGGTCTCACTCACTGTTATTTTTAGTCGCTTTTTTCGGCGACATTTTTCGGATTCTTTGGGAATCCTTCCTCAGGCACGAAATAATAGTGAGTGAAACCGTACTGATCTAAATATTTTGATACTCCGATTAATACAGGGGTAGTTGGGAAAATGACATTTTACTGCTGGCAACACGGTGATAGTTTGAGTAAGTGGTGGGGACACCGAGAAAGTTGGACGAAGACGCATCGTAAAGTGTTGGTCAGGCCAGAGTACGTACCTGCAAGTACCTCCATTGTTGTATTAGTAATATAATTATATACGAGAAAAACACCACACTTGCACCAATTCTTGTGTGAAGCCGTATTGCACCAAATTGATATGGTATTTACATAATCATTGATAATATTAAAATTTACAGGTTTATTGATTGGGTTAACTTATATTGATTTTCCAGTATTACTTGCCTTCTTTAACAGTTTTAATGACATGATCGTATCAAATTTAAGAGGCCGGTGTCGATTTTAGTCGCAAAAATGTAAAATTGATAGATTTAGTCGGTGAAATTGTACACCTTTTGTTACCTAATTAAAATAACAAGTACTGGTTTCTATTAGCAAGTCTTCTTATCTTGCCTTTTATCAAAGATTTTTTTTGAAAACAGACTCACTAAATTAGTAATGAGTTTTTTTCTAATGGACGTTTAGGTAAACGCGCGTAAAGCACTGATTTTGTCGCTCTTATTTGTAAATTTCGTAAAGTTTGGACTGCTAAAAATGGTAAATTTGTATTACACATATTCTGTACTTGACGTTTATCAGATAACATTTTTGTTATATGACTAAGAGTTCAAGGAAATGAAAGTTAAACGAATTCAATTTTCTCCAGAAATTACTTCAAAACAAGTGACAATTTCTCTGAAAATCGACTTAAATTCAACGTAATTTTGATACTTAAACAAAGCTGAACAGTAAGGCATTGACGTTCGAAATTGTAGACAATGACTCCAAACTCCGGCTCTAAAAATACTTAACTAGGGGTAAAAAAAATATTCTGGGGAAATCTGCAAAGTCATTCAAACGTGTATGAAGGCCCCAATCCATTTAGGGTGTGGGGTTTATACCCATACACCCTCGTACAAAAAGAGTACTCTGTACCTAACAGAAAGATTTATTTAAACCTGATAAAGATGATCTTTGCTTATGATAATTCTTTTATTTATTACTTTCACGCAACGCTTCTTCATTTGTTCCTTCAGTCATTCAACACGCATTACATTAAATGGAATGCGTGTTGATACAAATTTTGTATTACATTTTACAAAATACTCCGAATATCGTCTTTCCAGCTCAATAGCCCTTTACCGTTAAACGTTCTCACGTGTCGCCTCAGTACAGTGGAGTGTTTTAGCCGTAAATGGGAATTTACATGACGTTACTTCGTAACGGATTGAGAACAAAATTGAGGGCTCAGGATATAAGAGAGCGGCGTTGTTGAAGAAGTATGTAGATTGTCAATTTTGTACACAAGCTTCTACAAAAATACTTCAATATAATTATCTCTATCATCTTCTTTGCTAGTCCCTCATTACTGTGGATTGTGACCGCTTGGTTTTCCCGTAGCTCTCACCGAGTTTTCCTGAGGTGGCCTTTTTCACTGGGTTAGACCATTATAGTTGGTTGGGGGCCTGAGGTCTTTCGCCTTACACTTTTCCGTTTTCCAATTATGCCGTAAGGTTTTACTCCGAAAATCGCTTTTAAATTGCAAAACTTGATTCTATTTTGTGTTTTGCTCTAAGTAAGTATTTATTTGTTTTGTTACAAGGTTTGTATTCATTAGTACAATACCTAAAATCCGAATTGGTCAGAAGCTAGAAAGCGGCTGAGCATCAGGAATTCAGGAATCCAGGCTTTGGAATGTGACGCCCGCGCTCGACAAAGGCATTGTTTGTGATTGATGTCAATGATGTCAGGAATTTGAGATTTTTCATTACATATTTTATCATATGCTAAAATGTAATATGTTTACATGGATTATTTGTAATCTGCAATTAAGTTGCAATGTTGCTATCGCAAAAAAACCAACAAGAAATAACTCCACAAGGTATTTTTATATTGTAGTGATGAATTGATCATATACTTTAAAAATCCAAAACCTGTACATTTGTTCTTCATTTTCTTTTTTTCTTTATTTATTAGTCCAATGCCTAAAGTCTGATTCTATCAGAGGCTAAAGAGCGGCCGAGCATCAGGAATTCAGGAATCCTTAGGCTTTGGAATGTGACGCCCGCCGGCAAAGGCATTGTAGTGCTCTGTTTGGCAGTGGGCGGAACATTTAGAGCTGTTTGATTTGTGTTACTGTTACGGATTGCGGGTGAAATCGGAGTTCAAGTTGTTTTGTGAATTAGCTTTATGTGAATAAAATTTACCGAAATCTAGTTTCAACTTCAAGAAAGTGACCATGAATCTTGTAACTAGGCAAAAGGAACCCGTTAATTTGTCTATTGATCTATCAGAAGTTCTGTCTAGGAAACGAAACAAGGTGTGACTACCACCAGTTTGGCACTGATATAAACGCTATCGAGAACGTAACTTACTTTCTATACATCTCGCTCGTACTCGTTTATTAGTGCGAGCGAGATCTATAGAGAGTAAATTACGTAGACAGCGTATGTCAGTTTTGACACTATCTGTGACTCATGGTACGGGTACTGAAGATAAACTGCCGAAAATATTGCGAGTCCTACAACATCACTCAAAGTCTACTTGAAATATGAGATTTTTCACGTCTACACTTTATCAGAACTACTATAAGCGAGAGATACTAAAAGCGTCACAAATATTCCAGCAAGAAATAACTTTGCAAGGTTTTCGCTGCAGCGACTAAATATTATGTAAAGTATCGTCGCGATCTGCATGCCAGAGACTTGGGCCGCGTATAATGCAGTCTTCATGAAAACCCGACCGTTATCGGCGGAGATTCCCCCAATTCCCTTACGTTTATTACATCCAACATATTTCACGCTTTTAAACCCAACAGCGAATCCCCCTTAAATTTTGTTATACGTCAGATTATGTGCGTCAACTTTGAAGTGTTTCTCCGTTTTATTGGCTTCTAAATATTCCAGCCAGGGACGCAGTTATTTATATTTAAGTAATCCTGAATCTCGTGGGACCACTCTGCCATAATTACAGATTTTTCGGGTCGGATTTATACGGAGGCTTTGCACAAAATTACTTTTTATTTTTATTATAAATGAGCAACCTATGGGCCGGGTTGGAAAGGATTCTTAATCTCGCACCGTTCTGTAGGTTTTGGTATTTTGTAATCAATTAGGTAGGCTTATGTTGACGTTGGCGGAATCCTCTCATGATAACGATGGTAAAGTAAATAGAGTTTTGCGTGATGAATTATAATTTTAAATACAATTTTAAGTACAGGTTATAGGTATTTCTTCTGAGTTTATTATTTATTTAAAACCGAAAAATAACTAACAAAGTTACATTATAATAAACTAGCTACAAAATTAAAAGTAATAGAAAACTGACAATTTAGGTAAAGTCACCGAGGTCCGAAAACTGAGAAAGGGTTCCCATAAGGCTGGCTGCGTTCCCCCTCTGAATCGCTATGTCAATCCTTTGGGCGAGGAACGAGCCAGCCCTACAGTCCCCGGTGACCTCAAACAATTTTTTCGATAGCTGCCTGATAACTTGATAAGTCTGTGGGCGCCTGGGCTCCACGGTCCTAAAGTTTCAACGGCAAATGCCGCAAATATATTCTGTCTATTTCTTTTTATTTACATATTGTTTTGAAATATTTCCTTAACATTAAAGGATTTGCCACACTGGATGCGTTCTGCAATCAGCGGTCAGGTCAAACCCGCATTATGTATGAACAACATCGACAGCAACCTTTGAAGTTGAAGTTTGACCTGACCGCTGCCTGCAGAACGCATTGGCATGGCAAATCTTTAAACATAATTTTTATTCATGTTTTTGTCCCCAGCCATTCGACAAGTGCTACATCGGAGCGACAGCTGAGCTGGACGAGGAGCGCGTGTTCTGCGGACAGATGGCCGCCATCTACTTGTTCGGGGAAGCGCTCACCACCCACCAGATCTGCGCCATGCATCGTCTAGGTCCAGGGTATAAGGTGAGCTGAGCTTACGCGTACATCGTTCGGGGCCTAGCCAAGATGACAAACATTAATCGAAAACGCCAATCGAATAGGAAATAGTGTCGTGACTTCGTAGTTCGTTTGGCGCTTGTCGATGAACGATTATCTTGGCTAGCCCCCCTGGTGTGTGAGCGAGACAGCGCTATGCAAGTAATGTCGGGTTCGCATACTGCAGCGGCGTGATCCGCGATGTGAATAAGCCCATCCGCGTTGCTTCTGAAAGTCTGAGAGGGGGGGTGGCAAGGTCGCCATGTAAAAATAAGAATTGGAGATGAAAAAATGAAAAAAATGAAAAATGAAAAAAATATTTATTAACTAAGAGTTTACAATTCGTGTAAGATTAACTTTGGTACCCGCACTAGGCGCGCCTGTATCGCGGGGACCAAAAACAGTAGGTAGTTGTAACAAAGAGTGTTATAACCGGTTGACAATTTTACTTAATGTTAGGTTAACTAGGACTAAAAATTATAAAACTACACAGATTTACAAGCTATCGGAAGTAAACTAAAAATAATTAAATTCAGTTTGTTTGCATCTCATATTTTAGTAATTTCTAATTTGTACAATTTTCTCTGTCTCGTCATAGGTTAAACTGGCTAGCCATTTCTTAACAAGTACTTTAGTGTTATAAACGGATTTATCTTTGATATCAGAGTATCTTATGGCGACATTGTAAATATACCTTGATATGTAAGGCTCGAAACGTTTAGCAAAAACAGTGCGCACCAGCGGCACCTGAATTCTGTAGACTCTTCTATGAAACACATCTTTGTGCTCGTTAGTCCCAAGAAGTTGCTTATGCTTATCAATAATTATTTTAAGCAGATACAGTTTACGAACCGTGAGCACTTCACAATTTCTGTATAGCAAAAATGTTGAGTACCTAAAAGGTTTTTTAAGCATTGTCTTTAGGACAGCACGCTGAGCTCTTTCAGCCTCGATGATGGTCGTTTTGTTAATACTACCCCAGCAGCATATGCAGTATGTCAGAATTGGTTCACATAAAGCGTGGTATACTAATTTTAGCGTTTTGACGTCTGCCACCCTTCTTAAGTTTCTCATAACATAAACGATACTTCTCACTCGATTCGAAAGCACGGCTATTTGGGGCTTAAAACTCAAATTATGATCTAGCATAACACCCAAGTATCTTAGCACCTCAACTTGACAGATTGACCTACAGGAGCATACAACGTCATTTCCTCTGCAAATGTGAATCTTTATGTCGTGCACAGGAGCTGGTGGAGCCGATGCAAGAGTTTTGTGGAAGCATAGGAAATTTGTCTTTTTGATGATTCATATATTTTAGCGCGCTTCGTTATATAATCGTTAAAGATTACAGAACCTACCTACTACATTAGTTTAAGATCCGGACGTTAATTAGATTAATTACACATATCTGACACATAAAATCTCTGATATATAACATCTCTGTTTGTATGTGAAAAAAAAGTGTCTCGACCTTGCTTCCTCCTACTACCTAAATGAAACTTGCAGTTGTTGAAGGTCCTAAAAATAATCTTCAATATCGCTGGAACGATGATATCCTGGGGCCCGTTTCTCAAAAGCTTGTAACTTGTAATACAAGTGGAAGTCCCTTTCTAACAAAAGCTGTCAAAAAGTGACATCCGCTTGTATTACAAGTTAAAGCTTTTGAGAAACGGGCCCCTGTTATCTATAAAGCGCAGGTATGATACTGAAAAAGTGAGGCCAAAGTGCATGTCAAAGCGTTTTTCGCATAGTTTACAAGCTAAAATACCTCAGCCTCGTGCAACACAATTTTTTGCAATGTCACAAACAATTCATTTCATTTCATCACTGTTGAGTGCATTTACTATTACGTTCGGACTCGAACTAACTCCGGTCCTGTGTCATGTCATCGGCATGCCGACCGGATTGGCTGATGTGTCAATTTAATCAACGGGTTTGTGGCGTTATGTACTTGTCCTGTATGTAGTTCAGAGAAAGCTTTTTTACCCTTTTTCTTTCTATTAGAATGCTTTTAAAGTTCAAAACTGAGAAACCCTTTTTTGCTTTTGGCAAATCACTTTTTCATGTTACCTCGCGCGAATTATAAAGAGTTATCATTCATTGTAGAAGAGGTGTAAATGGAAAATACAAAATTTAAATGCGAATGTTTTAAAGTAACTAGTTTTTCTAACCTCTTTATTTTATTTTATTATAAAACCATTTTTTCTTATACTTTACAACTCTTCTACGATTAATTATTTGGCATTAACAATTTAACTTTAGTTGTAGGTATTATTTTTCTTATAACAATACCAATGATGTTTTGTGTCTTGCCCACTGCTAACCAATGGATACAGAGTCAGTTCCGATTCGACAACGAATGTAACATCAGCTTACCGGAGAACCACAAAAGGGTGAGCGAACAAGCCGCTCTCCTGCTTGCGAACGCAGAAGTCCCCCCTCCCGAACCCGAAACCCCCCCTCCTGACCCTGAACCCGAACCCCAACCCGCTTCGCTGGAAGATACCAAGGCGGCAGAAAATGAAGAAGCATGCGTAGTTGTTAAAGAAGACTCGACGCCTCGAGGAAGAAAGATGGCGGGCGAGGCGCGCGAAGTGGCCGCCGCGCATGCGTCGCTGCTCGTAGATATTGAAGCATGCAAGCGTGTAAGCATGTCGCGCTCGCTCTTATTTAATTTACGTATGTTTATCTCGCTTTTGTGTTGTCCTCTTTGGAAAACGATCGGTTTGTCATTGAAGTTAAAAATACTACTATTTACTAAGGTGGCGCTCCTGTGTTCGGTCCAGAGCTTGGCTATTGCACCAAGTTCCTCAAGCGTTTAGAATTAGATCTTGGTCTCGCGTCTAGCGTCACATCTAACCCGAAATTTTGTTACATTTCTAACAGAACAGCGTATTACGTGAACAGAAGACGACAACCTTAGGCTTTAGTCTTCGTTGTATGATACTATCGAAGACCAAAGCTTAATATAAATAGGACGTTCTTCTTTGTGACGGCTCAGCAAAAATGTTATTCCTAATGGACCTAATGCTCTAACGCGCCTTATGTCATAAATTATCATCCTAACCTCAACACACCGATCGTTTTCCAACTGCAAACGTACCCCACGCTCTGCACATGTGTTACCGTCTAGCTGTGTGTAGGGCCAGTTCCGCTTCGACACCGAGTGCCCGACGCAGCTGCCGACAAGCGAGGTCCGCGTCGACCGCTACGGGGACCTCATCCATGATCCCACGCAAAACATTCATGACGTAAGCGTTGTGCCTGCAATGTTATGGGGTCCTGGTACTTATACTTACTTGAAGGTCAAATTTAAGGGATTTAGAAGTTTCACTAATTTTTTTAACATCTTCAATATCTTCATGAACAAATCCGTAAAAATGGTGCATGGATGAAATGGGACAAATGTTTTCTGCATTCTGCGCCTATGTTGCAGAAGATGATTCAAAGACTGGGAACCTAAGTAAACTAACACTAATACTGTTCACTAATATTCTGATTGGTAACCATATTTTTATGATTATGACATAGGAGGGTGGACGCTCAATGTTTCTGCGCTAATATTATGGTTTCTTGGTAACCACAACTTTCACTACCTTTCGTTTTAAAGAAAAAGGTTGGTGTGCGTCACTAATTTCATGGTATCCTGGTAACACCACTTTCTTTCACATGACGAAAATTAGAGACAAACCTGGGCCGTGTTGCATAATAAACTAAAACTAATATTACTCGGAACTCCTTTTCTAATTTCACTATTAGAAAAGGAGTTCCGCTTGTAATATTAGTTGTAGTTTATTATGCAACACGGCCGTCTAATTTTCATTAAATAATGTTATGAATAAACTTTCTTATTTATCACGATGGAAGTAACACTATAAAAGAGGGAACCTATTAGTACTTTCCAACACCCCTTTCAACCATTTATTTCGGTAAAAATACGTAATCCTTGCACGTTTAGCAAAAGCGGGTTGGTATTTCATTAAGCACATTTTTTTGGAAGGGCAGGTACCTACCATAATGAATCCACTCGGGCTACAAAGGGATCTTTGAAGATAATCCCGCGTAGCGAGTGTTTCGAAATGAGTTACTGTATTATTTGGAGATCTAATCTTGCCTTCCGTTGTCGGGCTTTATGATTAAATATGCATACTATATAAATGCGAAAGTATGTCTGTCTGTCTGTTACCTCTTGACGCTTAAAAATAAGCAATTCTCAAAATTAAGCTTTCGAACTTTTCGAAGTTACCCCAGTGCACCTTAACAGTAAACGTCGTAGTTATTTATTACTTTAACATTGTTTCCCGTTGAGTTAAGACACTAATTAATAATTTAATTACGAGTACAACCCCTAATAACTGGGGTTGTAAAGGGTTTCTGTGATTTACCATTATATATTTAAATCTATAAGTATTCGGGATGAGTGATTATGTAGGGTAAATGTGTAAGGTATTGTCATTACCTCACGTGGAAATTTTTAATTGTAGATTAGTTTTTGGTTGAAGACTTTCTTCTTATACGAGTAAGCATGCGTTTTGTTTCAATACATTCTATTCATATTTCATTGCTCTTAAATTTAAATAACGTGCACACATTTCTCAAAATAATTATAACACGAAAACATCTCATATTAATTGGAACCGCAACTATTGTCAAACTTTCCCGCTTAACGCCCGCCTGTCCAAAGTTTGAACACCCCACGCCCGCGCCCATTTCGTATGTGCATGTTTCTGATATTCCGGTACTTAGTATTGACTTTCGGCCATTTAAATAACAAAGTGGAGAGAATTTATCTTTCCTTTTGCAATTTTCCGGTATAAAATTCATGTTTTATGTTGGTACGTGAATACGATAAGTGAATATAATGTTCTTAGATCGTGTTTACGTTTAACATACCTACACACAAAAATCACATATGTACTTGTAATGTGCAAAATTTAAATGGAAATATTTTAGAAACTGTACCAATGTTTTGCCCGCGGCGCCTACAAGGCGGGGGAAGTCGCACAAGTCAGACAACTAGGGCAATACGGAACTCTCCGCCCCTAAGAAAACACGTATTAAGTAGCGAGCTAGAAGCACAGACTAATCGAGTTACTGTTCTCTCAACTTAATGGTCCATTTAATTTGCGAAACCGAAGGAAGTTCCGAGACGCGACTAATTTCAACTTTCGTCCCATTTTTTCCGTAATCGAAGTAAGAAATTCAGTTAGTCAGCGAAAAATTCTCGGCTGGCGGTTTGTTTATATTTCATTTAGTCTCTGAATGTCATTAAAAGTTGGGGAAAAATTAATTAACTGAGGGCAGCTGAGATCTTCATTTGACTAATCTACGCACTCATGTGGTTATAAATATTCGTCGACGAAAACCTCTTCTGAATAATGTGGGTATTTGTTTAACTTTATGGAAGTAATCTGCAAGCTTGCTGAAAATAATTACGAGCAGTATTAATTTTCTGTCTTGGGGGGCTCGTAATTTTGATGATAGCGTATTTATTTTTATTCTTTTTTGGAATATTTGTTTTAATGAGTTCCGAAACTCGAGTCGTTAAAACCTGATCTTGATTTAAATTGCTTTTAGGGCATCCTCTAGCTAGCGCGGTTGCACGAAGCGGGTGAGCGGGTTAACGAAAAATAGTACGAGCAACGCTAACTGGCGCGGGCGCCTGCGACGGATTTTACATACAATGGCAGCCGCGTGCGTGCGCCCGCTCCGTGCAAAATCAAAGCTACCTAACTGTACCAGCTTGACAAGCGGCAGACTGTGGAACTACCACCAAAATGTCAAATACCTGTATAGTATATTACATAAAGGCAGTGAAGTAAGAAATGTCTCGGATCACAATTTTCGGCCGAGGCTAAGCCGATGTCGACAAACATGTGATTTGAGGTTTTCTCATATACTGGCCGAGTTGCGTATATTGTCACTCAGCGAAAAGAGCACAGCTCTTAAATATGTGACGTTTTCAATCAAAAGGTACCACATTGTCGCTTGTCGATAAGGTTGATTTCAAATTAATGCTATATGGAAATAGCGCCCAATTGACAACCGAAAATACCCTTTTTATTGAGAATGGCGCATATAAAGAAGAAGAAATGGCGATGCATTAGCTTAGACGGACCCTAACTCCGAGTAATATGAAATCAATATTTAATAATGTTATTAGTATTAGGTACATATTATGAAAGTTGGAATACAGCTTTTGAATGAGTTTTTCATTACTGTACCGTTAAGTTTTCTCCCCCGGGAATAGATTCCGGGATAACAACATTGATGGACACCTAGCTACATTTAAATTGGATTTACTCCTTCGAGTGATAAAGTAATTACGGAAGCAGGGAGGAGGAATGTTTTTGAGATATTTTAAATTGTTTGCCGGCAGGTTGTATCGATCAAGGCTTGCTTCTTATTTGGAGTTAATCAAAATCAAATTGCAATTCGATTTAAATGTTATTGGTAGGATAATATATGTATAGAAACATCACTAAAAGTATTTTATTATGATCTCAAAACAAGATGCTAACTAAGTGGCACATGAATCAAATTCCTTAGCTAGACTGTTCACCATAAACACTCATTATAAACTACATATTTTAACTACATGAACATGTCAAATCACACCTTTTAAAGACTAGCGTGCAAAGAAATCTTAACCTCCAGTTTTCGTCGACAAGAATAGAATAAATTTCTAATTCTGGGCACGTCGCCCGCAACGTATCAAACTTTTTAATATAATTTTCGAGATTTCCACAGTCTGACTTCCTGATGTAAAAAGTTCTACAAGGTTTCGGGCATATGATAAACTCGAGTTGATATTACTTGTGGAATTTCTCGCCGAAATTAAATCAAGGAATAAAACTAATATTAAACTGCATTGAGGAAATATATAGAGGTAGAGAATAAAGCGTAGGTACTTATGTGTTTCGAGGCTGTTTGAATGTAAATATGAAGCTTTGTTTTTGCAAAGACTATGAATTAAATTTGTTGTTCGTGACTTTCGCTTGAGTTTAGACTCGTGCGCTTTAATTTAGAAGGTGTAATTAATTTAAGATATTGTTAAATGTTAACTGCGTTTCATTTACTAGTCCCATTTTGTCTCGCTAGTTTTCTTCGGCGTCCATAGAAGGGTAAAGGAATCTTTTTACCTTTTTAAAACCCAAAATAAATGTTTTCACCATATTACCTAATATTGACACTTGCGGCCTTCATTTTCATACGGACACCCTACATAGCTATCAACTTATGAGCTTGTTTTTCCTTACATAAGTATCAAAAAACTTACTGGTGTGCCATTTGAACCCGCAACCTCCGGATTGAAAGTCAGACATCCGATCCACTCGGTCACCACCGTTCATACGAATTAAGTATTCAAAAATAAAACAAGTTCAGAATTATAAAACCAGGAGATCTACATTTAATCGAAAACTTTCCGAGCTAGCCGTTGCACCGGTGCGGCGTCGCGTTCTCTATCCGTTGCACCAAACTTAATATTAAGAGGTTCTAAAACTTTGAAAACATCCGGACTTTCGGATGAATGTTGGAGTTACTGGAAATATTTATGTATTCCGTGTGCCTCGCGCAACTTTCTACCTTGATTGGTGCTCCAGAACTGGGTTCCAAGTAGTTTTTGATTATTTTTTACTCTTTAAAATGCTGTGAGACTACTTTGTGCAGAGAAAGTCATGTTTTTTTAGAAAAGCTGAAAGCCAGGAAAACTATCATCATCATCATCATCATATCAGCCCTTTATCGCCCACTGCTGAGCATAGGCCTCTCTTCCAGTACGCCACTTGTCCCGGTCCTGAGCTAATCTCTTCCAGAAGTGACCCGCAATCTTCCGGATGTCGTCCACCCAACGAGCCGATGGACGCCAGGGGCTTCTTTCATTCGAAAGCGGCCACCATTCCGTTAACATTTTAGTCCACCTGCCACTTTAGGTCAGGTGCTGCCTGTCAGGAAAACTATGCTTAAAAAAAACTCAAGATTTATAGTAAAGTAAAACCATCAATTATCACCCTAAATGTACACTCTCTGCCACTATTATCTTGCATTAAACTTTGATGTGGCAATAGTAACAGTTGGAAAATCGAATGAAATGTACGCACGCGATTGGCTGCTCGTGTCACGTAGACTAATGTCGCTCCGCGTGCAACTGCCGATTTTTTTCAAATCAAACGTGTTTTTTCTACCAACCAATTCTTAAATCTTGCTGACCAAGTAGTTATTTTGCAGCTCGACTATTTATTAAGCAGATCTATATTGGTTATAATGTTGACCGTTTGTGAATTGTTTGCTACAAGAGTTGTAGTTGATTTTCTTATTTTATTGCCAGCAAAAGTTTTGTATGCTCTCCAAATAATTTTTCAACACACTTGCTCAAAACGACGTTTTTATTCCACCGATTTTTGGCTCATAATCCTAGATATTAAACACGCGTGCTCTTTCAGTGTATTATTCCGCTCGTGCTTTTTCGTTATATTATCCGACTGAGTTAAGAAGCTAACTGATTGCTAATAATATGCATGGAAAGGGAGCCTTCTTTAATTGGTCGGACTGGCGGGCACGGGCGCGCCCGACCGCCTGCGCTGCGCGCGGCCCGGCCGGCCCGCCCGCCGCGTCGCCCGCGGCCGGGGCGAGCGAGGGCCGGCCGGCAGTACTTACGAGTATGACAGATGAAACACACAATACTAACTGTTTTAACTATTAAAATTTGATTAATATGAAAGTTTCTTTTTTTTCTCGCAAGTGTGTTGAAAAACGTCGTATGAAACGCGTGTGCATTGTTCATTACACACATCGGCTTTCTTATTGCGCGCTCGCTTACAGCTCGCGCGCACAATATCGCCTCGTGTGTAATAACCAACTTAGCACACTTGTATCATAATGTACTATTATGGCTATTTTTGCAAATTAGTTTTAAAACCGGCTACCGGCAGTTACCGGCTGATCGATTAATTACTTTCCGTTTTTTAATCATTTCAAAGTGATATTGTCAAATGATAGTATAAAATTATGAAAACGGATTTTATCGCGTATAGATATTGAATTTATCATCACCCATTGACCACGAACGCGGTAAAGGGTTCAAAACGTCGGGATGTATTATAAATTCAATATACGCAATATAATCAGTTTTCATAGTTTTATTTCATTTCTAAGTGCATTATTCGATTTGTCAATTTTCGGGTCTGTACGGCCAGTTGAGTTGCGTGGACTTTTGTAAACACAATCACAGTAACGACACCGCCCCTCCTCGCCTGGTGCTTGTGCTCTTGTATTTTATTAAATTCCAGCCAACGTTGGTATTTGTTCAGAACTTGTTACCGCTGGATTTACTTATTGCCCTTACAATATCCAAGTTTAGAATATTAATTTTAGATTAAATTCCGGCATATTGATCTTTTGAATAAAGGATTAGGATACTTATTAATCTGGCTTAATTATTTTATTAATTTTAGCCAAGGATAACTAATAGTAACTAACTAATAAAAAGCAAAAGACGTGACTATTATGGAAACAAAAAAACCTTGTTAAAGGGTTTTAAACAGTTTAACCACTTATTATTATAAAAAAGTAGTTTCTTACTTATTGTTCGCCTTTAACCAAATGCTAGTATCAAAATTAAAAGAAGTCAATGGCGCAAGAATAGGCTTGATGATAAATTGTTATTAATGGTATCAATCGATCAGGTTTGTTTTTGGGATCAAATGTCTATATGGGACCCATTGCAAGACAAAAGTCAGAAATGGTAGTCAAAGTCCGACAGACGTACTTCACTCGCGAAACGCTCCTTACAAAACGATGTGAACGTGACGTCAAGGTCACTGAGAGCCCATCTTGAATGTATAAAAATAAGTAAAATTGCGATTTTTGTCGGTGAAATATTGCGTTTATATGCATATAGTTGCTATACAATCTTTTTTTGGATAAAATGCAAGGAATCGAATGGTATCTTTACTTTAATTATTCCTTTTGAGAAGTTAAAAAAAACTTTAAATTTTGAAACTTTTAGATCTTGTATTTTTTTATCATTTCCATATATTATTTTAATATCCACATTATTATGATAAATTGCTCATTTGCTATCTATTTTACTAGATTTTGTTGTAAAATTCAACATGTCTCATCACTGCCATCATCCCTATTCGCGCGCCAAATTACCTCTTATCTTCTATGAGGCCCTAGTCCCCGATCTCGTCTTCAATGACTCTTAATGACTGTGAGCCTGGTGAACTAAGCACTAGGCTAATCTTAAAGTACTTTACTTGAGTGCACTTAAGCCGCGGGACGGGCGGATTAGGTCTAGACTTTAGGTCTCAGAAGTCGGACGTGGATAAATAGATTTCCTTAAGTACTGCATGCGCGGAACACGAGCAAGCTACCTGTCGTTGTCCCATTTTTAGGTAAATCGGATTTTGTAGATCGACGCATTACGGACTGGAAATGGAAACCTTTTCTATTCTTACAAAAACATACAGCACCGGTATCATGGTCGCGTTTTTGTCACTTGTCATATCATGCGTCACTTTTGCACTTACGTACTTGTTAGAGCGTGACAGGTATAGTGACAAATGATAGACAGCCGTCCATCTTAGCCCCGCAGGATAAGTGATTATATGATGTGATAGATGACAAATCTAAAATGACGTTATCGACGCTTAAAGATAATCGAAGTGTGCAAAACAGAAGCCATCACGTCTTTTTTCAAATGGGAAGGGTAAGAATGGCACATGTCAAAAAGTGATTATAGGGTTGTGACAATGCAAATTTGAAATGTTTTTTTTTGTTGTTTTTTTACGATTCTCGATTAAATCTGCAAAGGCCATATAATATGATATATTTTGATGATTTGTGTCTAGATATTCTAAACTACGAAGGTTGCCTTGTTAAAAATTGTTCGAATGGAGCTACTTGCAAATTAACTTACAAGTTGTCTGAAAAACTGATTTTATGTCGTTTATTAAATAAAATCTCTCCTGTCCTATCTAGTTGGTTTTTCAAAATATTTTATATTTTTATTTCCTCTGACGAGGCATTAAAATAACAATTTTTCCATACCTAATACACAAATTAAATAGTTAACCTCGAAAAACCCAGGGCAATTTTTGTGTGTTTGAATTTGGAACATTCTGCTCTGCTCATGCAGATTTAGCCGTGAGTGGTTACAAAGTTAATCTCAACAAGTCGTTTATTCAGTTTTCGCAACATTCTGTTACTTAATATTTAACCAGCTCGAGCTATGCAAACGTAATAATAACCGCTCTGTCTAGGGAATCGCTTTGCATCTTAATCCGACGTGAGCTGCGAGCTGGGAATACATCAGTCTTAGTGAAATCCACTTCATCCCGTGGTCGAGACAGAATATCTGGTAATCTCAGTTCAATTACCTATATGGTTTCTATTAAAACTTAACTCCAAAATTTTTAGGTAAGACGTAAGTAAGAAACTTACTTTTGTCGTATTTTCGAGATGTATCTGCATAATACAAATGGAATTTGAAAGTGATGTTGCACGAGACAGGCTAAGCCGTTCGTGTCATGTGACAAAGTAAATTAGAGCGGAACACTAAGGGGTTGCGTCTGCTTCCGAGGATACCGTGATTGCAATTTGCATTACGAGTAACTTCCATGTACCTAAGCAGCTTTCCTAGAAATGCTTATTAAGGACGAAGTATCTTGTCAGCGAAATTTAATCTTGCTCAAATTAAGTACACAGCAAGTAGCATTACTTATTATTTGTACTTGGCACTGAGAAAAAACCAAATTTTTAAATGAATGGAAAAAGTGATGTTAACCGCTTCGGGCAAGTCTCGAACATGCGACCTTTTGAAACACCGGTCCAACCGCGCTTAACCAACAGCTACCAAAGCTAACCAGGAGTGTGCGAATTTTTTTTCTTCCCTTTTTTTATTTACACGCCTGAAGGAGACGCATGGTGTTGCAAAATCTCGCAGGTTCGAGTTGTGCCCGAAGCGGTGAAGTGAAGTATACTTTTTTTATGTACGAGGGAGATGCATCATATTGATTGGTCTTTTTTACAAAGAGTACCAAGTCACGGACCAGTATACCACCAATTATGCGATACATCACCTTAATCTAAGATTAGCTACTAAAGCTAACACTGTTAGTCTAGGTTAGCTTAATTAAAAGTTCCACCGTCATATTTGAAGTGCAATATTGTATCTCGGAAGTCTGACTCGGATACGGCAGAAGTTGTCTCGTTACTAAGACATAAGACGGTGAATTCCTATTGACTGCGATGTCTGCGATTAAGGGTGAGTCGACCGCCAGAATAAAAAGACCTGAGATCTATGCATATTAGCAAGTCCTGCTCATGGTTACATTCTTTAAAGTTTTCCGCTCATTCAAAATATCTAACGGGGCGGGTTTGGTAACGTTACAGAAAAACGTTCAACATTACTTTTTGGTTCTGACCTGACTTTGTATTTTTTTTATTTTGATTCATAAAATCATCATCGATTGATGGTGATGATTATTTAAATAAATCTAAGTCAACGAAATGAAATTAACACAAACCATTTTACAAAATTATTTAATATCTAAAACCGGATCAATTGACACCATGAAAAAAATGGACGCCAAAGGCTCTTTGAACTAGTTTTGGGCTATAGTCGGGAGAGTTTGATGAGTTTACAGTATGCGATAGGAATAACACTAAAACTTACATTGCTTAACTTCGAGACATCACACTTTCTAAGCAGTGTCTTCTCCCTGAGTACTAAGTTTAGGAACGTGCGTTGCAGTTGAAGTTACATTATTGCGCTGCAGTCTGCGTTATTTTGTATCGAATTTTGTACCGAGTCAAGATTGTGGTAATATTCTGGATAGTGGAATTTTCATGCTCGTTACTTTCCTAGCATTATCAAGATATATTTTGCTTCGGCTCCTCAATAATCACCAACTTTTTAAAAATGCTATGTGATCTTCCAACACTGAAGTAAATTTGCGTATATCAATATCATAATTTTCAGTCAAATCTTGGTTTCTATGTGTTGTCAAGTGTAATATATTGTATCAGTGAATTTATACATGCAGTTTTGCATCTATTAAAATGAAATCCAATATAGGTATATATTAGAATTACATTTCCTTTTAATTCAGGTGATTTAAGTTCTTTACATGTTTTGTTTTGATACTGACGGATCTAAATACACAAACGCGTTGGGTAAAGTGGTAACGGTAACCTTACACTGCTCTTAACCCGTTGGCTCTCAACGCTGACCGCCCCTGACATAGGGTTGCCTGTAAGGGATAGCGTATGGGATAACTACAGGGTATTTTCTATGTTGCGTGAAACTAATGTAATCAAATGGGCGGATAGGAACGTTTTACAGGATATTTTTTGGTCGGCACAGCTAATGCTCCCTGTATGTAAGTATAATGTGATATTTCCTTATTTCCGGAACATGAGCGGATTTGCATGGAACTACCTCTACTCAGCTATAGGTTTATAAACCGCGGACAGCGCGTAATAAAAATGAAGTTTCTTACCTAACATGGAGATACCTTAACTTGTCGTGCCTATTCTGATTAATTGATGATGATTTTCAGTTTTCTATAATCATAGATAAAAACTATTAAGATAAAACTACCTTCAAGTTAGTAAAACTTTCGTTATTTCAAATGCGAAGTATAAAATGTTCACTATTTAATCCTGTCAACCTAAACGACATCTTCTTAAAGTGCTTATTCAGTCAGAATCTTCATAGCTACAGTAGTTTCGTATTCATTACCTAACTCTTAAGTAATAGTATTTTTCCAGTTTTTATCTTTCCCTTGCGCTCCAGGAAATTCTCAACAATCTCAACTAGTTACCATAAAATGGTAATGGCGCTCCAGGCATGTGTTTTATTTAACAAGTTTTATGTAAGAGCAGACATTGTTCGCATTCGTTATGATGAAAAATCGCGGCAACCCTCACACCCTTTTAGCTGTTATTGTTACAAATGTGTTAGGTATTTCTGGATTTGTGAGTGTAATATTATCCCGGTACATTTGGCTCGGGTTACGTGGTGTTTTTGTTCTGTAATAGTGTTATGATTTGTAATGGTGTTATTGTTTATCTTCTACATGCTTTAGCTAACTAGCTTAAGCGTAGCCTGATGGTATGTATAGTTTAGACAGTTATGTAGGTACAATCTACTTATTCTTTGTCACTCAGTACACATAACATATTATTGCCATTGTGACGCGGTGCGAAGTGTCACAGAAATCTTATTCCTGACCGTAATGACTTTATTGTCAAACAAGATTTTCGTTGTGCATTCAATATGGTAAGTACAAGTATAGCACCCTGGGGGATCCCAACCTCAAAGAAATAAGTTGTTTGCATGAATTATCCTTAATCATTGTAGTCTCGTAACAGATTAACATATTCAATATTTCTGTGGTCTTGGTTGTATGTTAACGTTTGTGCATGTTTATGTTTCTTTGTTAGTACTTAGTTTAAATAATCGCATGGTTAATGAAATTCGTAGTAACTGAGTCAATTTTTTTTTTATATATTTTTAATAAATAATTCTTTTCATTAACTGTGCGAAAAGTGGGACGATGTAAACACTTTGTTTTATGAAGTACTATTCAAATTATTGCTTGAAAAAAAATTGGCATGAACTTTGCCAACAACAGACTTTGACAGACTTTGGAAGTGGAACCATAAACGTCTAAAGGGGCCCACTGACTATCAGTCCGCCGGACGATATCGGCCTGCCAGTTAGAACAAAAATTTGACAGTTCCGAACAACTGACAGGCCGGTGTCGTCCGGTGGACTGATAGTCAGTGGGCCCCTTAATTGCACTTCCACACTTTGTTTTTAAAGACTGCAGACCTTACTGACTTAATTAAGTCAATATTAATTAAGTTAACTTTAATTTAATTATGAAAGAAATAAAAACAATTTCCATACTGACAAAGTCACCTTGCATAATATACAAACTCATTACATCCTCCCCACTCAAACATACACTTCAAATGAATCTTGTTTACGTAGAGAAATAATTAAAATTATTGTGCCTCATTGCAAACTCCGAAACTTATTTTATGGGTAAACTTTCGCAGTATGAGTTATTATTATTAATTTAAATGAGGTTTAAATGTGTTTACTCTCTACAGAGGGCGCCAGTGGATAAGTTTGAAAATGAAAGATTTATACTTGATAACTTGGTTTAATAATTACTTGCAGTGCAAGTGCATTTTGCTAACTAGTACCATAGAGTAACTTATACTAGAGCGGTACTGTCATATTAAATTTTGTAACCCCAGTAAATTCACTGCCATCTGTCGACACACTTTAAAACTAAAAATAAATATTTATGAAAATACGATAAAATGTATTTAAATATGGATAAATGATTTTTTTATTTGCATTAATTATTTTTATATGATTTTGACCCATGTTCTTTCACTGGTATGCGTTAAAATTATAAATAACAAACGAAACAGTCAACGCCCTCTATACGAGTGTAGGCCAAAACTAGTGGCGCCATCTGATCGAGAATCAAATTTTCGTGATTTTCGAGGCACGTTTTTTCCTTAGACTGTATCCATCTATTACGGAGTTATATCTATCTTTGCTAGTACATATTGGACTTAAAAATAATAATAAAGTAATTTTTCCACTTTTAAATTTATTCGAAGCTTAATAGCATTGTTTCGACTTGTTAAAAATTAATTTAGTACATACTGGAATTGGTGTAATGTTAAATACGGTTGTTCTTTTAAGTACGACTTCTCAGATTCATTCAAAACAACAGCTGTGCGTCCAAAGCCCCTTTGTGTAGTTAGACGTTAAGAAAAAGAGTTCTTAGTTCTAAGGCGGCCAAAAAATGTCTGTTGCTTTTTTATTCAAACACTAGCAGAGCACTATGTATTTTTAAACACAAACCATGGTATAATAATATCAAGGTACTCTATTCCGAGACTCGCAAACCACGTGACTAACACAAGCCTAACACGTCATCGTCACGTTCACAGGTTCATGATGACGTAGGCTTGTGTTAGTCACGTGGTTCGCGAGTCTCGGAAGAGAGTAGCAGGCGGAGTATATTACTAACAGAATATGGGCCGACAGGCCTGAAATAAAGATTTCAATTTTAATTTCAAATTATTATACCATGAACACAAACACATCAATGGAATCATGTTTACGTCTTTATTAATCTTATTATTATGTAACCAGGTGCTCTACGACGGCAAATTGTCTTCGGCGATAGTCTTCATGTACAATCCCGTCGCAACCGACGGGCAACTTTGTCTGCAGTCCGCCCCTAAAGGCAACGTGTCGTATTTCGTTCACACGCCGCACGCTTTAATGCTGCAGGTAATGCTTGTATTTTATGATACGTTGGTAACTATAGTTTTATGACGGGGAGAGTGGATGAGGCTAGCATTAGGACTTATTCGCGCTTGTTTAAATTTCTTGCAAAAAAAGAGAAAGGACTCAAGTTTCTAGAGAAGTGTTAGTCTTAAACAAAACTAACACTAAAATAACACAAGTTGAGTTTCGTAAGACATATAACATGATATAATCCCGTCGCAACCGACGGGCAACTTTGTCTGCAGTCCGCCCCTAAAGGCAACGTGTCGTATTTTGTTTACACGCCGCACGCTTTAATGCTGCAGGTAACGCTTGTATTTTATGATACGTTGGTAGCTATAGTTTTATGACGGGGAGAGATGGCTGTATAAAGTGGATGAGACTAGCATTACGATTTATTCGCGCTTGTTTTAATTTCTTGCAAAAATAGAGAAAGGACTCGTTTCTAGAGAAGTGTCAGTCTTAAACAAAACTAACATTAAAATAACTCATTTTGAAATAGATAATAGTCAAATAAGTGTTCCGTTTGTCAAAACAAAGTTTTGCACGGAACAATAAAAACTGAGTTTCGTAAGACATATAACATGATATAACCCCGTGGCAACTTTGTCTGCAGTCCGCCCCTAAAGGTGTCGTATTTCGTTCACTTGTAGTACTCTTTGATGCTGCAGGTAATGCTCGTGTTTTATGATGCCCTGGTTGATATGGGAAAGTTTTATACTTTAGTAAGGAGTTAAGATGGCCGTATAATGCGGATGAGACATTACGAAAGTACATTATTATAAAATATAGGAACGTAGATATATTATGTTCTACGTTATGTGTTGTTTTTAGTCAAAAGTTATTGTTGATTTGAATATTTTACAACTTTCAACCAATATCTAAAAGGGGGTCGGAAAACTTTTGACAAGCAGAGCCAGCCGGAGCAGAAATCATTTCGCTATCGTTACATGGGCGTAAGGTGAAAAATGTATTCACTGTTCATTGCTTTTTTGTTATAAGTAGGTATATAGTGCTTGTAGTAACGAAACGACCAGTGCCCTGTTTATTAAAAGCTTGTAGCTTGTAATACAAGCGGAAGTCCCTTTCTAACAGAAGCTGTCAAAAAGTGAGTTCCGCTTGTATTACAAGCTACAAGCTTTGGATAAACAGGGCACAAGCCACATATTTTGACTAAGGTTTGTGAGTTAGGACTTGTAGAATTAGAAGCTTGGCTCTATGAGATCTGCTAACTTTTTTCACAGTGCGAGCCTTATAGTTTTGTCTTGGCAATGTTTTACATGAAAATGTTTTTGGTGGGATGAATTGTTTTCAATTAGACTAACATACTGTTGAACGAAACTGTAGAGATTTAAATTAATTTTTAACAAGCAGAAACGTTGGCGATCGGTTCTATTAAACATAGAATAATTTTAATAACAAAACTTCCGTGAGACACAGACATATTAAACATTATTAAAAACGCGCCGGTCCGTCACCGTCGACGCAAGCTCCTGATGACGCTCCTCGGTACGGAGTGAAACATGTCGAGCGTTTTCGACTTAAAATACGTGAGTGACCCGTTTTTAATATGTTTAACTTAGAATAAATCGCAGACGTTTCTGCTCGTTAAAAATTCATTTAGAATGGGTAAACTATCGTAACTGGTGAATTTCCAATATGACTTGGAACTCCGGTGGCCGTCTTACGGTAGATGTCGCTAGGGTCCCCTGGACCCATATAGTGGGAAGATTTGCTGACTATGGACACAGAATAAATGTGACGTTTTCAACTAAAAGGTACCACATTGTCGCTTGTTGATAAGGTTGATTTCTAATTGAAGCTATATGGAAATAGCGCCTTACTGACAAGCGACAATAAGTACCCTTTTGACTTCGGTTACCGCGATAGTTACTCATGAAATAAAACTATGAAAACGGATTATATCGCGTATATTGAATTTATAATACATCCCGACGTTTCGAACTCTTTACAGCGTTCGTGGTCACCCGTTGACCACGAACGCTGTAAAGAGTTCGAAACGTCGGGATGTATTATAAATTCAATATACGCGATATAATCCGTTTTCATAGTTTTATTTCATAAGTACCCTTTTGGTTGAAAATGGCACAAATAATAGTACTACTGTACAAAAAGGAAACTTCCTACAAAACCGAAGTTTGACAACGGTTCACGGTCGAATCATGTTATCCCTTTCTAATATACATATATCGCAGTATCCCTTTCGGCTATTTAGGGTTGTCAAAATTCAAGTCATTATCTGTAGTCGTGAACGCAAAGGGACGCCAAGTTGTGCCAACCCTAATAATTGCTCGGAGCAATGCTGAGCCGAACTGAGCCGGTTTTGCCCGGAGCGAGGAATTTCGCAACCATGCTATGGATGAGGTCTTGGTGGCTCAGTTGGCAGAGCGCTGGAGAATCGATCCAGACGCCGTGAGTTCAAGTCTCAACCAAGGCAGTAATTTTTCCACTTTTAAATTGTAGAGTTCTCTCTAGTTGGAAAAGTATTCCAGAGTGGTAGATACTTTTGGTGCGTTGTTTCATCCGCTTACTTAATGCTCACTGTACCTCCAAAGAGGCACAATATGCGACTTGAGAGCCACCGTTTAATAATCAGTAGTATAGTTGACGCTATCTCTACTGAGCTCGTTCACTTAACTGTACTAACAATGGCATTCTGTTAAACAAAAGCCATTATTTCTTTTGTGTGAGCGCGTGGCCTTTGTGCCTGAGGCTCACACACAATGGCCACGCGCCCGAGGACAAAGGCTACGCGCTCACACAAAATAAATAATGGCTTTTGTTTAACTGAATGCCATTGTTAGTACAGGTAAGTGAACGAGCTCAGTAGAGATAGCGTTAACTATACACTTCGATACAAGTGCGAAAAATAGGAAATTCGCAGCGAGTGGCAATAAAAATAAACACGACCGAGTGTTCTAAATCGACACGAGTTGCGAATTACCTATTCGCACATGTATCGTACCACGTTTTACAATAGGTACATAGGCCCTATAAATTTTCGAAATTTTTTTTTATACCACGTCGGTGGCAATCAAGCATACGGGCTGCCTGATGGTAAGCAGTTACCGTAGCCTATGGACGCCTGCAACACCGGAGATATAACACGCGCGTTGCCGACATAGTTACGTAATGTGCTAATTATCGCACAAGTGCGGTAAAGTATGCCCCATACGTACTGTAAACAATTTTTATTCCCACAGGAAGTAAAAGCAGTAGTAACACACTCGATACACAGCGCGCTGAATTCTATCGGCGGGGTGCAGGTTTTATTCCCGCTGTTCGCCCAACTGGACTTGCTGCATGACGCGCCCGCTACGGACCCGAAACGCGACCCCATGCTATGGTATGTTGTCCTGGTACTTGTAATATTTTAGCATAGGTTAAATTTCTTAGGCCGGATCTTAAAAAAAGCTAAATTTGCTTGACGGGAATAAAATAAACACTGCTTTTTGTTTCCAAAATAGGAATACCTATTAAGAATACATTCATAAATAACATTGATCTTAAAGATTTTCAAGAGCATCATCTACAATTATTAAATTATCTTTCACCTTGCATAATCCGAGCGTAAGAAAAATATGGTTTCTTGATTTCCCAAAAAAATCTTCAAGAAAGGACACCAAAATTATCTTTAAGTTAATGAAATGCTTTTATACGTATTCACCTATTCACTAACTTATTCGCTTTAGCGTAACTTGTCTAAACTAAGCATGTGGAAATTGTGCAAACGGTCCGAAGTTCAGATTCGGTTTGTGCTCAGTTTCGGTATAACGATTTAGTGCGAGTTGTGTTAGTTCTCAACTAAACTTGGGTTGGTTTCCAACTAAATCACCACTGGTTAGTAGACTACCTCCGCTAGTTTTCGCTTCATTAAATTAAATATTTTTAATCGTCAAAAAGCCTGATTTGCAAACCGGAATGTTGTTTTACTGTGCAATTAGTTATAGGTTAGCTGAGGTTAGTATTTTTTTGCTCGTTGATCGCTTAAATATTCAATTTGCATAGAGTCATGGTAATTAGGGACACATACGTACATAAGTGCGGTGTCGATTTATTAATTTATTTTCGCCAATTTTTGTTTTCGTAGACGACTTGCAGAATTTTTTTTTGGCCTGGGTTTAACTATGCAGACTAAGTAGTAGGTTTAAAGATTAGTCTGTAGCCTAAAAATGTATTCGGATATCATTGGCAGTATTCATAGTATTTATAGTTTATTAACCGACGAAAAAACTGGCATATAAAAGCCTCACACGCTCTTAATATACAGAACGCTTGCGGCGTCATTCAAACTAACAGGTCGGGCAAAGCCATTCAAAAATGTTGAATGAGACTAAAACCATAATTGACAGACTGATCAACGTCACTCAGCAAAGAGCTATGAAATTTCCTATACAATAAAATTTTGCGGAAGTTTTAGCAGAGATAGACAGTTTGATGCAACTGACCCTTAATCATCTTCTTTATCGGTCAACTCGAACTCAACACGAACAAAAGCTCATTCTATCGGTAGTCCGTGATCTGGGCACCTAAATCACCGGCACATTGTCTGGCTTAGTGCGAATTCGCCGCGGTCCGATTGCCGAGGGTTCATTAATATTCCAAGTAGCTCCTGCCACATTACCCGGCTAAATGCACTTTCACTGTCTCTAGTGAGGTGACGTTGCCAACTCTGGGGAATATTTGGGATTTTTTCCTGGGAATATTTGGAAACTTTCTCTGGGAATATTTGGGAATAAATGAACGCAGGGAATAGCGTTTTCCAAATATTCCCTATTTCGCCTATAACTACTTAGTTTGCCTTTGAAGACGTATAAACCAACCTGTCTATCCCTATTTGCCTAGTGTCGATCCACTTAATTAACTAGATAGAATGTCGGTAAAAACGCATCTGCTTCATTTTACAACGGAAATATTTGAAATGTGTTGCATTAAACTGGAGAAAAACAAAATTTCCCATTAGGTACTATTTCCCTAGTCTTTTTCTGAGTTATGCTATATTAATTAAAACATACAGAGTCATTGTAAAAAACGTATTTTCTTTGTTTTACTACAAATCGTGACTACCTTGAAAAAAAAACTCGTATCTTGTTCTGTCAATCAAAAGAAAAATGTGATAACTATGTCCATACGGCATATAGAGCATACAGAGTTGCTGAGTTTAACTTTGAGTAGCAGCGCGAGATACGAGATTTTTTCAAAAAGTGACGAAGTCCTTTTTAATATGTAGGGAAAATATTGTCTACGGTTACCGCGATAGTTACTCATGAAATAAAACTATGAAAACGGATTATATCGCGTATATTGAATTTATAATACATCCCGACGTTTCGAACTCTTTACAGCGCTGTAAAGAGTTCGAAACGTCGGGATGTATTTATAAATTCAATATACGCGATATAATCCGTTTTCATAGTTTTATTTCATGTAGGGAAAACTCATAATGTTCCCAATATTCCCAACATTTGCCCTATCACTAGTTGCTCCTCAACTGAAACTGAGGGATCATCTCAAGACGTATAAACTCCTGGCTATCCCTAATTGCCTGGTGTCGACTTCGCTTAACGGACTTGATTTATGGGAGGTTATTGCGAGGGAACGCATTTGCATGGGGGTTTTAGTTGATAATGTTGATATTCAATTTCTGTTAATTTTACAGTTAATTGGTTTTGGGATAATGGCTGTAATAATTAGTATTTGTAAGGGTTATTGCATTAAATATACCTACTCATAACTCTTAATACACATAATATAAACATAAACAAATAGCTTATACATACTAAGTCTGAGTAAGGAGAATTTTGCTGTTCTATGAGGACTCTACGTGAGTCTTCTATTTCTTAATGTTTTTGAATCCTGTTTCCTGTTTATTTATAAATGGGTAAATTTTCAAATGAGAATTGTTTGCTGTCCCAAGGCTATAATTCCAAATACATTGCAAGGACAGTATTGCTATGGGTTTATTTTCATTATATTTACCTATATGTTATAAACGAATAAAATAATATACAAATTAATAATAATAATTATATAAAAACGCCGAAATCTTCCGCTATTTCGCGTGTTTGACGTGCGGTTTGGCTCGGAGAAAAAAACCATAAGTCTGGATGTAGGCAACGTGAATCAAATACTTGATATCTTTATGTATAGAATTATTCAGAGAATCGATCTACTTATTTATAAAAAATAATGCGTTATTTATTAAAATAGGGAAATTCAACTTATTTACCCGCCAAAAACTAAACTTTTCCCTAATAATGTTTCCTAAACATTCGACGATGCCTCGAATCCTTTTCGAAGGAATCAAACCGAGCTCGCTAGTCTGACATCACAGATACCGTGCATAACTTTAATCCCGTATTGCCTTTGAAGAGTTTATTCAGAGATTCAGCCGAGCGTGCACCGGTTACCAATGTTGTCATACGAAGTTGTGTTTTGTGTTACATTTTGTGACAACGGCCAACGCTTTATATACCCTACACGTCTTTGCCTTATTGATAAATGATAATATGTTTAAGATAATACACAAATAAAGACTGATGCCTTTTGGCATTAAGTCCAAAACATAAACAGCAGCAGAAATGAACTAAACACAACTTGCCGCCAAAAAACCGAAAAAACAGTCGAAAATCGAAATTACGCTCTCATTTTAAAACAATATTTAAAAAAAAATTAAATATCTTTATTTATCAATTAAAACAACACAACAACAGGAACATTGCAGTGAACCCCGCACTAGGCATGGCCTGTATCGCAGGGTTCAAGGTCATTACATTTATATTACATAATTATATTAAACATAAAGATAAAAGAAAAAGAGGAGTGTGAAGTGTGAACTTGTATGTGTGTAAGCTTGTTGTGAGGAAGGAGTGAGATGTGTGTGTTTGTGTGAAATCTAAAAGTGTAATGTATTAATTGTGTTCGCGCGTTATGAAAAAGTGAATAGAAGAACTCGAAAAAGAAATCTTATGAATATGTAGTGTTAGGAGTCTCGTGGGAAGGTTTCAAAGTTGCTTCTGATTCCTCATAGTTCCAGGACTTTAGCAGGTTTAGTATATGAATTTTTGCCTCATTTACGTTACAATGCCTAATGTCACAAATTTTAACTACTTTATTAGTTAAAATAAAATTTTAATATGCTAAAATAACATACATACATCTGGTAATAGTTTTCGTTGCTAAAAATTGCAATACAAAGAAAATAGAGGAAGAATAAGTTTTGTATGTGAAACTTGTACTCTTAATCGTTTCATCACGTATCGTTTTAGAGCGTTACTTTGTTTTTATGGTGTCGGCTTCCTGTGACTCAGTTAAGAGTGCATGGATTTTGAACATCTCAATCGTGTTCCTAGGTTTGTTTCTAACTGAACATAAATATCTCTAACATTTTCTACGAATCATACGGAGTTCGCAAGTCACATCACAGATACCGTGCATAAGTGTTATCCCGTATTGCCTATTGGGTTGCCAACTTGCCATACGAATTGTGTCGAATCACAGGCAATTCTTTAAATCCGTACTAAAATTATAATAAATGTGGAAGTACCAATAAATTACCAATAAATTATGTCTATGTCTATGTCTAACTCTGTCTGTTTGTTTGTTGGTTTAAGCGTGGAGAGTTCGATTTACGTAAATGAAATTTAGTTTATAGATTCTTTATAGGCACCGACAATAAGGCCCTATACATATATTTTTTGAACTAAAGCTATTTTGCGCAAACCGAAAACAAGATGGAAAGACGTAGTGCTAAAAGATATGATTGGGTGCAAAGTGCCCGAGGACGACGTCGGGGATAGGGTGATGTGGAAGCGAAAGATTCGGAAAGCTGACCCCATCACCAGCTTGAAAGAGAGAGAAAGCCATTTTGCGCAAAAAAAGTAAAAAATTCTATAACGCCCACATTTTGTCCCACAGCTCAAAACTGCTCGGCTTCGTCTGCTCCCTCGTGGAATCCTGCGCCACAGTACAGCAGCACATGCTCCAATGCCGTGGGTTCCTGGTCATCTCTCACATGCTGCAGCGCTGCAGTCGGGACCATCTGACGCCGGAAACTCTGGCTTCGTTCCTGCATCTGACGAAGCATCTTGTTACGTGCTGCTCTCCTAATTCGGATCTGCTTTTGAAACAGGTATTAAGTCAGGTTTGAACTTTGAAGTGTACTCGTACATTTTGACATCTGAATGATGTAATTTTGCTGTCATTTGTCTGCGCATCTCGCTCGCGCCATTATATATATGAACGAATAAGAGCGAAATGCACGCGCGAATGATAACCATTGAGATATCAAAATGTACTTTCGAATTGGCCTTCGCAATGTATAAATGGCCTTGATTTGCCGTTCGCCGCGGCGCGCGACGCTTGCGTCCGAATGCGTCCGTCCGCGGCCTTACATACAACTTATTATTTTTAAATAGGCTAAGCAATAAGAAGGTATAGAGGGAAATGCTTGGAACCCAATTCCAACTCCCCATCCCAATTCCAACTCCCCCCTATCTCCCCCAGCTCAAAGGCTACGGCCGGGGACTTTTGATATGTTTACCTCCTAACTAGTCCAAACAAAGTTAGGAAGCCAAAATTGTGTTCCAAGCATTTCCCTCTATAACTTTTTTTGAGGATTCATTTCCTGGCCTAAAAGTAAGGAAAGCCATAATTATATGGAATGAGCACTCGAAGCTTACATATTCCTCAATGATATGAGTTAATGTACATTACCAGTATATGGGTTGTACTGTACATTCCATTAAATCACAGTTCACAAACTGCTGTTGTGAGGGTACAGGGTACGTTCTATAAACTTGCCGGAGATTGCCTTTATAAATAAAACATGGGACATGGGGCTTTGCTTACAACGCACCCTGAGCAAATGGATGATTTGATTTAGACTTTTAAGAGTTGGTTGTAATACAATGATTACAGTCTGGCAAAAAAGAGTAGAAATTAAAAAGTGGCAACACTGTAGTGTCGTCCCGTTTTTTTTAGATTGATTTGAAAGGGACGACACTACAGTGTTGTCACTTTTTAGGGTTCCGTACCCAAAGAGTAAAAACGGGACCCTATTACTAAGACTCCGCTGTCCGTCTGTCCGTCTGTCCGTCTGTCACCAGGCTGTATCTCGTGATCTGTGATAGCTAGACAGCTGAAATTTTCACAGATGATGTATTTCGGTTGCCGCTATAACAACAAATACTAATAACAGAATAAAATAGAGATTTAAGTGGGGCTCCCATACAACGAACGTGATTCTTGACCGAAGTTAAGCAACGTCGGGCGGGGTCAGTACTTGGATGGGTGACCGTTTTTATAGATAATGGACAATGGTACGGAACCCTTCGTGTGCGAGTCCTTCTCGCACTTGGCCGGTTTTATTTATTAATTTCTACTCTTTTTTGCCAGACTGTAAGGAGATTTGAAGTTAGGTAATTCCAACGTGACGAGATAAAGAACGTAAACAAACTTTCAGGGATTAAAAACATTTTTATTTTAACAAATTATTAAACGTCACTCAAAATTATAAATATTTGGGGACAATCTTACACAGTCTATCTAGCCCAAAACTAAACAACGCTTGTACTGTGTACTATGGGTACTAAGCGATACATACATACCTACTATATATATATATATATATATATATATATATATATATATATGTGTATAGATAAATACTTAGATATAAAAATAATTGCACACGAACCTATCTCAGTAACGGTTTAATATTGTTAACATTCTTATCTCGTTCCGCTGACCTTACTTTAGAAATTAGCACTAAAATGCTTCACATATTAGCTACTCACATTCAAATCAAAATTTATTTAATAGGTACATTTAAAGAACAGACCTAAGTATAACAATTTTGCTACCCAGTTCAGGTCAGTCAGCAAATACTAAGATTGTGTTTAACGTAAAATAATCTCGAACATATTTAGATCACTACGGTTACACTCACTAGTATTTTTAGTCGCTTTTGGCGACATGTTTCGGACTTGTCGGGAGTCCTTTCTCAGGCTCGAGTGCTCACGGCGGCTGTACTCCATGCACTACCGCGCTGATGGGGCGGGGGCGGGGGACCCGGGGCAGTCCGCAGCCGGAGTCGTCAAATAAAGGTCTGGTAGGCCATGTCATGTGGTGTCAACATGTCGCAAAAAGCCAATAAAAATACTAGTGACTGTAACAGCAACAAATACCTAAAGGCCTATGTAGTAATAATGTCAGTAATTATGTACGAAACGAATACATATTGAACAGTTTGCGTGAATGATCGGATTAATAGAGCAATCAATTAGTGAACAAACGGATATCAAAGGACCTGCTGATGCATTACAATGTGTCGGTTTACCCTTACCAAGTTTGCAGACGTCTATATTGTATGAAAGTGTTCACATTGGATGCGAATTCGCACGCCGCTCCGGTGTGCGAGTGCGACATTGCTGTATGCGCACATAGCGCTGTCATGCTCATACACCGGTCGACGGCCCCATATTTATGGTTACCCTACCCTACTGTACAGTAGTCGCTAGCGTCTTATGTTATGTTAACTCGCTCGCAACGTTTTCTATATCTAACTCTCGCATCAAGATGGCCCCTATGACATTTCATTTTTATATGGAGTATGGAGTATGGATTGTATGGAGTATGGAGTAGCGACCTGGTGAAGGTCGCGGGAATTCGATGGATGCGAGCGGCACAGGATCGGTCGGAGTGGCGAGCCTTGGGGGAGGCCTATGTCCAGCAGTGGACGTCTATCGGCTGACATGATGATGATGATGATGATGGAGTAGCTGTTACTTAAAATATTTGTAGACATTTTTGGAAGTAATATTTTTTACAATGTGCTCGAAAAGTGCGTTTCCTACTGAGCCATATCATGCGGAAAGTACTACTTTTCCGCACTAGTGCTTTTTGTTTTCAATTTTTTTTTTTACAATACATATGGTGCTACTTTCTCGCACTAGTGCGGAAAAGAGCACTTTTCGTGCCTATTTCGAAAGTTTAAAGGGCCATATGTACTGTAAAACTTTGTACGATACACGTGCGAATAGGTAATTCGCAACTCGTGTCGATTTAAAACACTCCTTTTAATAATTAAACTTATTTGCCATGATATTTTTTTTTATTTACTCGCACAATGAATAGTAAAACATTGTATGATACACGTGCGTAAAGATGATTTCAGACTCGTATTTCTTTATACACTCGTCGGAAATCATACACTTTCCGCACTTGTTGCATAAATAGCTATTTTTTTATTAAGCCCAACCAAAAGAGACTTGAACGAAATATCATCATTCTATGCGAGAAGTATAGTCTTTAGTCGTTCCCTTATATCTAAAGTCTCTGTGCAGTCAGGTTCTTTGACAAATGAAGCTATGTATATGTATTTAAAATTCTTGATTGAGTCGTTACATCGCACTGGAAATGGTCTTAAAATTTTGCTGCGATCGAGACTGGCAGTGCATCACGTTGGTACTGATTGTTGGTGCGAGCGAAAAGCGAGTGAGTTCACGAAGTCGCTAGCGACTACTTTTAATGCAAACTCATGGTAAGGGTATTGGTCAATCCATTTATTACGTACAAATGTTTAGATAGAATCAATCATTCATTTTGTTGTAAATACTTCGGTTATTCAAGTGTAAAATCGCAATGTTTGTGAATCTGGTTCGTAAATAAAACTAGTTATTCAAAATTGTGGCACTGAAATATGCCGTGAATATTTTTGGTGCATTTTTTAAAGTATTAAATGGAAAATATGATGTAAAACCTATTAGTTTAATTAGTGTGACAGAAAATATTTTAGATCCTGGATAGATTTAGCATTAAGCGAATTATTATTTATGGATTTGTTAATGTTCATACACCTTTTATGTCCACCTTTATATTTTGTCTTTTTACTGCAATGGAACGCAACTTACATCAACTATTTCATCTTTAAAAAGTATGGCTGCCTTTCCACTGAGGCCGAGACGAGCGGAGATGAAATAGCATTGGTTATAGTTGTAATTTAGCGGAGGGGAGAAGAGAACCAATGGTATTGGTTGATACTCGTCTCTCATCTCCGTTCATCTCAGCCTCAGTGGAAAGGCAACCGGTGCAGAGCGGTGCGGAAAACTTAAACCCCAGAAACCCCATACTTAGCGTCTCCCGAGTGTCGTCGTCTAGCCAACTCTATGGCTTCTGTTCGACGCAATGTTAGCGCAATTGCGCTGATTAGACACCAACGCTCAAAAGATGCTGGTGTCGGTGGCTCTAGATCTAAATTTTTAGAGCGACCTCACACTAGCGTCGGCGTTCTCTATGGCATGCTCGACGCAATGTTAGCGCAACTCGACTGCGCAGCGACGCCATTTTCTATAGCGCTGATTAGATGCCTACGCTCAAAAGACGCTAGTATCCTCCTCTCTCTCTGTGGTCGCTCCCTCATGACTGAGGATCGTGGTCATCAGTGGAGTATCCTCCTAAGGCCATACAAATGAAAAATCCGAAATTTGCCACTGAAATTTGAACCTATAATGTAGGAAATAGAGTTGATTTTGCGTTGTTGAAAAATTTAACGAAACAAAGCAAAAGAGACAGCGTTTAAATTTCATCCAACTTTAGAGGTACTATAGGTAGGAGTTGGGCCTTAGGAGGGTATGAGGGTCTGTTATCAGTCAATATGTGGCGTTTTCAATCAAAAGGGACCACATTGTCGCTTGCCATAAGGACGCTCTGACAGGTTTTCGTATAAAGATACAATCCAATTTCGTCCTTATGGTAAGCGACAATGTGGTACCTTTTGATTGAAAATGTCACATATGTTGTATTGTAAGTTGCGTCGTACCTATTGCGTCTGCACAGCAGGTGCCGTGTTTGTCGATGGTTGTTAGCGCATGCTCCTCTTGCTTATTCACTACTCTTGTCTCCGGATACTGCACTCCCACTTTTTTTTATAAAAACAAAAGGTTAAACGAACTTCTTAGGCTTCTTAGGTTAGGTACTCAAAAGTACAGGCAGGATCAAATAGTGAAAGCCGAAGTGGCGAAATATATCGCAATACCTATTTATTTCTATGCTATGAAAGTTATGTTGCGTTATATTGTCTGTCACTATCTGTTTGAAGCTAATAGAGAGATCTAAAATAAAATAAAATAGGTACAACGAAATAAGTAATCTCTCGAGTATCGTAAAATGTATTTTTCATCAAAAGTAATGAGTACAATTTAATCGAGTTTAAAGAAAATACACGAGAAAAAACAAACTGAAAAAGTTGATTGATTTCTTGTAACAGAATTTCATCATGCAATTTGTTTATTAAAATGAGTATCGGTATTAAGTTTCTCTCTCTAGAGAGAGTAATTATACCTCATTTTGGAAATTGACCTGTTGAATAATTCAAATATTCGCAATGAGCGAAGTTCGTTTAATCTAAACTGATTGATAATTCACAAACTTTAATATAATTCACTCTAAACTCTGATATTATTGAAATTTATTTCATGAATTTACATGAGAATGAGGTTTGTGAATTCACTGAGAAATTAGCTCCACCCGGACACTCCACAAACGTATTACTTCAACACCGAACACTTGAAATCTGACACCTAGCTTGTCACTTAAACAGTCTCACAAATCACTATATGTATACTGTTTTGTATCTTATCTAATGGAGATAAAGTTGAAAAAGTATACATATTATTGACACGACTGTTTAAAGGTCCGGTTTACCCACCGCACTGTGTAGTGGATTGCACCGGGGCTTAGCTTTTTCCCCAAACTACTGTGCCATATCACAAACAATGTTAAACACACCCGAAATACTTGGTGCCGCGATTGTTGTCGTAGCTTAATACGTGCCCTTCTTGAGTCCTTTACAACTAAAATTTTAGACAAAGCAAGAGAGCAATGCTATCAACCATCGGACAGTGTAAAGTCAATGCTAATTGCAGTCTTTCTGCCAATCCTTTTTGACTTGGCAGCTGCTGGATCACGTGCTCTTCAACCCGGCGTTATGGGTCCATACCCCAGCGGCAGTCCAGGCTAGATTGTACTGCTACTTGGCAACGGATTTCCTTGCTGACGCTCACATATACGGCAGCGTGCGGCGAGTCAGCACAGTTTTGCAGACCGTACATACGCTCAAGTTCTACTATTGGGTGGTTAATCCGAGAGCGAAAAGCGGCATCACGCCTAAAGGATTAGGCAAGTTCTTTGTTGTTAAGTGAATGCTAATATTGATCAGCACAGTAAATATTTACGAAGTTTTCTATTTTAATTTTGTACAATCTTCATTCCTTTGCGCGTGGAATTTTTTTACTTAACTTTTAATGTGTTAACTAAATTTTAAGTCTCGTCAAGAGGCTTGTAAATACTATTTAGTGTTCTAAATTTCTATTAAAAGTTAAATTAATTTGTGATGCTTATCTAGTTTAAAATAAAATTCTGACTTTTAACATATTTTTGCTCATTTTCAGACGGTCCCCGGCCGGCACATAAAGACATCCTCACGATTCGCGCATACATTCTACTGTTCCTGAAACAACTTATCATGATTGGAAATGGTGTGAAAGAGGACGAACTTCAGTCTATTCTGAACTACCTAACAACGATGCATGAGGTAATTAAGTTTCATGTTATTCCCTATAAAATACTCATGCTATAAAAATTAAGAAAAATTATAGGTAATCAGTATGTTGTGTCTTTAATCATGACTATTATAAGCTTCTAACTTGAAAGTTGATTATTTAGCTGGCTCTTTTTAATAATTTTAAATAGACTTAGAGTTTTGACACAAATAATACAAAAGGTAATCACGGTCTATATCCCGGTCAATATAAGTCTAGTTTAAATAGACTTGTCTTAAGTTATAGGTACACATATATTTAGAATCTTTAGATTGATATTTATGAAGTGCATCGCTTACTAGTTAGTCAGAATTCATGCTTTTACTTTGTGTGATCAAAGTATTCTTAATAAATCATAATATATACCTATAATTATGATCCTATATTTTCCAGGACGAAAATCTACACGACGTTTTACAAATGCTTATTTCACTGATGTCTGAACACCCGAGCTCCATGGTACCAGCTTTCGACGCTAAAGTAAGTACTTATTTTTATCTAAAGCATCATTTCGGGCATTTTCTATGAAAAGGGACCTTATTGTCGATGGCGCTTACGCCGCACAGCGTCGCGCGGTATTGTATTTATATCGGAGCATCGTTAATAATGGCGTTAGCGCCATCGACAATAAGGTCCCTTTTTATAGAAAATACCACATTTTACCAACACTGAAAATTTAGATCTAGTTTTTTTTTTAAGGTTCCGTACCCAAATGGTAAAAACGGGACCCTATTACTAAGACTCCGCTGTCTGTCTGTCTGTCCGTCTGTCACCAGGCTGTATCTCATAAACCGTGATATCTAGACAGTTGAAATGTTCACAGATGATGTATTTCTGTTGCCGCTATAACAACAAATACTAAAAACAGAATAAAATAAATATTTAAGTGGGGCTCCCATAAAACAAACGTGATTTTTTGCCGTTTTCTGCGCTTCTACGGAACCCTTCGTGCGCGAGTTCGACTCGCAATTGGCCGGATTTTAAATGTATGTTTAATGAGTGGGTAGACAAAAATATGGACATAAAAACTTCATTTAAAATGGCCCCTAATGGGTCATACTATTGTCATACATACACGACGCGTTGTTGTGTGCTGCACTCTCTTTGCGGTGTGTAAAAAATGTATAAACCAATCGCAATTGTGTACGTATGTATAGGTACTCGGGGGCTTTGGTCAATAAGTCTAATCACCTCTGTTAGGTCACCCATTAAAACAACATTAAAAAAAGACTTGTTTGGCGTTGTGACTTTTTTTATAAGGCACTGATGAACCGTCTTTCAACACTGTTAACTGACAGTTCGTAAAAATTATTACAAAAACAGAAGGTCCGCCAATGGTCCGTTATTAATGTTGCTCATTGTCCGATACGATGTCGAAAAACATCTGCCAAGGATCACCAATTAGTTTCTTCTTAAAATAAAATGACTACCGCGGTAATCAAATGTAATTTAGAATAGAATAGAATAGTTTTTATTCGTAAACACATAGACAATAGACATACATTAAAAGAACATAGTGAAAATAAAGTGTCACGAAATGGCCCCATCTCAGCATGCTGCTGGCGACTTCCAGCGCTGATCTTCCGATGAGACCATCAAGTGAGAATCACGGAAGGTAACAGACAAAAAGAAAGCAACATAAAGGAAAGAGACATAAAATATGGCGAAAAATTAATTACACACAGTTTACACAAACTAATACAAAATACTTTCGGATCCGGACCGCAGTGACCCCTGCCCTATGGCATCAAGTCGGATAATATAAAAATGCTCTTAGAACAGTTATTTTGTAAAAGCGAAAATTATATTTCATGAGCCGAGAAAAGCCTATTTAAATCAATTAACGAACAATATAACTTTGCAAGTTGTTTTTGTGTCCGAACATTTCCTCCAACAGGAAGTGAGGAATTCGGTACAATTCGTGTTTTCTAACTTTTTTATTGCACAATGCTTTTGAAACGTTAAACAATTAACAGACAAGATTTTGTTAGCTGCGGGTCTCCTCGTTGTTTGATAACTTTTTTATGAAAATGTAATACGATTGTTATAATTGTTTAATAATATTTGTGGCGTTCTGTCGATTCCGTCTAATTCAATTTTCCGAGGTTACTAGAACAAAAAAAAACTTTATAATTCTAGATTGATATATATTCATGTGATTGACTGATTGACTCTCAATAAATATAGTACCTACTCGTATAACTCTGGGGCAGCTTGATGTAATACCATATAATTCTAATTGGTTGACTTTGTACCGAAACGTAGGTACTGAGTATAACTGCATAGAGACGCAACTTGTGATACTCTGTTTATCATTTATCATATAATAACGAATTTCTATAGTAGACGAATATTGTCACGTCGTTCAGTTAAGAGTCCCCGGCAAGCTCGGCCGAATTACACCTTCCCATACAAACGTAGTTCCGCTCTCATTTTAAAACTACGTGTTGGATTGTAAAGAAACTTTGCACATACAATGATAGGTCTGAAATTCTGTATTTTTTTAACTATGGTATCTGAAGTTCATAAACTTGCCGGAGACCCTTAAATGAATGGTGTATTCCTATTAGTCCCTGTCTCACGTGACCGTCGCCATACACGAGGCGGGGACAGGTGGGAATGATTCATATGAATGCACCTATTCCCATCCGAGGCCGGCGGGGACAAATGGAAATACACCAAATGAATTAATAATTTGTTCACATGAACATTGTCAAGTGGATGTTCAGTTGTCAAATACAGGGTGTTTGGCACATGACCCGTCAACATTTTTTGGGGTGTAGGTGGTGTCATTTCCTTCCTTTCCATCCTTGGAGCCTTGGTCCTTGAAGCCACGGTTCTGGGGATACGATTTTTTATATGTTTTCCTAAATTACCCAAAATTCGAAGCCCCATAACTTCTTTTTGTGTATGGCTTGGCATTAAATGCGTAATTTGTTTCATTGTCTGACGTTATGTCTGTCTACTTCCAAATACCAAACACCCTGTATAAGTAGTAGTTTATATACTGTTCCATAATGTAGTTAACTAACTTGCAGGGCGGAGTGCGGACGATATTCAAGCTGCTGTCATCTGAAAGTCAATTAATCAGGCTGCAGGCGCTAAAGCTGCTCGGCTTCTTTCTGAGCAGAAGTACCCACAAGTAAGTAACAACAAAGTAGTGTGGATGACGGCGCACAATTTAGCGTCGACTGACAGGACAGGATCAAAGTGGTTGGCACTTTAATGTTTTAATTAAGTTCACTAGAATCGTGAAATAAAATTAATGAAAACGGATTTATTTCATGAGTAACTATCGCGGTAACCGAAGACAATATTATGTTCACTAGAATCATTAATTTTACTATCATTAATTACACTATCTATATATTACTATCATTAATTACACTATCATTACCTACGAGGCAAAATCGTAAGATGCGTAAAATAGTGCGAAGTGTGATAACTGGAGTATATGGCGCTGTACAGCGGACTGCAAAATTGCATGGAAACATTTTAAATGTGTAGTAAAACTCCACAATATGATAGAATATATAGTTTATTTGATCACTTTTACACGGTAGGTACTACAAATATTCACTATAATAACTTTAGTTGAACACCGTTCGCTTGTCCGAAGCATCCGAACCATCCGGTGGTTAAAACCAGAATGCCCGCCATGCTCTCCCTTCCCGCCAACACCAACCTGTCAAAACTGACAGCTAATTTCTAACCGATATTAATATTACCCTCGAATTATTAATAATTGACTCAAATCACCTTACACTCGTCCATCCTGACCGCGTGTATGTCCCCATACACGAAGCCATGGGGGGTTGTATTAATAGAAACTACACCTTGACCTTACACTCGGCAACAGGAAGTGAGCGCATCGTGGGCTTACAAAATATTTAAATTAAAGTCATGATTACGAACGTCAATATTACAACAATACTATTATTACAAATGCTTAACATTAGTTTATCAAATCCAACCAACATAATCAACAAAACAATCAAATAGGAATCAATCAGCCTCCTATACTGTCAACTGTATTCTATATTTCTCTCTTTCTCTCTTTTGTTTTTCGCTTATCAACTTTTCAATTTTCCCTTTTTCTCTCTTTTAGCGAAATCAATTTCACAACCTCGTGAACCCATCTATTCTCACGAGGCACAATCATTTTAAGAAAGATCATTTTACTAAAAATCCCATCCGTTCTAGTAAAATGTATTTCATTCCAAACAACCAAAACAGATCTCGTGAACCCATCGATTCCCACGAGAACGTATATTATCAAATCTTATTTTGCTAGCCAATCCATATTAGCAAAAATAGATATCACAACAACTAGTTCAACATAACATTATCCACAATCAATCATTAACCGATTTTATTAAACATTTATCCGTAGAAACTTTTACAACCGTAAACTTGGAACCAACCACAACCATAATATACTTATAATAACAGCAAAATCGACATATTCAAAAGCCGTGTTTGATAACTGCGATAAGTACAATGTGTTTATGCATCATTATCACCATCTGACATGGAGCAACTTATACTCATCATGAGAACCGCTATCCTGAACTTCAAGGGCAGCTATATGCACCCAAGGCATTATGCGGTCTGACGCAACAACTGTAGATCGCTTGTGTCTACTACCAGTTAACCCCGGAATAGCAGCCACTTTATAGCGATCATGACCTAAAACTGTAACTACTCTATAAGGACCAATATATAATGGCATAAGTTTTGTGCTTGATCAAACTGAATTAATGCACATCTGTATCATCATCTTTAGATTCAGTACTGCCTAGCTTAGTTCGACAGTTGTCAGCCGCATGACCAAACCTATTACAATTTGCACATTTAGATAAGGGTTTAGGGCATCTCGAGTAAGGATGACCCTTCTCTCTACAATTGTAACAAGTGATTAGATTATTGATTTTAAATTTGTCACCATTGTTATGATCTGCATTACTATTACTGGACTTGGCATCTGCAACCAATCCATTCTTAAATTGAGGACGCTCAAAACTCTGTGAAATGTCTTTATTTGTAAGTAGAAACTGTAGCAATTGATCGGGTTGTGAGCATCGAATTGCATTGGCTGCAGATCTCATAGTTCTATCATTTAATCCGTGTATTATGCAGTCTACCGCATGTTTACCTTCAATGCCACATCGATTCAAGAGAGCAATCTTCTCGTAATAGTAAACTTCGATAGGTTCATTGAACTTACTTTTACGCCTGAGCATATCTTCGAGGGATTGACCATAATTTTGTTCATACGGAAATGCCTCTCTAAGCTTATCCTGCCACTCTGCCCAAGTGAACAAAATGGTTTGCAAGCTATCGTACCAGGTTTTGGCCAATCCCTGAAGCTTTTGCACAGCAAAATGTACTATCGTTTTGTCGTCCCAGCCGTAGACGGTGGCACATTCATTGACCTTCTTAAGCCAGGTGTCTATAGTTTGCGTCTTCACAGACGGGTCAAACTCTGGCAGAATATTTTTATGGTTTAATTTGCCGCTGTTATATTCGAATGTGCCATGCTGCGGCTGAGACGACTGTAGTTTTGTTTTTTTAATAGAGTTTAAAATACTAGCTACATCTTTAGCAGAAAAACCAGGGCTAGCTGACCTTTTAACACCCGTTCGACTTCGTTTCTCTTCATGATGACGTGTACGCTTCTCCCCTGACCGTGGCTTCGAAGATCGTCCACCGTGTCCTGTGTAGCTTGGCCTTGTCACGACGGAAACCTTACTAGTAGTGCCACGCAATCTCTGCTGCTCTGAGAGAAGCTCTGCCATCAGATGTTCCAGCTTTTCACATTTTCGTTGCAGGCCCTCCTCTGTTCCCGGGCGACTTCTGCTGCGTCTACCAGGACTGCGACTCCTATGACGAGTGCGACTTACATTAGAACCGCTGCGTCTGGTATAACTTCGGCTGCGTCGACTACCTCGATTGTCTCTCCGATCTGGACTGCGGCTTCGGTTACGCGTGCGACTTCCGCGAGAATCCCCTCGTCTTTCAGGAGTTCGGCTTTTCCGGCTGGCGTGATTGTCCTCTCTCATTCCGCTTTCGCGACGAGCGCTAGGCGTTCGCAAGCGCCTGCTGCGGTCTGGCTCTTTGTCACTCATTTCTGAAACTCGTAAGCAATAACATGTCTCAATTTCACATACTTTATTAAAACATGTTTATTTGTTATTCGGCATTTATTCCACTTATACAAGTAACAATTTGCTATTAACACTTAAGCCTAAACTTGCGCTTAGGCCTTTTAACCTTTTAACCTTTAAACATTTTAACCTTTATCCCTTTAACCTTTTAACCTTTCAACCTTTTAACCTGTCAACCTTTTAACCTTTCAACCTTGCAAACAATTTGAACCTTTAACTTGCTAAGGTGTATGATTTATAAGTAAAGATGTGTAAAATACCTTAATTTGCGACGTTTTCAACCAAAAGGGTATTTATTGTCGGTAGTCAATAAGACACTATTTCCATAAAGCTTCAATTTGAAATCAGCATTATCGACAACCGACAATGTGGTACCTTTTAGTTGAAAGTGTCACATTTATTTGTTAGAAAAAAAACAGAAACCGTTGACTAATTATTTAAAAAGTATATCATTAAGACTGCACAAACAAAGTGCACAGCAATGACGACTATTTAATTCATTAAAAGAACCGTTAATTTTATTATTTCAAAATTTTACAATTAGTAAAAATAATGCCTCGTCAAAGTAGGAAAGTACAGTCAAAATAATGTCATTTTAAGCGAGTCAAATTATAAAAAAAATACCAAGCGTTATCTTTGTACGCGCATCTTACCATTACATTCGTAGATGAAACAAATGTCCTTGGATACTATACACATACACACACGCAGCACATACTTAAATAACGACACTGACAAAATGTGTGGGCATGTACTTACCACGTCTGATCTGTAGTAAAACTCCACAATATGATAGAATATATAGTTTATTTGATCACTTTTACACGGTAGGTACTACAAATATTCACTATAATAACTTTAGTTGAACACCGTTCGCTTGTCCGAAGCATCCGAACCATCCGGTGGTTAAAACCAGAATGCCCGCCATGCTCTCCCTTCCCGCCAACACCAACCTGTCAAAACTGACAGCTAATTTCTAACCGATATTAATATTACCCTCGAATTATTAATAATTGACTCAAATCACCTTACAAATGAAATTCATGATACTATCCAAAATTCCAATATTTAAATAGATCGACCGTTTTAATAAAACATTAAGCACATTTAACGGTTTAAATTTAGTCACTCACGCGACATGTTTCAGACAGCTTCTTCATAGTAGCGTTCATGATAGCCACATGTCGCGTATCGCGTACTGCCGCTCGTCACGCAGTGCGCTGGCTATTAAAACTAGCTTAATGTTAGTATCACTCATGACAGTTTAAATTCGAAATAAAACATTGTCTGCATGCACATCTGCCACGGATATAATTTTACTCTCTTCAAAAATCGATTATTACAGTATGCTATTGTTAACTATGAGGTATTTTAACAAAATACACAATAGGCTACTTTCCTACTAGTCAAATCAGCTTCTTTTTTAGAACTGTAATAACGATTTGCTAATATAAAATGTATATGAAAACGAGTATAGTGACGTCACGGTCAACTCACCTACTTTTTATATTTTTCTATTCGATTTATTAAATAGAAATTGTGTTTAAAAATAACTGCTATCTATGTTTTTCTAATTATTATCCGGTGCTTTATTTCGTACACGGTGTGAAATAATTTATTTTAAGTAAACTACCCTATTGGAGACCGAAATGCAACCCTTTTCATTCTTATACTTTCACATGTACAGGCAAGGGCCTGACACTCTTTGATAGAGAGAGATAGTCTTATTGCGATTCCTATAAGAGGAAAGAGAAAATAGTGCCATGCTTTGTCCTTATCACCGACCAGGTTTTTTTTTCATGGTTACGGGTTATGGCAGCATAGGTAGGAGGCGTTGGCGAAATACCGAAATTTATAAGAGTGAAAGAGAAAAAGGATTATGCTGCCATACATTAACCTGTCAATACATGAATATGTCTTTCTCTTACCCCTGGTCGCTCGGTTTCATGTCTTTAACTACTATACTATGTCTATGTGTACAGGCGAAAATACGACGTGATGTCGCCACACAACCTCTACACGCTCCTCGCTACGCGTCTCGCCGGCGGCAGCTCGGGCGGTGAGGCGCTAGCCTTACCCGCATACAACGCTCTCTATGAGTTGCTGACGGAACATGTTGGTCAGCAAATACTGTACACGAGTCATCCGGAGCCGCAGCCGCATTTTAGGCTTGAGAATCCTAGTAAGTTGACTTATTAAGTACATAATATAGAAAAATACTCTCTCTTACACAACCTTTACACTAGCCTTGAGGTGAGGCGCTTGCCTTACCCGCCTACAACGCCCTCTATGAGCTCCTGACGGAAAATGTTGTCCAACAAATCTTATGCACGTGTTATTCTGAGCCGCAACCGCATTTTAGACTCAAGAATCCTAGTTAGTCGACTTATATTATAAAAGTCATACCTGCTTACAGCGCCCTCTGTGAGCTGTTGACGGAACATGTCGGTCGACGGTCAGCTAATAAATACTGTACCTATACCAGTCATCTGGATCCGCAACCGTCTTCTAGAAAGCCTTGCTCGGGCAAAACAGCTCACTGATAAAACCAGTTATGTAAAAGCTATTTACTAATAAAGTAACAAAAGGTATAAAAACCTTTTGTTACTCCGACGGTACTTAGGCGGTTCTCACACTGGTGCCGCATTCGGAAATCTCATCAATGTGATAATCGCTTTAGATTTCTTTGAGCCCATAGTGTAGTTACCGTGTCGTACGTGTAGCTAACTAAAGTTTGGTTACACGATAAATTTAGAAATATGTGCTGCTGATATTTCTTGCTAGACAATATTTTTATATAGTTTTAATAATGATTTGTGACAATTTGTGACTACTTTTCTTCTGCAGTGATCCTAAAAGTCGTCGCCACGCTCATCCGTCAATCCAAGCAAACAGAACAGCTCCTAGAAGTCAAAAAGCTCTTCCTCTCCGACATGACCTTACTCTGCAGCAACAACCGCGAGAACCGCCGAACCGTCCTCCAAATGTCCGTCTGGCAAGAATGGCTGATAGCCTTGGCTTATATCCACCCGAAGAATGCTGAGGAACAGAAGATATCGGACATGGTGTATAGTTTGTTCAGGATGCTGTTGCATCATGCGATTAAGCATGAGTATGGGGGGTGGAGGGTGTGGGTTGATACGCTCGCTATTGTGCATTCTAAGGTTAGTAATTTTATTTGTTTTTGTTCATCGCAAGATGATTGATAATTGCTTTGAAGTACTTGCCGAAATTCGGGCATATTTTTATTAAAAAATGTATCTATACGTTTTCTGGATGTATACCTGGATGGATGGATATCAGTTTATGTTCACTCTGGGATATTCTTTTTTCATTAACAACCGGTTACTCTGAATCTGTTTAGGTATAAATATAAACAAGACATTGAACACTACGTTTACATATTTACTTGTATTCTTAAATCCATCTTTCGCAAAATTTCCATATCAATGCTCACTCACATCAAGGTGACCCGATAACCTACTTATGTCAGCATATCTTGAGCTACGTTATAACTTGTAATTGTATGACTAGAGTATTTATTCTTCCCGTAACCTTTTCCAGGTATCATACGAAGAGTTCAAACTCCAGTTCGCCCAAATGTACGAGCACTACGAGCAACGGCGAGCTGACAACATCACCGACCCGGCGGAGCGGCAACAGCGCCCGATCTCCACCATCTCGGGCTGGGACCGCCCCGACCCCACCCCACCGGAGCCCACACACAAAAGCCATCATGCCGCTCAGACGGAAATCGGCAAAGGCCTCTCCCTAAGAGAGGTCGAAGCCTGCAGTTGTACCAATAAAGAGGAAACAAGTGACGACGCGCGGACTACAGAACCTGTGTACAGTGAAGTGTGTAAAACCCATAGTCCTATTAAAAATACCGAAGTGCCCTGCGTTGACGGTTGTGATAGTGTTAAATGTACAGATAGTGAGCATGCTGTGGATGAAGACGGACGACGCAGCGAGACCGGTGCGGAGAATGAGCTAGTGCAGTCTATTATTAATGAAAATATTCTTCTAGAGAGCTCTGAGTCTGGATTGGGAACGATAGGAGCGGATTCAGAGAAAACTGACAAACCTTTGTCTAGACAAGGGAGCTTAGATTACATTCCAGTGAGAGATGTAGGCGAAAATGTACTTAAAGATGATAACACGGATAAAAGCGAAGGTATACCTTCTAGTTTATCGGCGAGTGAAACGGCGAGTCCGGAACGCGTCGCTGATCCCTTAAATTTATCGAATGAGAGAGAATCTGAACTATCAGACCCGTCCGAATTGTACTTAACTCCCAGTGAAGCGACTAGTCCTAAGAAAACACAAGATAAGACTGACTCAATCATTCCTGATGATATGGACAGCGATGATCCAAAGAACATCGCGATTACCATTGTTAACGACGTGTTGTCGATAGCGCTCGAAACTGTGAGGTTAAAAGCTGACGATGACACTGATTCTGGGGCCATTTCAGGCGGATTGCATTCTGAAGGCAATACTCCCAACGGCCGAGAAGATTTCGAACAAGAAATCGAAGAGATTATCGACGAGAAGCGAACAGCTGAAATGATCGCTAACGAAGTTATCACAGACATACTATCCTCTGTTGTGACTAGGAGTGAACAGAAACAGAGTGAACTAGTAGAAGAAGAAGATAACAGCCACCACAGAGTTATACCATCCGACCATCCACATGAAGGAAACGTTCTGCCGTTAGACGGTGAATTCTTAGTCGATTCTCCTCGAAAGGAACCCGTTGAAAGAATCGAAACCGAAGAAGTAGACGAAGTTACAAAAGAAAACGCAAAAAACGAAAGCCAAAGAATGGAAACCAACGAACCCGAGGAGCATAAGACTCCAGAAATCCCACCGATTTCAACGATTAGTGAAAACATTTCACTTGTAAATAAGAAGGAACAAGAAAATGAAGAAGAGAGAAATCGTGAAGCGAACGAAAGGGACAAGAGAAGAGTAAGCTTGCCGGGTGATAATGAGATGAAGCAGGACAGCAATAAGAGCGAGGGTGTGTCCTCGCAAGGGACGAACACGTCGACATCACCGAAGAGGCCGCGAAGTGCATCTACCAGCACTCAAGTAGATTCTAATCACTTTGGTAAGTTACTGAACCTAATATTTATGTAAAAATTGTTGTTATTGTGCTAATAGGACTTGAAATTTAAACTAGTTATAACGGCATTCCCCGTGAAAGTCATCGGAAAATATTGAAAAATGGCGATTCTATCTAGTAACTATGGATGCTGCTTCACGAATATCGTCACTGTCTGACTATTTTGAAGTCTAGGCGTATTATAAATCCTTTGGAGTGCAAAAAATAGCCACGGTAGAGATAATAGATAGCCACGATAGAGTAAGAGTCGTAATAACTACCTAGGATAAAATGCAAAAAGGGTCAAATGTTATGTAGTTTCTGACTGACTGTTGTTTCTAGAAACGAAGCGACCATCCAAGTGCTCCAGGCCGATGTTCTCACCAGGACCGACCCGACCACCCTTCCGCATACCGGAATTCCGCTGGTCCTACATCCACCAGCGGCTGCTTTCTGATGTGCTGTTCTCCTTAGAGACTGATATACAGGTATGAGGATTATGATATCATTCAATTTAGTCTCAATAATTTACATTGGTGTCCATGCAAACCGCTCAAGGCCTTGCAGAATTTAAATAATGACTGATCGAATCGAATTAATTTAATGTAATTAACATAAATTGAGAAGCACCGCTGCTGAAGTACATATATTATAATATGTTCGAATGTAGGTATTACGCCGCTGAGATGTTACGTAGGTATCTAAAAAAACTGCATAACCGTATTTTTAAGATGACACAACAGTTGCAAATTTAAATTGATAATGAAACTGTGATTTACTCAGTAGTAATAAATAAATAATAATAATAATAATGTTCTCCTCGCCGTGTCCGACGACGGCGACTCCAACCGTTTTTAATGGGAAACATGGAACGCTCTAATGTGGCTTGCGAAGCCAAACTTGGTTTTGAAGATGCGATTGCATGGTACGCAATGGAGCTGGCCGGCTGAATTGTAGGTGTTGGTGTACGAAGGCTTCGCCGCAGCCGCAGCCGCAGCGTTTGGGAAACTAAACAACCGTGTTTGGCGATCACATGACCTTAAATTAACTCTGTAGTAAACACAGTATTCAGAATACATTTTATTTTCTTCAATGGTACATTTTTAGGTAGTAGTGGTATTAGGTGATACATTTGTTATGGTATTACATGGACCCTGAATGTGCGTAGGATAGTAAAGGATGTCATGGTTGTTGTATCTTCCTCATAAGGAATAAACAAATTATTTTAGAAACGCCAGATGATCTGAACATGAGTTTTCCCATTGCAGGTTTGGCGCAGCCACTCCACCAAATCAGTGATCGACTTCGTGAACAGCAGCGAGAACGCCATTTTCGTGGTCAACACCGTGCATCTGATCAGCCAGTTGGCGGATAATCTCATCATTGCCTGTGGAGGCCTGCTGCCTTTGCTAGCGTCCGCCACATCACCCAACGTAAGCTATAGATTACAATTACAAAGGATTTATTACTACATGAGGCTATTTAATTACTTCCCTTTTATTAATAGGGGTTTGACATATACGAGGTACATAATATCAAAGTCATGGATTCCTATACAGCATTTGATATAGTAAAACATTTTTACTTTTGTGGAAATTTACATTGGTTGAAGTAAATGGGGGTTTCTTGCTCTGTCTGAATTACTTTGTATCTCCGCGATTTTTACATAAATGTTTCATTATTATTTTTTGTGGCGTTCCACAAGGCTCTTAATTGGCCCCTGTTGTCTTTAGTTTGTAATTTAGACGTGATAATAATATAGTTTTAATTCGCCTTATCAGAACATTAATAACACACACTCTTCAACGATTTTATCAAGTCTGCCAAATTAATTCACTGCAGCACTGACAAACCGAACACTTGACACATATGTTGCAATTTTTTAGAGCCATAAATGTTTTTCTAAGAAAGTGTGAACTATGAATTTCAGTATGAATTTTGAATTGTATACACGCATTTCTTCAACAGAATGAACTGGACGTAATCGAGCCTACCCAAGGCATGCCAGTAGAAGTGGCAGTAACTTTCCTACAACGACTAGTCAGCATGGCCGATGTGCTCATCTTCGCCAGCGCTCTCAACTTCGCCGAGCTAGAGGCGGAGAAGAACATGTCCAGCGGCGGTATCCTCCGCCAGTGCCTTAGACTGGTGAGAACTCTTTGTTAGCTCTGCGACCCTAGTACTTTGACATTGAATTTTTGAATTTTTATTGATATATTTTGATTTTATAGGGCACAGCTGACAAGTATTTATTTAAGATTTTCCTCTCTTAAAGAAAGAATGACGTAATAGTTTAGAAATAACTTATTTCTCTTGTAAATAGTTGAGTTAATAGTATATTAATAGAATTATAGAGCAAGTTATTGTAGTACTCTATATACTTCAAATGTTTATTTTATTAGATTTCATTTGAAACTTTCTTTGAATGCCAAACTCGCAATCCTTGCTACCCTTTGTAATTTCTGAAATACAATAATAACTACAAGTATCACTTAATTTCCCCAAGTCAACATTTCATGAAAAACCCGACTATAGCCTAGTAGTCTAATTTTGTCACTAGAAAAAGGAGCAAAATGACGCCAATATTTTTATATTTGCTGCCTTTTTCTAGTGACAAATTGGTTTCCCAGACTCATTGTCTTATGAGCTCCAAAGCCGTAGCCGATAAATGCACGCGATTTGCGGCTTTTGATCGATCGATTGATTCGTTGCAATTGTTGAAAATCTCGTGCGATTTATTGCAAGATCTGTGGAGCTCACAATTACGAGTACATTCTAGTAGCTGTTGATTTTGGCATTCTTCTACCACTTCTAGTTGATCGTATAGCGTTAGACTAGCGATACTAGACTCGTCGTCTAGACGTATGTGTGTGCGTAGGTGTGCACGTGTGCGGTGCGCAATTGCCTCGAGTGCAAGGAGCGGCAGCGGTACGCGGCCGCCCGCGCCGCGCGGCAAGGCGACTCTTCGCCCAAGGTAATATACTGACTTCATTCTCACAGGGGTAGTTCGACTAGTTACTACCTGTTATAACAGCCATCAGCCAATCAGAACGCGGCTCATAGTTATGGCCGCTGAGAGTAGAGCGTTAAGCTCCTACAGTTTCATGTCAGCCTGGTACATTTGGTTTCACTAATTGATTTCTTTCGGGCTAATTTCGGGTAACGGTGGGGGGTAACGCCAAGCCCATAAATTTGGGTTCACTAATAGATTTTTTGGGCTACTTTAAACGGTCGGGTGTCTTTCGAGCAGTTTTTTAAGATACAATGTGGTCAAAGTGGATAATAATGCTTTTCACCTTGCACAAGCTTTAGAATTCGATGCAGATAAGTGAATAGGTGCATCAACTTGTTGTTGCAATGGACACAACACACGCTGCACTATGCATGGTAAAGATTCTATTCTATCATCTATCTATGCTTATTAAAAACATCATTGTTTCAAGACACAATCTAGACCTCTTCATAGCATGACGTATCTATTTGATATTCTTTTTTGATTTTTCATTAGAATTGACGTCAGTAATATCATCATCTGTTTTGTCCAATGTTTGCCTTAATCTCATTAATTTGGATGAAAAAAAAAACAATTATGGAAAATCATATCACGGAAAAAATTCAAATGCTAAATATTGCTTAAGACAGCACCTCAAATACTCTATCATACTCTATTATCATAATCACCAACATAATAAGAACAACCGAAATTAAGATTTTTCAATTTGTTTATTATTTTTTCTTCTTTATGATTTGGGAATGATTCTAGAGCGTGGTCGCAAGCTTGGCGGATACTTCAAGTCCTGTAAAAGACCCAGAAAGGCTACTTCAAGATATGGACGTCAACCGACTGCGGGCCGTCATCTATAGAGATGTGGTAAGTTTAAATATGATCTCTATTTCAATGATGTAAAGGTTCAAATTCCATCATCCACAGTTATCAGGGTCATACTATCTCTTACTCTTGCTACGGCCACGCAAGTGTGAACGAGAAGTTTAAGACATAGTCAAGATTATAGTTTCCAGATAGAATAGTACTATCTCTGCAGCTGACTGTACACACTGAGGATGACATGTTTTTGTAACCTTTATCATTTTTAACTTTACTCCTTTGTCATTATATCCTGGTAGGATGCCCTTTTGAACATAAATTTAAATAATAACCATTCGCTTCCCTTTTCTGTTTCGTCTACCTGTTTTCGACCCTTTTTTTGTGTGGAAGGAAACATTTTTTTGACAATGTTTGCCCCTTTGCGTCTTAGCTCTTTCTTAGTTATTTTCTCCTAGTCTTGTGTGGTTCCATAATGCACCTTATTAAGATGATTCCAACAGATAACGCTCATAAAATGCATAAGCAATTCTCTAAAATGAATAAAGAACTTTTACATTTTACTTATTTGCCGTAAGTAAGTATCTCGACTATAGTGTGTCTATTAGTTTTGACAGCTTTAACTAATTCTTAGACGCCATTTTGAAGCCCTTAAAGGTTCTCTTAATGTTCCCCTTCTGCATTTCTATTACCCTGGTGATATGTTACAGTTCAATGATTAACAAACAAAAGGCTCTAATCCTATTATGTTTTTTGGTTGGTCCCTTTTTTTTTCAAATCTTCATCTATTCGTTTTAAACGTCTATTTAACTATTTCTTATCTCCTGGTCCTACGTACCGTATATTACGTCCGTATACGTCGTAGTTTGTGTTAATGGAAGTTAGTGTTTTGGTGCCTTCTTATTTATTTTCACATCACCAATTCGTAAAGGGGGTTTTTCTTCCCTGCGAGGAGGGATCAAAGTAACACTTTTCTTCCCTGCTAGGAGGGATCAGTGACACTTTCCTGTTCTAGGACACTATTTTTAAATTTTTTGCACATTATTTTTTTAGCTTAAATAATATTTGTAACATCATAATGACCTCATAGGTGATATGAAAAGCAGTATGTGTCACGTGGTAGCAAAATTATTTCCATCTTGGGCGTAACACACTTGAATCCCTCACTACGCTCAGGATTCTACTTTAGAATCCCTCGTTACTCTCGGGATTCTATTATAGAATCCTTCGCTTCGTTTAGGATTCAATGTAAGCCCTCGCCGTAAATGTATCATTTTGCTCCCTTGTAACACAATCTACTATTTTCCTCTGGCCTGCTGAAATGAATGATGTATCATCGATAGGGACGATAATGATACCATTTTCATGTCAAAATATAAGTAGGAAAAAACCAAGCACACAAAAACACGATACACCAAATGACGAAACTTTCAGCGACATTTGACATTCATCTCCATTTATCTCTCATCATCATCATGTCAGCCGATAGACGTCCACTGCTGGACATAGGCCTCCCCCAAGGCTCGCCACTCCGACCGATCCTGCGCCGCTCGCATCCACCGAATTCCCGCGACCATCACCAAGTCGTCGCTCCATCTCGTTGGAGGCCTACCGGCAGTTCGTCTTCCGCTTCCTCTCTCTAAATCTAAATTATCTGTGAATTTTACTTTATTCCAGGAGGAGACAAAACAGGCGCAGTTCCTCTCGCTCGCCATCGTGTACTTCATCTCCGTGCTAATGGTGTCCAAGTACCGCGACATACTTGAGCCGCCTGCGCACGCGGCGCAGGAGTGCGCGCGCAGACCACACCATGGCCATGATCACGGTATGATGGAAACTTGGTGTTGAAGATGTTGTGAGTGGGTAGGTATGTTTGCCGTAGATTGTTGCGAGCGTTGCATGAATGAGGGCTATCGTTTTTTTGCTCACCAGTTGGCGCCTCTGTTGATGGTGGTCCAAAAGACTAAAGAACAGCTGTCAGTCATTGAAGTGACAAGTGACATTTGACATTTCGAACTATGGAAAAGACCATCTACACTAGCGCCCCTAGCGGCGAATTCCTACGCGTTAGCCCTCATTGCGTTAGGCGCGCAATCTGAAGCAAACATGCGTGAGCACTCTCGCTTTGTGGTGACGGTGTCCAAGTTAAGCCCGGTTCACATTTGTCTGTCGTGTTGTGTTGTGTTGTGTCGTGACGCATATCGGTTTCATACATTTAATATGGTTGCGCTCACATTTGCCTGATGAACGCTGCGTCAGACAAATGTGCACGCAATCATATTAAATGGATGAAACCGATATGCGTCACGACACAACACAACACGACACGACAGACAAATGTGAACCGGGTTTTACGCGACATACTTGGACGGTATGGCAAACTTCAGCCTGTGAAGATGTCGTGTTAGATTTTTGTTGTTATTTGTGTTTAATTTAGCAAAACAGCCGACGATCAAACGATTCAGCAAAACGGAAGACGTCCATAATATTGCATTGCAACCGTTCTACAGTATGTAATTATTTACAGATTAAAAAAAAACTAAAGAAATTACCAATAATTTTGTAAACATGATCGCGATGAAATGAGGTAGTACATAATAAATAAAGAGTGTTTCTCGTATGCTACGAGTACAGTCGCCACCAGATATATCGGAGCGACCGAGGTGCTCAAAAATATCAGAACACGCACTCTAGCACCTTGACAATAGAGGCATGTACAGATATTTGTGAGCACCTCGGCCGCTACGATATATCTGATGGCGACTGTACAATACATAGTGGCTTAGTGACACGATATATTCATTGTCAACTATCACATCCGTACTGGAGCATGGATTATGTTTTTTGCTTTATCGTGTTCGTTGCATACATGGAGACTATATAAAGGAGCCAAATCTCTATGTATGAAAAGTGTCCATCAAAAAACAGTAATTAGGCGGCGCCACCATACACCGAAATACTACCAAAAACAACCTACGTAATTTGGTCGGGTTATTTGTTGCCTTATATGGTTCATGTTATACTCATGTCCCAGAGCCTAACTAGCGCCACCGGAGAGATTAGGAACTATTATTTAAAGCTTAACGCGGTCACTTTTACAACAATTCTGCCATAAGAGATTGCGATCCTTTCTATACCATCCGTAGTTGCATATAAGCCCATAAAAAACTCAGTAAAATCACGTATTTTTGAGTTAACACACACAACAGAAACGGAAAAATAATCGCTACAGATAAATGTCAGAATGTAAATAGAAAACAACATCGCTAACATATTGTTGTGCCCTTTAGATAATGAGAGGGGCTAAGGTGCTCAAAAATATCTGAACATACACTTAGATGTGAACGGGGCATAACGCTTTGAGAGTAGCGGCAATATTGGCCAATGTGATATATCCGACGCTGAATGTACCTATATATACAGGCTGGCCCTAGCCATTGGACAAACCCTGAAATCCCACGTAGGGTTACTGCTCAGGAATGCTCTAACGTTAGTATTTTTTAATTAGAACAAAAGATAAAAAAATAATTTTTCAAACTAAAATTAATTCCAATGATCGACAACAAAAAGAAACATGCTGTATTAATCATTGGAAGTGTTTTTGACAACTTGTTCGAAAATGTGCGTCAATGATGACATTTGTCAAAAGTCAGAATATTATTGTCCTAAATTAAAAAGAGAATCAATAAGGTTGAAGAAGGTTTCATTCTATTTATTACCTCAGGAGCTATTAAGGGGCTACCTGAGGTTTTCATCGATTTTTGACAAGTTTTGAATCGTATCTCCTACTTTTGCATTACATATAGAATTATAAGACAAGCGGCTATCGGTTCTTCAATCTTTTATCTCCATTTTTGTCTACCGGATTATGAAAAAATGAATACTTATTTATTTATGATTGTTTTAAACATTTTCTAAAAAAACACTTTTTTCGTATCTCGATTGCTGTGAAAGATCTTACTTATACAAAATCTACATATTTGGGTTCGTCTTAGACGTCTCTAAAAATTTGTCTAAGGTTTTAATTTTAAACTAAATAACACAAAAGTTATGGCCAGAAAACCAGTTTTTTGGCCTAAAATTGTTCAATTTTGATGCCAAATATATCGAAAACAATGAACTTTGAAGTAAATATGGGATACTATATTGCTAAAATCCGTTGCTGTTAATATGATAAGCTACAAAAAACATTAGAAAACTAAGGGATTCAAATCGAAGGTCATTAGGGCATGGGATCCCCTTAACACATACAGGTTGCTCCAAAGTAAATAATTTTACGAAACTTAGATAAGCGACTGCGTATAGCGAATAAGTGTATCGACACATCATTGGGTGTTAGGAATATACAATACCTTTGCGCATGATTTAACAAACTAGATGTATTTTATTTGACCAGGTTCGTATTGAAACCTGCCCTTCTTGTTCTTTTAGTACCGTATTCCAACTACAACTGAACCTGTACATGTACATATTTGTATTTATTTTAAACGTTACAGTTAGATAAGTAATGTGCACTATGTATGTAAGCATCATCCTGTTATGTAGTAGAATTACATACTACATCTAATGTCACATATTTATTCATACTTCTGATATCCTTCATCCATAGTATTAAATTTATTTAGTATTTACGCCATTTCTTTCGCCGTTTAAGTTTTATTTGCTTTATCGCACTAATGTTTAAGAAAATTTATATTGGTATTTACATATATTATGTAAATTCGAATTGTTAGGAATTACAGTCAGTGGGTACCTTGTACAATGTACAGTGGCTGTCAAAATTGATGAATTTAATGGGATAGTATAGGGAATAATCTTCTTTATTATACATTTTCGTGATTGCTATACATCATTCTGCTCTGTTATTTGCATAAGTTGACGTAATTCAATGATAGTAATTTTGATACATTTTTTAAAAATTTTATAATGTAAGCAGCAATCAAGGTATTACATGTTTTGAAAATTGTTATCATAAATATTATTTGTTTAAAATATATGATTACTCAGTTAATAATCGTTTTTATACTTTATCGCGGACGTCCACGACAATGGCATTTTTAACATAATAAAATGAGGGACAGAAATGTAGGTATTTCGTTTTTACATTACCGTTGACATTGACTGACTTGACTTGACTGATAAGCCATTACCGCGGTAATAAGAGTACATAAAATCTCATACTTTTCAGTCCCCCATTTATTGGGACGGTAAAATCTGCCATTGCTGTGGAGATATAATGATACTCTTTCTCAAAGGTGCATTTGACCGCGGCGGTACGCAAGGCAGTCCAGACTGTGTACTCAAGTGTGTCGTTTCTCCTTTTTTTCACGCCGCTTGATATCGCGTCACTCTGGGGACACTGGTAAAATTGTCTACGACACTTCGTCGACACTCGACACTCGTTCAAATGATTTCTGTATCTGCTTGGTTGTTTGTGGCAATTCTATTTATTGTAATCGAATGTACTTACGCGTCCGGCCGATCTTTTACACTTTTTATCCTTTACACTTTACTTCTTTTCTTTTCTAACATCCTGGTCCTTTGCCCGTGTATCATACCCATAAATCACACCTTTCGTCCTCTTTTATTTCTCTTTCACTCGCGCCTACTACATCTTTTTTCTATTTACATCTTTTGTAAACATTTCTTGTTTGGGTTGGGCGGGACCCTTTTGTATATGCTCTTCAAATAACTTCTTCATCTTTTCTCATCCCCTGGTCTGTTTCGAAGTCACTAAATTAATTTTTAATGACTATCACCTAATTTAATCTCATCTTAAAATCCTTCTTCCTTACCTTCACACAATTCACTAAACCTTTTAATCGCCGTACTTCTTATCTCCTGGTACACTCACGTGCGAGTTAACCTAAAATCACCCTCATTAAAAAAAATGCGCACACGCATCCTTTTCAAACTCAAACACTTGACGCACTACAATCAACGTTCATGTAACTTTAACATCCCAAAAATTACTTGCGTATTCTCTTCAAAATCCTTTTCGCCTTGGCGATATCCTTCCCCTTACGTATCTCCCCTCCCCTCGCACATCCTAAAAACAACTTGTAACTGTCAAAATCCTTACACTGACGCACTATCAAAACATCCTCCGCACTCCTAACCTCCTGGTACCATCGCGTGCGCGTTCGTGGGTTTCCGTGGGCGCTCGGCAGGCTCCCGCCCGCTGTTCCCGCAGTGGTCGCACCACGTGTACCCGCAGTTCCTGCCCGGTGCGCACCCCGCCCACCGCCCCGCGCACGCGCACGCGCACTGCAAGCTCGACTGTCACGCGCACGCACGCATCGGTAGCTACCGCCCGCACGCAGGTAACGCGCTATAGGCGCGGCACTGCAGACGCAACGCAAATGCTCGTTTCCCGTTCACGTCGAATCCGAAAATATTTGATAGTTGTAAAATTCCAGAATGTCAAAACATCTACGATATCTGAGAAATGTAAAACAGATTTTCGGTAATATACTCAAAAACTCGTCGAGCACTTTTTCCAGTCGAAGATTGCTTGACATGTTCTGCTCAATATTTATTTTATCGGGATCCAAAACCGTTGGCTGAGCGACACAGACGATATGGCATTTTTTATACATCTCGCACTTTGGAATACTTTACATTAGGATTTAAGATATAGTCAAGAGTAGGTAAATTAATAAAAAAGCCAAGAGTTGTAAAGGTTGTGACAATGAAAAAATCTTAATCTTATACAATTCCCATAGTTACCCAATTTTTTCGTTGTATACTGTTTATCACTGTGACGAAAAATTGTAACGTACCTATACCCAAAAAAAAATTGTGGTCGATGTTCGGGAACATTGTTTTATTTTGTTTACTGTATTTACTTAGGTACCTTGTACTTTATTTTCACTGTTCACAATTGTACTGAAAAATCAGAAAATACATTACAATATAAAACAGTGTCTTTAGGTTAAGCACCGCTATGGCACTGCTTTGACTTTAGTTTCTTTTTCTTGATTTGCCTCATCATGTAGTGTAGAAGTAGAAATCATGAATTTAGTCCCTAATGCATGCGTTTAATAGTTCCATTATTTAAATAATATCAACTTTATGTAGAATGGAATTCTGTACACAATGTCAAAACACAACACTACACTTACACACAGTAACACTTACGTTGGAGTGCACAGAATTCCCAAAAAAATCGGAATAGTTTTTAGACAGGTAGAAACACAAATCGTTATAAAATTAAATTTCTAACAAAATTTTCAGAGGAATCAAAAATATTTTATGACGTAATATTTGTGTTTGTATCACCGGCTTAATATCCCTGATATTCAAGTAAGATAGTACCCAGTAAGGCATAGCTCCGAGTAGGTATCTCCGACCTATCCGCTTTCTTAAAGCAAGCTTTATCAGTGTTGTGCCTCGCCACTCATGCTGCCCTGGTACTGATAGTCATTTCTTCCGCAGAACACAACGGTGATGACGTCGAATACGCAATGATAGTTGTCGACGAGAACAACTCTACGATGAACGAGTTGGACTCTCCGTCTATGAAGGTAAGGTCACTTTTCATTTGATTATTCGTAACTTGGGTTTCAAATTAAAGATGATATTAAAAGGTAGATTTCCAAATTTTATCATATCATCGCACATTTTCTCTTGTAGGTTTATAGATGCTTCAAAATTCGTCAATTTTCTAGTTAGTACATTGAATTGAAACTACCTAGTAAGTGTACCCTTAGCATGTACTCCTGGATTCTATAGGTATGTCAAGGATAGTTTTAAAGTAATGTAGCATGTTAGTCATGATAGCCTAGTCGTAGGATTACTAAGTAGTTCGATGCATGCAGCGTCCTACTAAGAATCCATACGACAATTTTTGTACCCATCCGTGTTGTTTTTGGCAATTTGTTTGCTGGAATCGTGTTTGATGTCGCTCATGACGCTTCTTACATTCGTTTTGTTTTGCTGTTGCAATAAAATAAAAAGGAGACGGAAGAGTCAGATGGAGTTGCGAAAATTGAGACAAGCACGGATGAAGTCAAACCACATGGAGAGAAGCCGACCTCAGAGACTTCGGCTTCGAGTTTGCAGGCCCCTGCGACGCCTGGGGCTTCGCAGTCCCCAAGTTCTGAGAAAGAAGAACCCCTATTTAAGTCCAGCCTACGGGTGAAACAACCTAAGATTAAGGTTAGTTGGACTTAGAAGAATCGGCGATGGTTGTTCCCTATTAGAATTTGCGTCTCCTTTAACGGTCCCCTGGACTTCTATGGTTACAGTTCTTTAGCTTACTAGAGTAGGATCAAGTACCTACTTTAAATATCAAGAACAAACTTTGAAATGTTTAATATTTAAATATTTCTTAACTTTGCCATTCGAGAGTTATATAAAACACTGGAATATAGATCGCCTGTCTCGTATAACTAAACGACATCGTTTGCTCTCGCCCGTTTATGTCATTCTCGGCAGGCTATTTATACCTTATTGCCTTTATAACATTTAACATAGCTACCTACTATTGTACTTAAGATCCTACTTTAGCTACTGACTTTTTTTACTCTCAATCTGAAATGGTCTCTAACTTCTTGGTGTTTAGGTTGATAATTCCTTATACTAAATGACTGTTATTGTCCTGTTGTAAGCCTCCAACTGCAAGGTCCAAAACTTTATCCGGGATAACGGTGTCAGTGGTCAATTTGGTTTGTACACATTATTATGGAACTTTAGTGCAAACCCCCTGGTTAGTCATGCAAGCCCGGTGGTTTTATAATCATTTTTAAACATACCTAAATAAAGAGATGCATTATTATTATATTCAATCAATAACTCTTCGATACAAATAAGCCAGGCTTGCAATATCCAGTAGGTAAATACAAAAACACAATTAACAATACACAAGCTTGTCACATTTTGTGTAAAATTGTCACATCACTTCGTTTCAACACAGAACACGGTGTAAGGTTATCGCTAAAGCTCACAATTATATTTATAGTATTCTTATATGTTTAAGATATACTTACTTACCTTAGTGATATATTGAGACAAATATACAAATACCTGTACATACCGCACACCGCACCAGCACTACATATGTATTTAAACTATACACACGCTAGTTACATGAGAGTTTTTAATGTTTTATATAGCGTCAAGTAGATAATTTACCCATTTGAATGTCAAATACATAAACCTCATATTGTCAATGCTCAAGAACAATAGATCAATATTTAGCTACTGAGAAATTTAGACATTTTTAATATGATGTGGATAAATGTAAGTAAATATTTCCTACCTGAAATACATTAAAATTTAAATGACTTGTTTGCATGTGTGCTTTGCTTGCTTTTTCACCTATCTGTCTGCATGGTCTTGATTTTTCACCTCTAGAAATCTATCTAGTCTAGAATCTATCGCACTTCTCATGTTTCAAGAGTGGAACCTTACCTCAATTAGAATGTGTGCTAACATTAATATTATAATATAATGTACTTATACCAGAAAATTATATTATGAAGTGACCTGAGTAAGTATTAATTCGAAATACGGGCTAACCATTACAACCCCGAAGTACTAGTCCGATGTTTCATTTGAAGAACACATTTTTTTCAAAAACCGTGGAATTTTCAGAAGGATCCTAGGGGGAGTTTTCAAAATCTAAAGTTTGCTAATGGCTTCTACAGGATGCCTTATTTAAAAATGTTGAACAATATATACATTTTGAAAAAAAGCATTGGGTCTAATGAAAAGGCTAATTAAAAGTTGGACAAACATTTTTCGAGGTTGCGACAGGATACCCTAAAATAACCTATAACCTAAGCCAATTGGCATATTCATAAAGGTCATTAGGTGATGATTGGTGATTACTTGTATATATTCAGTTCCATATTTCGATGTTTGAAATTACAAAACAAATAATTTGATTCGAACTTTATTAAATCGTACTCGAAACATTTATTTTTTGATTATCTCAACACACAAAAAAGTCAAATAAACGAGTTGTTTGAACAAGTTTTAGATTATATAACCTTTATATGATTATGTCCCTGTCGACAGAGCGTGGACTCTATCGAGGATGCTGGATCTTTCCACCTCAACTCGACGGAGACCACCAACAATGACCCTGAGTCTTCCAGCGAGATCGCTTTGGACGATAACAAACATCCGGTGAGTTTTTTTCCAATCGGTCCTACTTACTGGTCGGAATATTCTACCACGGACAAAATCTAGTTGTTGCGCAATGTTTTTTGGTCCGCCTTACTCATACTCCATTATACTGCATCCTCTTCTACAATTCTTGGACCCTGGTCATATGCTCCAGTTTCAAGGCCATAAAGACGACCATTTTTTTTCTCTTATCCCTCCTACAAAGCTTTCAATTTGAAAGCATTGTAATTTCTATTGAAATGTACCCACCCCCAAGGTTTGAAACCACAGTTGTAGGGTAAGTAAGTACTTACATATCAGTGATCCTTTTTTATACCATTATGTTTTTATACCAGGATGGGCGGGTCAAATTGTTCCAGATTTGGTTTTGTATACGTTGTTGTATCATACGTTCGTATTTTTCTTCCTACTCTATATCATCCTAGTACTCCTATAGATATCCTAGTACGTGTGAAAATCGTAGTCAACCGTCTTTCGATGTACGGTTTTTTAAAATTAAATATGGTATCCTCTTCAATTGTTCTTGAGTCCTTGACATTTGCTTCTAGTTCATGGTCTTTTAATAATGATGTAATGACCGTATTCTTTTATCCTTTTCTCCAAAGTTTCAGTTTATAATTTTATCATGGACATATTGAATGTTTAAGAAAGGAACAGCTTTTTCTTTAATATTCCTTCTCTCTTTGACGCCGATCTATTGTATGCTTAGCAAACTTATTCATCCTTTGTTTTCGTCTGTTCTCGAGTGAACCATTTTTTATGGTAGAATGAGGGGGCGGGGTCTGTTTTTTAAGAATTAATGGTTTTTTCATTTCTTACTTATTTCTATCGTCCTAGTCCACCATCAGATAACTATCTAATAGTTAAATTTCGCACAGCAATTCCACTTTTTTATCAAGTCTCAACCATTGCGCTTTAAATGGTAGAATCCTCTTGTACCATTCCTCCATCCTGGTCGTTTACTCTTATTTCAAGGTCAATAATGTCATAAATATTCTCCTATAAATAGGTTCCCGTTTTCCTTTCTTTTTTAGTCTTTTACTCGTGTTTATTCTTATGATCCCGTGGTTTTTGAATTTATAGGATGCTGCTTCTCTTTCGTTTAAAGTGGACTTCTTACCAATTTATGTTTTTCTAGTCTACCGTCACGCGATAATTTGTCACACCTACATTGCTTACGTTTATGTCTATTTTGTGGTTGTAAAACATTTATTAAAATCTGGCACAACTTTGTCAGTAGAAAAAGTCGGCAAATTTAAAAAATGTGGGCGTGGAAAATTTCTTCCCATATAAAATTTGAATTTGTCGCCTTTTTCTACGGTGTGTGCGTATATAACGTAATATTCCTTTATTTCTCAGGTCAGCAACGATGAATCGTGGACAGACGTGAACCTCAACGAAGATGGGGAGAGAGGTCCCGCCACTATAACTGGCAGGACGAGAGACCACGAGGGCAATATACATGAAGGTATTGTGCTTCCACATGGTTCTGCATACCTGGTAGTTTGTGGTACCTTTTATTACTCTCTGTCATTGTCTAAATAGTTTCAAACAGCACACGATAATGGTCAAATATTTCTGTTGTGTCCTATTGGTTCTTTGTAAATTTGTGATGCCTTTATTACTCTCTGTCACTGTCTGAGGAATAGGTAGTTCCAAAAAGCTCACAGTTATAATCAGGCTTTCGTTCCATTTTCTGAGTAAGCCTGAAAGACTTACTTATTTGTGTATACCTGGTTCTTTGTGACACATTCTATTATTCTCCTAACAGGACGCGGTTATAATTGCCAAATAATTCTATTATGTGCCTAAAATCAACCAATCGGGCGATGAGATATCTGAGAGACTCAACTATTTCTGTATACTTGGTACCTTGCGGTAGTGTCTCCAAGAAAGAAATTAAGCGAAGAAAGAAATTTCGCTTAACCTTCTTTCTTCGCCATTCTAAAATTGCCCATTTAGATTGAGTTAATATTACTCCCAAGAGCTTTGCATGCCTGGTATTTTGTGGTACATTTTATTACACCGCCAATATGATTAGTGCACGGAATGCTGGTTGCCAAATATCTTGAATACGGCTGGGGTGAATAGGGACAAAACTTAAAATGTGATTTACCTGATAATTTCTGAGAAAACACACAAATTGTATTATTTGATTAAAAATAATAGTAGATTTTGTATGATACAATTTCTGTGCGTGTTTTTTTAAGAAATTGTCAGGTAAATCACAATTTAGGTTTTGTCCCTATTCACCGTAGCCGTCCCTATTCACCCCAGTTGACGGTATCTATTATTACAGACATTGAGAAATCCCTTCACGCGCGCAACAACGAGCATCATCATTTGCAGCGGCATCAGAACAGGAGTATGCAGGTTGCGCAAAGGCATCTACATCCGGTACGTTCTTTATTTTGAAACAACCAACAGCATAAAAGTTTCTTTTTTCAAATACTGATATTTTTACGCAGATATCTTTCCAATTTCTAAATTAAACCTAATAAAAGTAATAAACCTAGTCTCGTTAGATTATCGGGCTAGAGATCTGATCTCGCTGATTTAATAAATATCCTATTCATTCAAGTAAAGTCCCTGAAATTGCTTCAGAATACTACGGGCAAAGCGTTTTTAAATATTCCCTATATTTCCAGGACAACGAGACATTAGCCGGCCTAAACGCCATGAACGCTACGATGCCTGTGGATGGCGTATCTCGAGAAGCATCTCTAACACACAAGCTAGAAACCGCGTTAGGACCCGTGTGCCCTCTACTACGCGAAATTATGTTGGACTTCGCACCTTTCTTGTCGAAGACGCTGGTTGGAAGTCATGGTCAAGAGCTGCTTATGGAGGGTAAAGGTATAAGTTATAAGCATGGTAGCTCTTTAGTGCTTCTGCTGTCTTGGTCTGCTTCTGTGCCCTACTACGCGAAATCATGTTGGACTTCGCGCCTTTCCTATCAAAGACGCTGGTTGGAAGTCATTCTACTATTGTGATCAGTGAGACCGCAGTAGGCTCTTTCTGACTCCTACTCGGATCTAACTGGACTTTTTTTATCGAAGTGGTTGGAAGACTGGTTAGTAAAGTTGTAAGCTCTTTGGTACTTCTGCGATCCTGGTAACTGTAGCGGTGTGCTTTTTTATTATGGTGGCTTAATTTGTAAGAAAGCGGTTCTAACATTTTTAAATAATGTGTGTATTTTGCTTTGCTTTGTGTTTACAGTGAGGCCAACCATCTGTTAATAGAGTAGCCGAGTAATATTTCCGCTACTTTTGGTTTTCTGAAGAAATTAATCTGAAATTTCATCCTCCCAATTTCAGGTCTCCAAACTTTCAAATCCAGCACATCAGTCGTCGAACTGGTCATGCTCCTATGCTCTCAAGAATGGCAGAACTCCCTACAAAAGCACGCTGGTTTAGCCTTCATAGAATTAATTAATGAGGGAAGATTACTGTCACACGCTATGAGGGATCACATCGTGAGGGTCGCGAATGAGGCGGAGTTTATACTGAACAGGATGAGGGCTGATGATGTCTTGAAGCATGCTGATTTTGAAGTAAGTCATCTTTTACCTTTTATATAGTTAAGTTGATAAATGAAGATTACTGTCACACGCTATAGGTATGAGGAATCATATCCATAAAACGCATGAGAGATCAAAAATGCATCAAATCCGTTTTTAGTTTCGTTATTGTTCTTTAGTCGATAATATGTTCTCGATTTATTGTTATTGTGAATTGGCAATAAAATTTCGTTTACCATTTCCAGTCCCTATGCGCTCGCACGAGCAGCGAGCGCGCCGACGAGGAGCGAACCTGCGAACGTCTCATCGCCGCCGCGCGCCGCCGCGACCACGCCGCCGCCGCGCGGCTGCTCGACAAACTGCGGCATGCGCCCGGCGCCGGCAGTGCCGCGGCTGGGTATGTATCTCTAGCCCATAACCATACTACTGCAATAGATGTAGACCAGGGTGTAGACGGTAAAAAAAAACCATACCCCTGCAACATATGCTGATGTGTAACAAACGTGTACTTGATAAGCTTCGCCATGCTCCCGGCGCCGGCACTGCTGCTTCTATGTATCAAGCCTTTAAGCACGAAAAATGTTTATCCTGGGGTAAGTGTATCACAAGTATAACATGCAAATGTTTAATCGCAATAGCACGCTTG